>NC_068939.1:95944032-96268946 GCF_016801865.2 Culex pipiens pallens
AGGGCATTTTCGAAGAAATTTTATGTTTGACATATTTTTGAAGGAGTTCGTACAAAATGTTGACTACTTTGATAAGTTGGATCATTAAACGGATTTCAAAATAAGGACTCAAAGGGCCGCAATCTCGAACTCCAACTTCAATCCCAATCTAATTTTGTTCTACCAATTTTGTCGAAAAATACTTTCCAAAGCCCTCTGATGCCTTGACTTGAAATGCTGGTGAGTACTCGAAACAAAAACCTAAATTATCTTTAACCCACTGACCCTGGAGAAATCTCCCTCCTTTCTCTTTCTGCCATGAAACATTTCGATCCGTATTACTGCCTCACGGCACCGACAACGATTACGACATCGTCTCAAAAGAGTTCATCGCTGGCCCCCGGGGGACCAGTACCGTGGATTTGTATGATCTTGAAAGCGGTAAAATTAAATTTATATTCAAATTTGACATGCCTCTCTGAATCGGAATGAAGTTTACGCAAGCAAAAATAAAATATGCGAGAGGGTTTCACTTCTGCTTTCTTTCTCTCCAGCTTCTTTTTTTATTATTTTGCCTTATCTGAGTTTGGAATTTTCTGCAAACTCCCACCACCCTCACCCACCCACGCACCAAACCCAAACATCATCATCATCGTCGTCGTGATCATTGGTGCTGTTGCTGTTGTGGCTTGGGAAGAACCCTCGCAGGAGAGTCTCATCAGAGGGAAAGGAAGAGAAAGTGAGTCTCTTAAAATCTGGAAAATTGGGTTTATAGTTCTTGGAAGAGAATATCAAGCAGAAAAAAAAATCTTATTAGATTTTTCAAAAAAGCCCAAAAACGTCTTGAACATTTTCAGAAAAATGTTAAACATCTTGGCAAACTTTCATGTTGAAAAGCACCAGTAACTTAAAACTTCGCCACACAGTTCCGTTCAGATTTCGACACACCAAATCCCAACCTCAAATGTCCCAAGGGAGGAGGGTTGGTGAAAGACAACCAGAAGATCAGAAATCTGATGATGGCATGTCTGCAGGGCAGCCCTCGGGGTTGTTGCTCACACCCAGCACAGGCCACCTTTGGGGGAACGAGAGACGAGATGGTGCTCCCGAGTGTGACAACAAACGCGCATAATGTGGGAGCATAAAAAAAGCCGCACAGAACGCACCCACCCACCACCCTCAGATTGGCAGCTCACACACACAGTAATATAATCTTAAAGTCTATTTTATGAATATTGCATACAAGTGCAAAGGCTCGCACTTTTTCTCTGCCCTTCAGAACCGGAATTGGATTCACTTTTTAGGGGGTGTTTTAAAGTATAAACAACGGAGGGAGAGAGAGAAAAACAGTCGAAATAAGCAAATAACAGCGACCAGATTGCAGGAAAAATTGGCGTGTGTGGCTTGTAAAAAAACTGCCAACTACAAGGACCAAAACAAAACAAGTGAGCAGTTCTCTCAGATGTTGGTCATTCGATTTTTTTTGTTTTTTTTTTTATCCGGCTGAATTTTTTTTGATGCCTTCAGTATGCCCAAAGAAGCAGTTTTGCATCATTAGTTTGTCCATTCAAATTTGGCAGCTGTCCATACAAAAATGATGTACGAAAATTCAAAAATCTGTATCTTTTGAAGGATTTTTTTGGACAATTTGGTGTTTTCGGCAAAGTTGTAGGTATTGATGAGGACTACAATGAAAAAAAATGATACACATTAAAAAAAATTGGTGATTTTTTGTTTCACTTTTTGTTACTAAAAGATTATTTGCAAAAAAAAAAACACCTTTTTTATATGTTTTAGGGGGCTTCGATGTCCCCTTAAACATATCAAAAAATGAAAAAAATTAAAATAGTGTTTTTTTGCAAATCAAGTTTTAGTGACAAAGAGTTAAATAAGAAATCACCAAATTTTTTTAACCGTGTATAATTTATTTCAGTGTAGTCCGTATCTATACCTACAACTTTGCTCAAGACACTAAATCGATCACAAAATTCCTTCAAAAGATACATATTTTTGAATTTTCACACATCATTTTTGTAAATGGATTTCATGAACTTCAATTAAAAAGTTTGGAAAATGCAAAAAAAAATCCAATCAGTTAAACGTGAATCCTCTGCAACACGTGCTCTTTGCCAGTTCAAGGCGCACGTGTTTTTTTTTCCACTCAAATTTAACGTAAATTTTTGACAGTTTTTCGGGAGTGTAATTGCAAGAAATTAAACTTTATTCTCAATGCTCGTGCACACTCGGTCGATTTCACTGAAATTCGAGTGGCATAAACTATGAAAATGAATTTTAAATTTTGATACGTTTCGAGGACAAAAGCCGCAGTTTTTGAGTTATAAAAATAGTGTATATTGTTTTTCACAAAAATATTGTTTTTCAAAAATTTGTTAAAAAATATATATAGTTTGATTTCGTGATGACATTGAAGATGCACCTCTGATTGCAAAAATACATTATTCGCGATACAAGAAAAGTGAAGTTGTTTAAGTCACAACCAAACACCCTTTTTTAGTATCAATGTCTCAGAAACTATTATTTCTATTTTCAATGTTAAATTATGAAACATTAGAGAAATTTTTAGTAATTTTTCAAAAAGATATTATTAAAACTTTGGAATCAACTCAAAAATTTAAAAAAATGGCGTAGTATAAAATTATTTGACCATTATAAAATAAAATACAATATAATTGAAAAATTTCTCAACTTTTCGAAATAAAATATTATAAGAAATGGACAAACATGGACACTGTTTAAACAAAAATCTTTAAACTTCAATTCATTGGTTCAAATTAAATTTAAATTGACTTTGAAATACACTTTGAAAACGGTAATTTTATAAAAAAAAAAACAAATCGAGTAAAATTTATATAAAAAAAAAAAAACAAATCTTGTCCAAACTTTTCTAACGCTCAAAAGTTGCGGTTTGTTGTCTCCTCAAACATAAAAAATATAAAAAAATATTTAAAATTGACAATTTTTTTTCCGCGTATAATTTTTTTTAAAGTCCTTACTTACAAATCAGCAAAACAAATTTCAAGCTTGTTAATGTGAAGATTACGCGATCAAAGTCAAAAATGGATGAATAAGGCTCTTAACTGTTTATTTGATTTTTTATTTGTTTATTTATTTGTCTGTCCTACACATGAATTATTTTTATCATTTTCTGGCCTTCAAATCATTTTTCCTAAAACCATTTATTGAAATGAAAAAAAAAAAATGTTTTAGATTTCCTTTTCCTTTTTTTAAGCATCTTAGACCAAATTTGGGCTTTTCAGTTTTTTTTGGGGACTCAGAATATGTTTTCATTTAATCCCGTGTGTGTTCAATTGAAAATTTAATTGAAAATTAAAATGTTCAAATCGTTTATTTATCACAAAAAATGCATTCGTCAAGCCCTACTTCCTCCCAAATTGGCATTCAATGTGTTGTTTTTTAATAAACTGTTGGATAAGTTTACAATGAGGGGAAAAAATTCTTAAAAGGTAACAGTCAATTTTTCAACTATCTCCAACATTATTAATTTGCCATTTCATCTAAAATTTGTTCTCGATATCATAGTCCATACCTCAATCGGTTGTACCATTTCGATTTTAGAAAAAAATGTTTTTTGCTTTCTAATTAAAGAAAGGTTTAGGATTCGATTTAGATATAACTTAAGATCAAAATTCGTAATCTAAAAAATATTTATTGTAAAACTCTACAAAAAATCATGGACGATCGTTTTTCGACGCCTCGTTGTCAAGTTGAGCATCATATGCATGTAAAATACGAATAAAATAATAACAGAACGGTATGGAACCATACTGACCATGGTAGAGAAGTGTGCAAAGTACACCAAGAAATAGTTTCAAATTTTGAATAATTTTCAAAAAAGTAATTATCTATGATTATGAAAACATTGATAAATATTGTTCTAAATTCTAGTTCACAGAGAACCGCTCGAAAATGACAAAAGGACCTAACACGTAAAAGCGAACGCACCAAGCAAAAAGTCACAACAGAGCGCGCCAAATAAAAATGTAAAACAACGAAGCGTTTTAATTTAAATAAAAATGGAATTTGAGTGAAAGCGGCTCCCAGCGGCACGAGCGAGACTTGGTTCCGTCGTCCCTTTCGGTGTGTCGGTTCTTAGTCACAGCCCGTAGTGGCTCAAGCTGCTGGACAAACGGGCCATGGAGTTCACAATTTATGTTCCAACGTCGGCCTTCTGAGGGAGTGGTTTGTGAGGCAGACGAGCTCCCAACGAGGGCTTTAAGTGAAATGTCAAGTATTAAGGGGGTCCTGAGCCTTTTTGTTTCGGGTATTTTTTTTTTTGTGTGTGTGTTACTCAATGAGCAAAGTTTAGCAATAAAATAAATACTCCTAACGAGGACCGGAGACCCTGCTACCTCGTGGCGCTTGTTTGGTAGGCTTTCTAAACTTCTCTCCCCGAGGTGGGCTTCAGAGAAGAAGGAAATTATACTTTGTTGTGCTTATTTTATCATCCATTTGGTATCGCCTTGGCACTTTCGTTCGATTGCACAGACTAGAAATTGAGTCGATTTTCTTCTAGCGTTTTGAGCGTCTAACTTGTTGAGTTTGTACTCCGATGGGAGTGTTTAAGAACTTGAAGTTTTGATCGGTTGATCGAAATTTCTAACATTCATTAGTTTTATTTTCAACCTGAACAATGGATCTTGTAAAGATATTTTTGTTATACTGAAATATTTAGTATTTTGTCAATTATCCAATAGCTAGCCAATAGTCCATTGTCAGCCTAACCTATTTACAAAGCACACCAGGGACAAGAATAGGGGAATTGTGAATGCTCCACTTTTTTGAGAGGATAAGGGTTTTCCCTTCTTCTCGGTTTTCTCAAGCCTAAGTTTCGCTTGGAGTTGGACGGATTTGAGAAGGTGAGGCAGGGCGAGTTGTATCGATGGATGGGAATCGAACCCAAAACCCTCTAAAATACTAAAAGTGTTGTTTTCGACATAGCCCTTTCTTTCATTTAGATTGTCGAGTATAGATATTTTCAACGTGGATGTAAATCTTGCAACCCTTGCAATCCAAACCAATTACATTTGCGAATTTTAGTGGGGATCTCAAAACAATCCAATCCACCGACAAACCCTCAACACAAAGCGTCACTCGTTTGGAACAGGAAATTACTTTTACAAAATGGCATTACTTATCCCTCTCGCTGTGAAAAGTAGAACAAAAATAAAAAAAAATCCCTCCCGCTCCACCCACAAAACAAAACAAGTACCAAACAATTCCAACCAAACCAACAAAACCCAGTTCAACTTCAGCCCCCAAGTTATTCTCGCTTATCGCTTCAATCTTCATCATGGATGGTTTCCACTTGGGTCGCCCAGTTGTTCTAGTGGTTGGTTGCATCCCTCTCCCCTTTCTTTTCGTGTGTAGTGAAGCAAATTCATAAATCTGGACCATTTTTCTTCCGCACAGTAAAAGGAAAAGCGACGAAGATAAAGCGAACAACAGGAAAAAGTAGTAGCAGCACCCCTTTCCGGATTTTCAACCAGAAGTAGTTGGCAAAACTGGATAGAAACAGATTATTTGCTTTACATAATAATATAAATTCCTTTTTTCCTTTTTATTTTTCACCCAAAAAGAAGTGGCTCCGTATCGTTGGCGCTCGGTTTTCGGGATTGCATACTTTTGTGGGCATTTTCGTCGTCGTCTTTCCGCTCCCTGAGGGACGCTCAAATCTCGATTTCCCTCACCCGGCCGATCAAATAAATAGGCAGCAGAGCAACAGCAGCCGGGCTAGTTATTCCCCGGGATGAGCTCAGTTTCAGGGGGAAAGTTTGCGGATTTTAGTAGTTGCAAGGGCCTTCTCACGAACGCACTATGGGGTTTCAGGCGGCCATAAATCGAAAAACCGACATACTCTAATTATTTTTTTGGTATTTTTTTCGAAAATAAACATTCTAACTAAGAAAAATCCGGAGTTTGAAAGTTGTAGGTTCAATATTCACTGAATTGCAGACCTTCAAAGGCAAAAATGGTAAGAAAAAACATGTTTTTTTTGACAAAAAAATGATTATTTTTCATAGTTGTACTGTGTAGCTGTTTATGTATTTTTTCCTGCATCATTATAAATATTCAGAAAGGTAATTGATTCAACTTTTCAATAACATTTTACAAAACACACTTTTATAGGCTAAAAAAAATAATAAAAATCAAAAAAGATGGATTTTTATTCAAAATTTAGTTTTTTTCGACTTTGTTAATGGAGTACTTTTTTGTGTGCATTTGTGCGATCTGAAAATTTTGCAGCTTAAAATTTGAACCATGTCCTAACTTGTCTCCAAATTTCAAAGTGCACTTATGTGCACTTTTTGAGTTATGCCATTTTGAACATTTTGATTCATGCAAGAAAATTAATGATTTCGCGTATACGCTTGGTTAAAATCACAATATTTACCTGCGGAGGCAGAAATGACGTACCTGCTATGTATGTTTTGAAATTGATTTGATATTCATGACTTTGTTGGTACCGTAAACTGGGGTGACTTTGATAGCCCGGGGTGACTTTGATAGCCCGGGGTGACTTTGATAGGTTTTTCAAATGCCCGTCAAATTAATATTTAAACATTTTTGAGAATTTTGAGTATGTAAGCATTAAGGGAAAGCTTATTATCGAACATATATGCAAAAATGTGACTGTTACATTGGATGTATCAAAAATAGTGGCCAAATCAAATTTCTATCAATGTCACCCCGGGCTATCAAAGTCACCCCAGTTTACGGTACTTAGGTACGTTTAATAAAATTAGAAATTCCTATTCTAAGTATTTTACAGAAACGATTCGTCGAATATTCATATCAGTTCGTTGTTGTGTTCTTTTGAAAGTATGGATAATAATACCGTAGTGTCCCTGTACGATATAACGAAGCACTATTCTGAAAACGTGAGAACTGCTTTCGAGTATATTTGTAAGAATTACAACATTGCAGAACCATCACATGATCAACTCAGGAAAAACCCACAGAGGAAAAACTACGCATGCTGTTCTGTAGCTTCAAAACGAGGTATACAAAAGCCCATAGAAGAAGTTCATATTTTAAGTAATCTAAAGACAATCGGTTACATAGTGATTTTGATTTAGAAGAATTTATCGTGGAAAACGTGAATTTTGCAAGTGGATCAACCAAAAACGTGGACGAGAATCCATACAACGTTCCATAAAATAAACCGTCTAAAATTCTAAAACACCGCAAAAATCAAATTTTAATTGGAGGGGGATGGGGGGGGGGGGGGGTCTTCAAAGAGAGGTGGATTTAAACTCAAGAAAAAGAGGAGGGAGATTGAACGTAAATCAGAAACTTTAACATAGCATAAACCGCCATTCCGTGCATCAAATAGACAGAGCAAGAATATTAAAATTCACCACTTTAATGCATGTGGCCTCAAATATATGAAAAAATCGAAAATTAAACTTTTTTTTGGAAAAATATCAAAATTCATTTGTTTTCATTATACTAAGTACAAACAACACAAAAAAGTCACAAAAAAGCAAAAAAATATTTTTGGCCGCTCGCTTATATGGAAATACCCCATAGTGGAACGCTTCTCTGGTGGACGCTTCGCTGCCGGTTTCGGCACTTACTGTGCACTTACTTTGCTACTGAAGGCAGGGGTTTTCAATAAAAGAAGTGGTCATTTTACAAATTCCTATTTTTTTAATCTGTTGAAGATTTGGTCACCCTTTTTAAAAATATATTCATTTTCTTTTTCAAGCCAGATTAAAAAACTTTATAAAAATGATGTCCGGATTTAAGTGTTAAATTTTGGAAAAAAGTGATGTTCTGAAAAACAAACATTTTCGTTTTTGAAGAATTATTTTTGACCGCCTTTTAAGGCAGTTGCAAATATTTTTAAAGTTTCAGTCATGTCTAATTGAAGGGAAAACGACATAAATTTTGAACAAGGATTGCAACGGTCTTGAAATTAAAAAAAAATGCAATTTTTTAAACTCAAATACAGTCCAGATTTGATTTTCTGAAGCCTCGATTATCTGAAGTTCGATTATTCGAAGGTTTGTATCGGACTTCGGATAATCGAATAACGATCAAATTTTTTTTCGATTTTTTTTTTATTTTCTTAATTTAAACATGAAATTCCAGTTCTGCGACCCCATTTTAGAAAAATTTTAAATGATTGATTGCCTGTGAAATAAAAAAAATCGATTTTTAATATTTTATTATCGCCATTTTGGCCGCCATCTTGGATTTAAAAATTCTAAATCAATTTAGAGTAGTTTGAGGGTCAAACAAAAGCACAACAATCAAAAATAAGACAACGAAATAAGAATCCTTGATTCGATTATCCGATGCTCCGATTTTCCGACGTTTTGCCAAGACCTTTTGGAAAATCGAGTCTGTAAATTCCAAAAAGCGCAAGCCAATTTTTATACACCAAAAGGAAGAATATTCACTAGCAACGCTGAATAAGTTATAGGCGTTAATTTTTCATAAAATTTGTGATGTTTTTATTTGCAAATGTCTGATTTCTAGAGAAAAGAATTATAAGAATTAGAACCATTTTGACGAATTTCTTAATTTGTTCAACTCTTAATTTTACCATTAAATGTTACCCGTTAACTTAAGAGGCAGTATTTGTAAATATTGCTCGGTTTGTTCTAGAGGTCGTATCGAGGTGCTCCGATTTGTATGAAACTTTCAGCGTTTGTTTATCTATACATGAGATGAACTCATGCCAAATATGAGCCCTCTACGACAAAGGGAAGTGGGGTAAAACGGGCTTTGAAGTTTGAGGTCCAAAAAACATGAAAAATCTTAAAATTGCTCGCATTTTAGTTAAACTTCATCATTTCCAACTCTCTTAGATGCATTCGACAGGTCTTTTGAAGCACTTCAAAATGAGCCGTAGACAACCAGGATTGGTTCAACTTTTTCTCATAGCTTTTGCAAATTACTGTCAAAAATTGATTTTTTTTAAAACCTTAATATCTTTTTGCAACAGCCTCCAACACCCATACTCCCATAGGTCAAAAGTTAGGTAATTTCATGGACTATAAGCCTACGGCAATAACTTTTTGGCCAATCGCAGTTTTTCTCATAGTTTTTCGATATTTCTATACAAACTTTTTACAACGTTAGTTTTTGCCCTGTAGGATCCCATAGCGGCACTTTTTGGTCTCAATTTTGTCATATTCGGAATCCTCGGAAAATTTCACGTAAGTTAGAAGTATTGGAGTTGTAAATTTGATTTAAAAAATAATTAAATAAAACATTTTTGAAAAAAGAAATAGATCTTATTTCCCTTTGATCAATACGTCAAATGCTGTATCAAGTAGGCGAAAACCTGTTTTACCCCTAATCCAACAAATTGTTAAAAAATATTTTAATTCATTCTAAATAGCAATTTTTACAGTCAAATTTTCAACTCCAATACTTCTAACTTACGTGAAATTGTCCGAGGATTCCGAATATGACAAAATTCAGACCAAAAAGTACCGCTATGGCGGCCTACAGGGCAAAAACTAACGTTGTAAAATGTTTGTTCTAGAAAAATCGAAAAACTATGAGAAAAACTGCGATTGGCCAAAAAGTTAACACCGTAGGCTTATAGTCCATGTAATTACCTATCTTTTGACCTATGGGAGTATGGGTGTTGGAGGCTGTTGCAAAAAGATATTAAGGTTTTAAAAAAAAAACAATTTTTGACAGAAATTTGCAAAAGCTAAGAGAAAAAGTCGAACCAATCCTGGATGTCTATAGCACATTTTGTAGTGCTTCAAAAGACCTTTCGAATGCATCTAAGAGAGTTGGAATTGATGAAGTTTTACGGAAATGCGAGCAATTTTAAGATTTTTTAAGTTTTTTGAGCCTCAAACTTCAATGCCCGTTTTACCCCACTTCCCTTTGTCGTAGAGGGCTCATATTTGACAAACAAACGCTGAAAGTTTCATCCAAATCGGAGCACCTCGATACGACCTGTTACACATTGGTGAAAAACTCGCTCTTAAGTGGGCATATCTCGAGACAGGGTTACCAGATATTCAATGTTTTGAACTCGTTGGAAAAGTCTTTTAATAACCTAACCAACGATGGGTGGGATGGTGGATCCGGACATTTTTTTTTTTTTTTTGTTTGATTGCCATGAGTCCACTGCGACCATTTATTTGATCTATTGTCGACCTGCTGATCTATTTTTAGATCTGCAGAGGCTGCCAATTTGCTGTTCTTGGGCATTTGGGGAACAAAGCACACGCGCTATTGTTGAGCAAGTGTGTTGATCTGTCCACACGCCGTAACATTTTTCCTTTCCTCTGTGCTGTTGTACTTTCCATATGTGTCGCTAGAACTGAAGTGCACTTTTTTATTACGCTACTTAGGATGTGTTCCCAGTGAAATCCCGAAAGCCCGGGACTCTTGCTAAGCAGTTTTTTTTTGTCCCTCCAAGCACATTTTGCGGTTGGGCCCAGCGCACTCCGCAGATGCAAATATACAGAGCACAGCCGGTCCTCGAAACATGTGAAAAGTACAAGGAAAGGTGGTGCCAACCCATGTGGGTTTCAAACCACGACCTTCCGTTTATCAAACGAAACCTGTAACCAATAGACCACAGGAGCTCGGATCCGGACATAGTTTACATACATTTAAGTGAGATCCGAATATATGTGAAAACACATTTTTATACATAACTTTTGAACTACTTATCAAAACTTCAATCTGTATAAAACTCGATCTATGGGACCCTAAACCAAGTCGAATGCAATAGGTTCGGGTCAAATCGGTTAAGCCAGTGCCGAGAAACATGAGCTAGTTTGTTGGTCACATACATGCATACACACACACATACACACAGACATTTGTTCAGTTTTCGATTTTGAGTCGATATGTAGTCATGAAGGTGGGTCTACGACGTTTTTTATACAAAAAAAAACTTTTAGAGCAGGGTTATAGCCTTACCTCAGTGAGGAAGGCAAAATATACAGCAAAACTGCATGGTGAACACAAAAGAACTAGAATGTGACTCAAAATTTATCTGGGCTCAAAATAACTAAATCGGTATTTTTTTATGTTTGGTCTTCAGGGCAGAGACCACCGAATTGTGGTTATTTTAGTGCATTTAATTGCTTTTTAAATTATTACAGCACTTCTAGGTTTATTTTCCATTGATTGATTATTATTTTGCGTATGCATGAAGGTGGGTCTAGGAGGTCTAGTTGAGAAGTTCAGTGTTCGAGTGATTTTATAGCCTTTACTCAGCAAGGTAAGGAAGGCAAAAAAATACTAAAGCACCTCTGTATTTCCTACCACTTGTATCTGCATCTCGCACCGAGTTAAAACTTTTGTAAACAGGCTTAAAGAAGCGAAATTTTATTGTTTGTTGTCTGTCTTGAATAAATATGATTGCTTTCTTTTTCTTCCTCAAGGATTCACTTTTGCCGTGGTCTACCACCGTTTCTTGGAAGCGATTCCTTGAGAATTTCCGCCGACGTACACTGTTTTATTCCCGGAGCTCACGTATGCTGCTGCTGCTGCTGCAAGTTGGGGAACAACTATTTCACGAGAGAAGAAAAAAAGGTACAGTAAAATAAAATAAAAGATGCACCCGGCTTTGGGAAGCTCCACAGAGAGTAAGGAATAACAAAAAAAGAGCTGAGTCTGAATTATATTCATGGAAAAATCTTTCCACCACCCCCTCCTACCCTGGCGGGGGAGTTTGGCTGGGAAATCTCCACCACTCGATTGCTGGCTCAGAAGGCACACACGAACGAACTACTCTCCGGGAGGTGGCGCTAGCTGGTAGTCAGGTTCCAGTGGGGCATGTTCGACGGAGGTGTTGCCCGGCCCAGGTCTCGAATTCCCATCAGCAGTTTGGAAGATAATTCCACCGTTGCATGCTGTGACAATCGGGTTCGGGGGGTGTGACATTGCTGGCTGTGTGCATCGTCGGGAGCCAACTGCAAGGGAGGGCTGAAGCCACGGAAGAGGCACGGCGAAAAAGGATTTCCCTGTTTTGTGGTTTGGTTCAAAGTTTGGTGGTTTGGCGAAGAAGACTGGGTTGGAATGTTGCGAAAAGATGTTTCGGGAATTGTAAATTTACTAGAGAGTTGAGGTGTGGAATTAAGATCCGTAAGTAAATTTACTCAATTTAGTTCAATGTTATGGAAAAGACTTCAATATATAAAGTTCTAGAGAGATTCGTATTCCTAATCCCAAGTTTGTTGTCCGTTGTCTGTTGTCCGTTGTCTGTTGTCTGTTGTCTGTTGTCTGTTGTCTGTTGTCTGTTGTCTGTTGTCTGTTGTCTGTTGTCTGTTGTCTGTTGTCTGTTGTCTGTTGTCTGTTGTCTGTTGTCTGTTGTCTGTTGTCTGTTGTCTGTTGTCTGTTGTCTGTTGTCTGTTGTCTGTTGTCTGTTGTCTGTTGTCTGTTGTCTGTTGTCTGTTGTCTGTTGTCTGTTGTCTGTTGTCTGTTGTCTGTTGTCTGTTGTCTGTTGTCTGTTGTCTGTTGTCTGTTGTCTGTTGTCTGTTGTCTGTTGTCTGTTGTCTGTTGTCTGTTGTCTGTTGTCTGTTGTCTGTTGTCTGTTGTCTGTTGTCTGTTGTCTGTTGTCTGTTGTCTGTTGTCTGTTGTCTTTTGTCTGTTGTCTGTTGTCTGTTGTCTGTTGTCTGTTGTCTGTTGTCTGTTGTCTGTTGTCTGTTGTCTGTTGTCTGTTGTCTGTTGTCTTTTGTCTGTTGTCTGTTGTCTGTTGTCTGTTGTCTGTTATCTGTTGTCTGTTGTCTGTTGTCTGTTGTCTGTTGTCTGTTGTCTGTTGTCTGTTGTCTGTTGTCTGTTGTCTGTTGTCTGTTGTCTGTTGTCTGTTGTCTGTTGTCTGTTGTCTGTTGTCTGTTGTCTGTTGTCTGTTGTCTGTTGTCTGTTGTCTGTTGTTGTCTGTTGTCTGTTGTATGTTTTTTTTTGTTTTCTCTATTTTATGATCAAGATCAAAATCAATTTTTTTCCAAGTGCATCCGATTCATAAAACCTGTCTCAGAGCCCTACCCTCCTACAAAAACTTATACTCCACAGCAACGGTGTGAACAACCATTCCGGGACCACCACACCAAGGCAAGCATAAAATCTATTCTTCTGTTCTGTGCCCCATTCTTGGAACTCACGTTTCTCACTATCTGGGTCTCTCTTTTAAAAATATGATAGGATTACCGATCAAATTTAAATGTAAATGGTTATCAAGATAAACAAGTATGGCGAAAACGTTTGCATTTGCTTTCCGGGCTTGTGGAAGTAGGCGTTGCGATTTATTTGACACCACCACGTGGAGCAACCTTGCCACGTGGACTCCATCTCTACTCGCGGGAGAGCCCAAGTTTGCGCGAGGTCGCCCTCGTGCGGCACACATCTCAAACAAGTCACGAATGATAAGATTGATGAAAATGAGAAAACTTTTCTTTCATCTGCAGAAAAAGGAAAAACCTTGCGTGTTTGTGTGTGTATTTGTGTGCTAGCGATTTTCACCATCTTCTTTTGCTCGTTTGTATCGTTTATGCGTTACGCGCGGTTTTTTGCCAATGTCTCTCCTGGCCTGGCTTTGTGAGTGTGTCAGGTGATGACATATGTAATTGGTGCGGCTTTTCTGTCACGTGACTTGGTTGGGTGATTGTCAACGTGGGTGGAGGTGGCTGCTCGATTAGGTGCGCAATATGTGGTGGGTGTGCCACAACAAGATGGCCAAAAAGATGGGAATTTATTCGACGGATATTACAGCAGCAACTCGACAGCAGCAGCCGTCGTAACGAGGTTTGATTGTAATCTCGTTAGTTTTAATTTCCGATGCGGGGAGAGACCTTTTCTCCGTGGGTGGTGGAAATATTGGACAGACATGTGTGACACGTTGTCGTTATGGGAGGAAAGTTTCTATGGTTTGGTTGTGAGATTGAAATGAGGTGAAAGGTGTCATTAATGGGAAACTTTGCCTTTCAAGATTTTACGGCAGGGAACTCGATCTATAATGAAATTTGTACGAGAATATTTGGCTGTCTTGATGTTTTTTTTTCTAGTGAAACACCCTCGTTATCTTAACTATTCATTTTATTTGAGAAATAATATTATAACGAATTAATGCAATGTTGGTAAATCGTACAAAAATAAATCAAATAAAAAGAAAAATACTTCATTCAAACATCAACGAATTTCGGATCGTTTTACCTCATGCTACAGCAATATACAATTCAAATTATCTCCTTTCAATCATCATAAAAGCTTCAACCGAGTGCCATAAACTGTGATGACATATGTCCATTAGTAGTTTATGAATAACCGAATCCACCTTTTGGTGCACTCCATTCATAACTCTATCCCATCCATCCGACACCGGGAAAAGGAAGACGAAGAAGGAAAAGGTTCATCAACTAGTCGTTTTGGACCGATCGCTCGAGCGTTAAACCCAATAAAAATGTCCCTCACACAAACACATTTATATGTGTGCTAGCTTCCCTTTTTTCCCTCCGATAAGCTTCCACGTGTGTCGGATGTCGGTGTGTGTGTGTTTTTCGCACACAACACAGCACATGAATAACAAATCACTTATGACAAATTTTCCCTCCCATAATGGCCCAAGACACGACCGCATTAGCACATATACGACCACCTTCAGGGGGAGAGGGAGGAGAGGATTCAGGACAGCAGCATAATGCCAAGGTTTTTATGTTGTGTACAACCTTCGATAAGAAAGACATTAAAATTTAACCTACAGCCGAAACGCCCGCCCCGAAGCATCATCGATTTGCTGGGTTTCCTTTGGGGTGGAATCTTGCCTCCGTTTTCCCTTTTCCGTGAGGATTATTTTTCCGGAGATTTGCAGGTTTGCAGGGAGGTGGAGGAGCATCAAAAAAGGAGGGGAGAGGAGCTTTTACTCATATTCGACTTGGTACAGCTGTTATATTGTTATTTTTAGAGAAAAATAGCAACAAATTGTTATCAAAATAATGAAAATCGGGAGTTTTTTTTTGAAAAGGTCCAATAAACCAAATTTTGAATTTTTGCTTTTTGGGTGTTTTTTAACACCCCTGACTCAAGGCGGTTTCAAAAACACCCAAAAAGCAAAAACTGGAAATTTGGTTTATTGGACCTTTAAAAAAAAACTCCAGAAATATTGCTTTTAGTTGTTCATTGTTTATGGTATTTGTCTTAAATAAATCATGATTCTTACACATAAACCTCCACGTCCATGTAAAATTTGTAAAATGTTCCAGAAGTCTGCGAAGTGGATTCTCCCCAATCACTTTCCATCATAGGAACCCTTTTCTACTAAAGTGAGCATACACAAAAACCGATTCGGAAACACTTCCATCATCAACACACCCAAACGGACCCCGATATGAAAATCAGCTGAACTCCTTTGCAATCACATTTTCTTTTCTTGTTGGTAAATGTCCGGTTGTGTTCGTCCGTTCGAATTCTTCGATTTTTTTTCCGGTTCATTTTACCTTTTGCATCGTTATTAGTGGTCCTTGGAGGCGTTTCCTCCCCTCCCCACCCCATTGGACCATCACTCAATAAGCACATTGTAGTAAACGGACTTTCTTTCTGTGTTATTCTCTCTCACTCTTTGCAAGAATGGTTCTTCCAATGTACATTCAAACATTTCCCGCCCTTTTGAACACAACTGACGACTGAATAGCGACCGGAATAGGAAATATGTACATTCAGGACAAGGCGTAACTGATGTGCTTTCTTGTTCCAGTTTTATTAAATGATAAATGTAAGGTAAAGGCAATACTGTCTGAAGTATCTGCACGTTAGAACAAGGAAGGTGTATTTTTTGATAAACTTACTTTCGGAAGTATCATTTTATGCATTATTAGATATATCTTTCAAAGACCATTTCAATGAGTCATAAAGCGTGAGGATCTGATAACTTTGTCATGGGATATAGATTTGAAGTGGAATCTACCAAACCTTTTGAGGCCAGATGGAACAAATTTGGATGAAAATGGCTTCCTTTCTAAGTACGTTAGAAATATCGTTGCCGGTACCCAAGGTGTAGGGGTAAGCGTGGTTGCCTCTAACAAAGTCGGTCTGGGTTCGATCGCAGAAGGTCCCAGTGGCATTTTTCGAGGCGAAATTTGTCTGATCACGCCTTTCGTCGGACGGAGAAGTAAAGCCACCGGGACCAAGTCTAACCCTAGAAATTAGGTCGTTAGCTGGGTCCTATCTTGATGGATTCACTGATAAGCAGTTGGACTCGTAATCCAAATGTCGTCAGTTGGAATCCCTGGGTGGATGGAAGCCAGGTGTAAAAAGAGTTTGTAATTGCCTCAACAATCAAGCCTTCGGACAGTTAGTTTAGAGTAGGATTTATTTTATTTTCTTTTATGTATGAGCAATTCCAGCTCAAATCAGGAATTTTTCTGGTACTTTTGTACCCGACCCTCTCCGATTTCAATAAAACTTTGTACACATGTTATCCTAGGCCTATATAAGCAATTTTTGGGTATATGGAGCCAACAGTACTCGAAAATAACCTTTGAGAAGGGCGTAAGGTATTTAAATATTTTTGTATTTTGCAATTTAAAAATTACTGTATCTCGAAGCCGTAGCATCGTATCAAAAAGTGGTCAAAGACAAACTTGTAGGAATTTGGAGGGATTTCTGAAAAAAATACACTGAAACAAAAATGCACGCCACTTCTATGAGATTTTTTTATTTTTAAGTTTAAAAGTTAAATTTCAAGGTGATGTCACGATTTTTTTTCGCTCAAAACTTTTGAAGAAATAGCCTAAAATGTTACAAAAAGACTCACGAAAAATGCAGGATGGTATGTCTCTGCTAAAAAATACAAAAATCATTTACTTAAACTGTTTTTTTTTTTTGAAAAGTGGTCTAAACGTCAAAATTTAAAAAAAAACGAAAGCGGAAATTGATTCCCCAGACAATTTTACATATAAGTATTCATATTGACCATTGTCCTAAGTCCAATCATTGGGAAGATACAGCGGTTTTAAAAATAAAAATGATGAAAAATCTGTTTTTTTTATGGTTTCTGGCAATTTCTATATGACAAACTTGCTAGTAAATATTTTTACCGGAAAGCTCGTCCAATTTCCCATCAGTTTGTCTTTGACAGCTTGTCAATTCAACACGTTTTATTATTTATGTAAGCTTATTTACTATCCAGGTTTCTACCACACTGAAAAAAATATTCCATTTACAGTTATGAGCAATGTAATTTAAATTGCAAAATACAAAAATATTTAAAAACCTTACGCCCTTCTCAAGTGTTATTTTCGAGAACTGTTGGCTCCATATACTCAAAAATGGCTTATATAGGCCTAGGATAACATGTCTACAAAGTTTCATTGTAATCGGAAAGATTCGGGTACAAAAGTACTATAAAAAAAACTCGATTTGAGCTTGAATTGCTCGTATTTAAAGATATTTAATGATTGATACTATTTATTTATTGATATTATGACTAACCGATAAGTCATAAGTTTTGATGTTCGCACATTCTGTCATAAAGATGCTTTGGTTTTTTTTTTCGATATGAGATCATTCTCCGACCTATCTTCGATTTCCGCGAATCTTTGCTGAATTTTGATCCTTGATCACAAATCCGAGTTCCATTTTCGATATCTCGTGATGGTGGAGCGGTACAAACAGTTTTAATATCGCATCCATTTCCCGTTACCCAACTCGAGAGACATGTCATTTTATGAGAAATTTCTCAAAATAGAGGACACAAATGAGAGAACATTTTTCATAATGGAATTACTTTTTTCGTATCTTTGCAGGATTTGAATGTAACAATGTTCTACAAAGTTGTAGAACAGACGCTACCTTCCCTTTACTAAGCAATCGAATCCAGAAGGGAAAAGATTACCAGTTGTGTTGGTCCAAGCCGAAATTTGAACCCCGATCTACCGCCTTCGAGGTGGAAGCGTTACCACTGGGCTACGTGGCTCGGTCATGAATGGTCCATGTGCTTTGAGATATGTTTAAATTATCATCAACCATTTTTAAAGACTGAAGCAGGCCACTTATTATTTTTACTTATCCAAAACTATTCTTATATTTCTAATCTAATATAATCTAATCTAATCTAATCTAACTCAGAAGCAGCCAGTCCGATAAAAGTATGCTGGGAGATAACGCCTCAATCACTTTTCTTGTCAATATTAATAATTGCAGTACATCCGAGAACACCCGAAAATATATTGAAATAATTAAAGCGGTCAACCCTACTAAGTCAAGTTTACCGCAGAGAGGACATTGAGAACGGGCCACATTTCACAGCATCTACAGGGGAGGTAGGATGCGTGGACATACCGTAGCAAACGCTCCGATTTACCTTATTTAAAACTATTATTATTTGTTCCCTTTTAGAATCATACTTGCGCCAAGAAAGCACTTCCGTTCTGTGGCAAGCGATTCACGTGGAAAAGGGCTAGGAAAAATCGATATCTAATACCACCGTCGAAGGGATGCTGTAATATGGCACAACAGACACTGACTGCGGCCATCCCAGGAGAGAGATAGAGAGGAAGGACGAAATTACAAGGTTGCGATGACCGGCCCGAAAACGACAGTGTTGTGAAATGTTTATTGATTTTGTATTATTGGAACTGAATGTTGAATGAGCGTTGGTGTATATTTGTGCGAGGACAAATTATAGTTAGGGATTATTGCGAAATCATTATGAGTCAGCACGGCTCGCGACTAGACTGAGTCAGTTGCACCGCGTTAATGGGGGATGATGAACTGCAAGCTGGTCGGCCGACCGCTCGTGACGCACTCCGGAACGCTCGGTGCTGACCGGAGCAAGGACCTGACTTAAACTCCGAAGTGAGTAGAAAGGGTTAAAACGAAAATAAATAAACAGCATCTTCTGAAAGCCAGCGAACGGACCAGGGCTAGTCCTGGTTGTAGCAATTGGGTGCCACTGGCACGAATTGGCTCTAAATCGTGTGCCAAACAGGTTCCACGGCTAAGGTCGCGGTGGTGTGGCTGCAAATGGTTGAGGTTTTAGGCAACCAAGGCAAGGCTGGCACTAACTACCCGGTGCTTTGGAACATGCCGAAAATTTCAGTGAAAATTTGTTTTTGGAGCGGTAGTTAGTTTTCGTGGTGGAAATGATAGCGAGTACGGTTGAAACATCTAAGATGAAGTCTGTTTCTTTTAAGAAACAACATATTTTATGAAAACTGTAAAAAATCAGACTCTCAATCTCAATAAAGACAGGATTGTTGTTATTTTATGTAATTTTTATCATTCCCTACATCAAATAACAATTTGTACAATATAATAAAACAAATTTGCTTTCGATAATCTGTTCAAAAAATATTTCAATTATCTATCCACTTTACAAAATCAACGCCAAAAATTTAAAACAGAAAGCGAACCCAATTTCAAAAATTTATCAATCAAACAACATCTCCATCCATCTCCGCCAGACACTTCTTGTTGATTGAAAATTTTCAAATGATATCGCCAACCAAACGACAACTCCAGAAAACTACTCAGATTTACATCATGTCCTCAGCGTCTCTCTTTTCCTCGAGGGACCCAACAAAAAAAGGAAAATCACACAAAAGGCCGCAAACAACCAGCCAGCTTGGCAGTGTCCTGTGACAGGAATATTGGAAAGTTAAATTTTCCTGCACCAATGCCAACGTGGAGAAAAAGGAAAAACTTGAATTTTCCTTTCAACTTTTGCTCGGCCTGTACCCAGCTTCCATCCCGCCCCAAAGTTTACATAATGTATACAACTTTGAGTTGGAGCAAAAATTTTATCATTCGTCACAGCAGCACCGGTCGTCCCGAGTCCCTCCGGGGGACATTTCTGGGACGGGGCGACAAGGGACAGAGCAAAAGATAGGGTCGTCTCCATCATCGTCACTGTCATTGTCGTCGTCATCGGCGAGTCATTATTCTCTCCAACTGGGGCGAGATAATGTTCCAAATGTTGGAGGAGAATAAATTCCTTTGCCTTTCGCGCGCAGAGTTGGAGTCCCAACTAACTTGCCAAAGGGGAAGGAGGGTGAGGGCGGCATTGAGTTACCGGCAATAGTTTTGCCCGGCCGGGGCTTTTCCTTTTCGGGCCGAGATTTGGATCCGTTTTGTACCGGAGCTCGAGAGGACAGATCTTCTGAACACACGCAGAGGGATGGAGTGGCAAAATAAGCATAACAAAGGCAGGTTGGAACCGTAGTTTGGTCGCAATTTATTCATTTTGTTTAGTTTAAAATATGTTTTCAAGATAACAGTCCAAACTCGATTTCAATATCACTCCAGATAATCGAGCTTAAGTAATTTCAGTTCTCACGTAACGTAAAGAAATTTGAAGAAACATGGTTGAAAACATTTGGAAATCATATGAAAACTTTGTTTTCTGATTTGATGATCTCGGGATTAAAGAGCTCACAGCTGAAAATATTTTTCTATGATTTGCAGGTTGTTATACGTAACATATCTAAAAAATCTAAAAAAAAACAGCAGCATAACATTTGCTGTTATGAAGAGTTCATTTGCTTCCTTGCTCAAAATATAATTCTTCACAAATAGATTCGATGATTCGACTTTTTTAGACATATTTTTAAAAGTGTGCATTGCACACGATCAATACGTCAAATGCTGTATCAAGTAGGCGAACACATGTTTCACCCCTAATCCAACACATTGTAATAAAATATATTACACTAAAACCCCGGTTTACGCTCAGGCGTTACGCTTTGTATTTCGTCGATTTCTCTGGAACGACGCAATATTTTTGCAATCTTTTTAAAGCGATTTATAGGTCTTGTGCAGATTTACAAATTGCTTTCAAAAGAATGTAAAAACATTACACTGTTTTCGAGAAATTAACCAATCAAAAAGCGTAACGTCTGCGCGTAAACGGGGGTTTTAGTGTAATTCATTTTAAATGGCAATTTTTCCAATCAAATTTACCACTCCAATACTTTTAACTAACGTGAAATTTTCCGAGGATTCCGAATATGATAGAATTGAGACAAAAAAGTGCCGCTTGGAGGCCTACAGGGCAAAAACTAACGTTGTAAAATGGTTGTTGTAGAAAAATCGAAAAACTATGAGAACTACTGCGATTGGCCAAAAAGTTAATACCGTAGACTTATTTTCCATGAAATTTCCTAACTTTCGATCTATAGAAGTATGGGTGTTGGAGGCTGTTGCAAAAAGATATTAAGGTTTTAAAAACATCCATTTTGAGCAGTAATTTGCAAAAGTTATGAGAAAAACTAACTTAATCCACCAATGTGGCTGATGCCTTCCTCACTTTTTACCAACAATGGGTAATATGAGTGGTTTGGACACATATTTCGGCTATTTTTTTGAATCCAGAAAAAAAAAGTACACACATATAACTTAAGTAATCATAACTCGAGACAAGGTTGCCAGATCTTCAATGTTTTGGACTCATTGGAAAGGTTTTTCGATTACCTAACCAACGATGGGTCGGATGGTGGATCAGGACATAGTTTACATACATTTAAGTGGGATCCGGCTTCAAAAAAGTGCATCAATATCACTTAAGTGGCAATATCTCGAGACAGGGTTGCCAGATCTTCAATGTTTTGGACTCGTTGGAAAGGTTTTTTGATAACCTAACCAACGATGGGTCGGATGGTGGATCCGGACATAGTTTACATACATTTAAGTGAGATCCGGCTTCAAAAAAGTGCATCAATATCACTTAAGTGGCCATATCTCGAGACAGGGTTGCCAGATCTTCAGTGTTTTGGATTCGTTGGAAAGGTTTTTCGATTACCTAACCAACAATGGGTCGGATGGTGGATCCGGACATAGTTTACATACATTTAAGTGAGATCCGGCTTCAAAAAAGTGCATCAATATCACTTAAGTGGCCATATCTCGAGACAGGGTTGCCAGATCTTCAGTGTTTTGGATTCGTTGGAAAGGTTTTTCGATTACCTAACCAACAATGGGTCGGATGGTGGATCCGGACATAGTTTACATACATTTAAGTGAGATCCGGCTTCCAAAAAGAGCATCAATATCACTTAAGTGGCCATATCTCGAGACAGGGTTGCCAGATCTTCAGTGTTTTGGATTCGTTGGAAAGGTTTTTCGATTACCTAACCAACAATGGGTCGGATGATGGATCCGGACATAGTTTACATACATTTAAGTGAGATCCGGCTTCCAAAAAGTGCATCAATATCACTTAAGTGGCCATATCTCGAGACAGGGTTGCCAGATCTTCAGTGTTTTGGATTCGTTGGAAAGGTTTTTAAATTACCTAACCAACAATGGGTCGGATGGGGGATCCGGACATAGTTTACATACATTTAAGTGAGATCCGGCTTCCAAAAAGTGCATCAATATCACTTAAGTGGCCATATCTCGAGACAGGGTTGCCAGATCTGCAGTGTTTTGGATTCGTTGGAAAGGTTTTTCGATTACCTAACCAACGATGGGTAGGATGGTGGATCCGGACATAGTTTACATACAGTTAAGTGAGATCCGCCTTCCAAAAAGTACATAAATATTACTTAAGTGGCCATATCTCGAGACAGGGTTGCCAGATCTTCAGTGTTTTGGATTCGTTGGAAAGGTTTTTCGATTACCTAACCAACGATGGGTCGAATAGTGGATCCGGACATAGTTTACATACATTTAAGTTGGATCCGGCTTCAAAAAAGTACATAAATATCACTTAAGTGGTCGTAACTCGAGACAGGGTTGCCAGATCTTCAATGTTTTGGACTCGTTAGAAAGGTCTTTTGATTACCTAACCAACGATGTGTTGGATGATGGATCCGGACATAGTTTTCATGCATATAAGTGAGATCCGGATAAATGTGAAAACGCATTTTTATATATAACTTTTGAACTACTTATCGAAACTTCAAACAATTCAATAGCGATGTATGGGACCCTAAACCAAGTCGAATGCAATCAGTTTGATTAAAATCGGTCCAGCCAGTGCTGAGAAAACTTGGCAAGAATTTTCAACACATACATACATACACACACACACACACACATACACACACACACATACACACACACACACATACACACACACACACACAGACATTTGTTCAGTTTTCGATTCTGAGTCGATAGGTATACATGAATATAGGTCTACGAGCTGTATTTCAAAAGTTCATTTTTCGAGCAGGATTATAGCCTTACCTCAGTGAGGAAGGCAAAAATTAAACCAATTCTGGATGTCTATGGCACATTTTAAAGGGTTTCAAAAGACCTTTCGAATGCATCTAAGAGAGTTGGAATTGATGAAGTTTTACGGAAATGCGAGAATTTTAAGATTTTTCTTGTTTTTAGGACCTCAAACTTCAATGCCCGTTTTACTCCACTTCCCTTAGTCGTGGAGGGCTCATATTTGGCATGAGTTCATCTCATGTATAGGCAAACAAACGCTGAAAGTTTCATCCAAATCGGAGCACCTCGATACGACCTCTAGAACAAACCGAGCAGAATTTAAAAATACTGCCTCTTAAACGCTTACTTTCCTATTAATCTGAATCTTTGTTCAGAACCATTTTGTATTTTTATTTTTTCGTGACATTAGGAGTAATTTTCACAACAAAAAACGATACAGTGTTGAATCAATTGTGGTTCAATTCGATAGTTACGCAATTGTTGTGATTTTTACAAAATATTATTTAACTCAACAGAAAAGCACACTGTGAAATTTCATGAGATTCAAAAAAGTTTTTCTTAATTAATTACCAGTATTATCGACTGCAATATAACAAAATTTGCATGTTTATGAAAGCCATTTTTTTTAAATTTTACAATCATAAATGTGAAAAAAATTCAAAAAATCAAAAAGATCTTGAACCGTATAAAAAAACACAAAATTTAAAAATAAGAATAAAAAACTACCATGATTTTATTTTGAAAAAAAAGTGTGGCTCAAAAACATAAACTGCTGATCAACAACATAAACTGTACTTCAACAAGTATATCTTTAACATTTACAAGCCAGCTATGTGTAGCGAAGTTATTTGACTCTAACAGGCAACAAACTGTTATTCCGTTCCAAGCTTTTCTATTTTTTTTTAAATTAATTTTTCCTGCTCTTGCTAAAAAAATTGCAAGAATATTGAATATCATCAAAAGGAACTTAAGAGTAAATCATAGTTAAAACAAGCTCAAAAGGGAAATAAAATTGTGAAGTTAAAACAAAACCATAAAAAAATATTTGCTATACGATTAAACCGACCAACAAAATTTCATGAAGTGTTGGGTCCCCAGAATTACGGACACTTTGAATTTTTCAAAAATATTTAGACAGGGCCGAATGGTTTTTTATTAAAGTTTGCACGGAGAATTAGTGCCGTTTGCTACTCCCACATATTGCAAGCAATTTTTGGATTGTATGCAACAGCGACGAACCACCCTAATTCTCCATACAAACTTTGGAGCAAACCCATTCTGCCCTGTCTAAATATTTTTGAAAAAAAAATCTAAGTGCACGTGATTCTGGGGACCCAAAACTGCATGCTTCTCCTCAAGTTTAGCCTGCGCAGTCATTTTTCTCAATTTTGTTGGTCAGTGTCATAAAAAAATACAAAACAAGAGAAATAAAATTTTACACCGATAAAAAGTTGCGCACAACAACTTCTAAACAAATTGATATCGGTAGATGAAACGATATTTTTTCTTACAGATTGCAACCTGTTTGCGTTGTGACAAAGTCCCATATTGATACAATAAAGGACACCACACGAGGCCGACCTTCTCTCCGTTCGTTCGGCAAAGTCCATCCCCAGATGAATGAAAGAGGAAATTTAATATCTAATCTGAATTTCTCTCTGTTCCATATTTCATAAATATTTTTATGAATACATAAAAATGCACCTCCCCATCGGCTTTCCTGCTTCCGTTTGCTCTTTTATTTTTGCTTTGCCTTTTTCTTTTCTTTGCCACCGTATATTTTGTCTCTTCAAAAGGCCTATTTCAAAATTCCGGATTTTCACCCTCGGCCCACCCGGTCTACCTTGCCCAGAATTCCGTTCCCTGTTCCGGCAACAGTCTCGTCGGAAAACTGTAATATATTCAGCTGATTAGCTCTCCCTGCCACTTTCTCTCTCACTTTCGGTCGAGCGATTTTCCAGTTTTGTCGTCTGCTGCTTTTCGATTGTTCCTCTGGCCGGCCGTTTTTGGAGGGAAGGTCCTTTCACGAGCTGTGAGATGCCATCTCGGGGACATGTTGGAAAATCCTTGCGTCCTTACTGGGAACCAAAAAAAAAAAAGTTCGCCCCTTTAATGCGCTGCTGCCACAGGAAACATCTTCCTTTTTCTCATTTTCCACCAGATGAGTTGCCTCTTTTCTCTCACCGTTGTGCTTTGCTCGCCGTTTTCGCACCACCACAAAATTTATGTATATTGGGAGTATAATGTTGCCGCATATATCACTTTTAGAGGAAATTAAATGCTTTAATAAGACTTTTTATCGCGTGGATTTCCCGGATGAGTGGCTTCTGGCTTCTCCGCTGGGACGACTGTGTCGGAGTGTTTGTGGCCAGAGAGAGAGAGCACGAGAAAAATGATGGTTATGACTTCCTTTCTTTTGAGGTTTTTAAAAATTTATGCTCACTTTATGCATTTCGCGTAGCGCACC
This sequence comes from Culex pipiens pallens, assembly GCF_016801865.2. Lineage (NCBI taxonomy): Eukaryota > Metazoa > Arthropoda > Insecta > Diptera > Culicidae > Culex > Culex pipiens. Next base: position 95,969,618 of record NC_068939.1, read on the forward strand.
GGGCGGCGAACGACGGGTGTTTTAAAATTTGGCAACAATGAGCTTTCCGCGGGAGAAAGTGATAGAAGAATAGAGATAAAATTTATGCTTTATTGACATGGCAAGAGCAGGCAGATGAATTGTTTGAGCGTTATGAAAACGATTAACTCAATTATTAGTACACTCCACGAAAAATTAAAAGATTCACTATGTGGGTCAGTAGGGGAAAGTGCCATTGAAATTGCATATTTAATCGTGGACTTGTTGCTGGTACGCTTGGTATCACTCAAATTTCTAATGAATATGCCTTGGGGACTCTAACCAACTATATTTGAACAATATTTGACCTCCACTAAAAAATTCGAACCAAATGTTCCAGATTTCTAGCTTTCTTTGTAATTGTGTGTGTGTGTGTGCAACCAACCAAACGGGACCACGCGGTCGCTTCTTACAAATTGAGTTGTTTCCATGAATTTTAGAATTTTTTTTAAATTCTATACATGCAAATAACTCGCATAGGCATTTGGAAGGTGTTAGCTCTGCCGAGCTTCGGTGACCCATTTCTACGCTGGCAAGCCGAGCGCGAGGTACCTCAGCTTTATCGACAAGCCCCGCCCTGAAGAACGTTTGCATCAATCGGATTCAAACGTTATTTAGAACTTCCGAACCCTTGTCAAATGGACAAGGACCCAGCGCGTATATAGTTGATAGTAACAGTATTCCTAATTCCAGTCGCGATGGCCTAGTGGTTAGCTTTTTTGCTTACCAATTCAAAGGACGGGGAATCGAACCCCAACTCGAGCGACTTTGATTTATCGTTCATGTTCAGAGTTTCTAGATTTATATTTTCTATACTTTCTCGTTGGGAGCCGATGGGAATCGAACCCAGGACCATTCGCATAACGAACACCGTAACTAGTCAGCCACGGCTGCTCCTTGGGAACGCCCTACCGGCGTTGTCTTGAATGATGTGTATGTATGTCAGAATAAATGAAAGAATGGTTGTTTTATAAAAAGAACGAGCTCACCAGTGAACAAATTGTTCAAAGCCAGCTTCTCTTCAATTGTCTTCGTCAAACGAGGGCGGGTACCCGCTCAAAAAGGCCTGTTCCCGCTCGTAATTCGCTCCGACGCAGCGGCAACGGAACCTCCCTGCTGCGGCTGCGTTCAATATTAACCGGTGCCGGAGAACTAATGCCCCTCGGCTCCGATTCCCTTTCGTTAGCGGGATCCTGGTCTTCGGGAAAGGTTCGACAGCTACCGAGTTCCATGCCCGTTCCGCAACCTACCCGGAACAGGCCAAGTTCTCCATTGAACCGTCCTCCTCCAGCGCCACCACCACCGCGATCCATCCAGATTATCTCATTTTACCGCTGAACACTCGTTTGAAAAACTCAACTTTCCTAGTAATTTTCACAATTTTTCATGAAAAATTATTGGAGCCCAGGGAAAACTGTGACAGCGAAAAGTTTTCGCGTCCGCACGCCCCGATTACTACGATCGATCCCATTTCAATGAATTTCGCTCATCAGCTCAAATTCAACATTTTTGTTCATATAAAATGCAGAATTTTTGAACAATATGTTTTTGCTTGGGCTAAATCCAAACAAAATCAGATCAATGCAATTGGCAAACGAAATTAAGTCTGAAAATTTTGAGTTTTGTTTTCGTCATAATGGCGACGAAGATTGGAAATGGTGAAATTATCATTTTTACATGTTATTCCAAAATATTAATTGCCAATTAAGTATAATGTACATCATAGTTCAGTAACTCTACGTAAATTTTAAAATACTTGCCGGTTTAATCAGTTGTGACACGAATAATTGTTGAAAATTTTCCTTTAGATAAACATTTTCTCTTCAAATTACGTTTTTGCACGACAAAATCATTTCTAGCTTTCTTTGAAATTACATCAAAATTCAAGCTTGAAACCCCGAAACTACCGAAAGTAAATCTTTTCTTTGTAAAATTTGTCATGAAAATACAGCAACACATTGCCCGGATACGAATTTGAGCATTAAACAATGCAAAACATGGATTATTCAATTAATAAGCTGTTTATTACCTAATAGGCTCAGAAAATTATTTTTTCAATCCTCTGCCACATTACACCATTACATTTTAAAACATTTTAGAATCAATCACATTGTGGAGAACAGTTTTCTTAACAAGTTCCATAAAAAAGTATCAGTTTTGGTGCAATATAAGCAGAGATATGCCCAATTTCCTGAAATAAATATTGCCTTTCTCCAAAATTTCCTAATTTAATTACCTTTCACATGATGGGGTGGTGGTTTTTGTAAGAAAACTCGTTATACTACATATTGTTAGAAAGGTATTTCAAAGACCTTTCCAACGCGTTCAAAAGATTGAAGATCTGACAACCCCATCAAAAGTTATTAGCACTTAAGTGTTATTTATACACTTTTTTTAGGCCGGATCTCAAATATTTTGATAAAAAAGTTGTCAGGATCTTACACGCAAGCCATCGTTGGATAGGTAATCAAAAGACCTTTCCAACAAGCCCAAAAGATTGAAGATCTGACAACCCTATCAAAAGTTATAAGTACTTTAGTGTTTTAAATGAACTTTTTTTGAAGTAGGATCTCAGATATTTTGATAAAAATATGCGAGGAAGGCACCAACCACCTAAAGGTGGATTAAATAACGTTTTTTTGCAGTGTGTCGAAAATGCAATGCGTTAGTTTTTGATAGGTTCTTGATGCTTAGGCAACTCACAGCAAAATTGTACCTTTCAAACAGGAATCTGGAATTGATATCAGTTGTGTGTAGATGTTTGCAAACACTTGCCCATTTGTTTTTTGAAAACGTTTAGAAGTAGCACTTAAATCTATACATATAAACAAAAATTTGATGGTTTTGTTCGAACGCGAATCAGTTCAATACGGAGCGTCGGATTGATGGCCTATCTACAATCACTTAACTTAGAAAATTTCACTTAGCTTAGGAGTTTGAATCAATGGAAATGAATCTGATCTTCTACAATGAAAAGGAATAAAATTAGAAACTTGACGTATGGTTTGGAAAATTTCAAAATCTACGGTAAGTTGACGTTTCCATATCAAAGGTAACGGCCGTAAGTTGTGTACATTTTCTAAGTTTTACTTTACTTAACTATTCTAAGCTAAGTGATTGTAGATAGGCCATGAGGTGCTCTTTGTTGCGTTAAGTTTGTATACGCGCAAGGAAGGTTTATACGCTTACTAATTGACACTTTGGTCACTCTGGAACCGATTCCAAAGCATCGGCAAATTGTATAGAAAAAGTTACGTAAAATCAAATTTTGATCACAGGAGGCTGAATAAGCAAAAAAACGTCAATAAATGAAAAAAAAAGGCAGAACGAAGTTTGTCAGGAAAGACTTGTTTGATATATTTAAATTTGATACAGAAAGATTTTTTAACTAATCAGATTACAATCTTTTCCGGAAGGTGTTTCTATTAAACCATTTGTTTTTGAAGAGTTTTCTAGATAATTGAAAAGGTGGGAAAATAACTTCAAAAAATGTGGGTAAGGACTCAACTTTTTTTTTTTTGTTCAAGCTCTTTTAACGTTTACATTGATTGAGATTAAACTTTTTGGATATTATAATTTTTAACTTGACTATGATTAACAGTCTGGACCCGAAGCCTGATTTTTCTGTTACATTTTTATTGGAATTCCATATAAACTGTAACGGGGATTGCAGGCATCGGGTCCTGACTATTAATGTGATAAAGAGAACTTGGAGTACCTTTCTCTTCTCGCTCGCGCTTGCATTTTCGTTCGCGTTCTCACACTCACCGCGAGCACTCGCGAGCGCCTCGTACTAGCCGTTCGTCCCAAGCTAGCAATTTATTTATCAGACTTATGAATACGAACGCGATAATACCAACACTGCAACGAAAGAGTCCAATGTAAAACCTTTGATTGTTGAATATAATTTGAGAAGATTATTTTACCTCTATTTATGTTGAATAAAAGAAATTTGACATAAAAAATTGGGTAAAAATGTACTTAAAAAACTAACTTAATCCACTAATGAGGTTGGTGCCTTCTTTACTACTTCCTAAAAATTGTTCTGGAAATATTTTTCATCTGAAGAATTAATTCTTTGCAAAGTACATCATATCTTCAAAAGGGTTGGGTTTGAAACGTCTTTCCTTTACCTTACTAACAAAAGGACGGTTAATGGATCCGGAAATTGTTTACAAACAATTAAAGGAGATCCGGCCTTAAAAACTACATAAAATTCACCTAACTGATCATAACTTGAGGGTTGCCAGATCTTCAATGTAACGTCATGATTCAAAATCCGGACACTTAGTACCATATTATTTTTGTTATAGCTGGCAAAAAATCATGTAATAGGTTGGAAATGTAGAAATATAATCAGGATTTAGTATAAACAGTCAATTTTCAGAAAATACATGCAAAATATGTCTTTTCTATCAATTTTTCTTCAGAATTTGAAAAATAAAATGACTTGTTGTGCTTCGAATCCCGGACACTGTTGAAAGCTGATTCGAAATCCGGACACTTTTGCTTCGAATTCCGGACACTCGATTTTGCTTATGAATCGCACAAATTTGGACTGAAATGTTAGTGAATGGCATTCTTTAGGTCTCAAATAAGCTGTTAACATCAAAACAATCGATAGTTTATATAAAAAATGGCTAGAATATAAGAAAATCTAAAACATTTATTTCTGCTTTGCCTTCCCGGTGCTTCGGACGCCTATGAAATATTTCCGTTGAAATGTTTCGCATTTTTGGTAAACTTCTAGTTTTATTTTATTTAATTGTTTTGGCATTAACTACAGCGCTCAAACAAACTTTAAATGAAAGTTGATGTTAGAATACATCAAATAACACAGTTTGGACATTCATAATGCGAACTTATATCCAAATAATTGATAGTTTGAAGTGTCCGGGTTTCGAAGCGTCCGGGAATTCGAATCATGACGTTTTTGGACTCTTTGAAAAGGTCTTTTAATTATCTTTCCAACGCTGTGTAACATGATGGTATTTGATTCAATTTCTGGCCACTTATCTAACATTCCAATATATGAGAAAACACATTTATATGCATAACTTTTGAAATACATATCAAAACTTTAATTTGTATAAAACTCGATCAATGAGACCCTAAACCAAGTCGAATGCAACCGGTTTGGGTCAAATCGGTTCAGCCAGTTCCGAGAAACGTGAGCTAGTTTATTGGTCACATCCTTACATACACGCACAAATACACACACAAATACACACACATACCCACATACATTTGTTGGGTCTACGAAGTTCATTTGAAAAGTTCAATTTTCGAACAGGATTTTAGCCTTACCTCAGTGAGGAAGTCAAAATTGGGTGTTCATTATTCATGACTTTGAATTCGGTACGAAACAAATATAGAGCAATAAATTCTTTTTTTATTTTCTATAATTATTTCAAGTTGTATTGTTGTTTTAATTAAGGTTAAGTCGTTGTTTACAGGCTTTTCTATTTATATTTTTTTAGGTGGAATGGAAGCCATCAATAAGCAGTAGAAAATTCGTTAAGAAATGTTCTCCTAAGCACACTTTATAGTTTTTATTTGCAGAACGTAAAGAAACAGAACTCTTTGAGAATTTTGATTTCTGAATTATAAAATGATGGATCATATTTCTTTAATAGAGAAAATATATATTTTCATTGTGTTTTGTGTTCGATAAATTTTTTAATTCATATTCTTAAATATCTAGTGATGCATTAATTTTCATTAGCAATTTTTACCCAGCATTTAAATGAAAATCTTTAAATGAAAATTGAGCATCGAGCAACAAATCAATTTCAAGAATCCACAAAAAAAATGATTGAATGAAAAATATATTCACGTAGGCGTCATACGCTGTGCTGCAAGAAGTTGAAGTGTTGGTGCACAGTGTTGTACGTTCTGTCGATTTCTACTCATAGTCTAATTGCTTCAGTGTTCTGCTAAGGTGGTTCCAGGAATTTAACACAACCTGTAAAGCTCAATCAACAAAGCTCGAACCTCAAGTTCGAGCTCTGTTCAGCACCAGGGCTATGACTATGTAATGAATGGTGAAATGATCGATTTTAAGCCAGCCCAACATCCATCCAATTCACGATGAACTCTCAAAGTTCAAACGGCACACGCCAGACCTGCAAATACTTTGATTTCCTTAACTTGCTCATCAAAAAACACACATACACAAACACACAGGTCACCGGGCATCTTGGAGTTGGTTCTTTTGAGCTGAGGAAAACTCCTCATCTTCAAATCACCACCCAACCGCCCACTCAACAGGAGGCCGCTTAAACTTAATCACGATGCTGCTTCGGTTCCTTCTCTGATGATGATGATGTGTGAATGTGCTCTGGCAGCATCATCAGGCCCTGGCTGGGCAGGAAATGGGAATTTTCAGGAAGGGTTGGGAGGGAGCGGCACCTGGAAGTTGGCTGGCTGATTTTCACCTCCAGGATGTAAGTCTCGCCCAACATGTAGGGTGAGCCGGTTCTTTTTTAAATCCGTTTCATTCCAGAATTTTTTATTTCTTTTTATTAGAAGTGATACATTCATGCAGTTTTTGCAAATTAACATAACCAAATGCTGATAAATGTTGGAAAAATGACAAAATTCTCAAAATACTTTAATATTTTCCATTTCCTTCAAGATTATCTCGAAAGTTCTTCCAACATTGACTAGGTTAGGGTGATAAGGATCCCGCAACGACCGGGTTCAGGGGGGTCGCTCTTTAGGGTGGTGGAGCGAGAATGAAACTTGCTAAATTATTCCCTCATCCCATCAAAAGCACACACACACACACACCCAAGCTCGATGGCGAACCAAAGTCTGTGTGTGACGACGAGACGGCTCTTGACGAGGTTCTGTGGGATGTTGAGCCCTGTAGATGATGATCCTGGCTGGTGATGATGATGCTACTTTGGCTATAGGACGACGACGACGACGCCCGTCGCGACGGCCCCCACCTCACTAATCCGTCAAACTTTGTAAGGGTGAGTGTGTTTGCTGTTGGCCAAGGTGCATTGTTGTCGCAACGTACAAGTTTGTTGATGATCACAGATATTGCTTTTGCTTTTGCTTTTGCTTTTGCATTTGCTTTTGCTTTTGCTTTTGCTTTTGCTTTTGCTTTTGCTTTTGCTTTTGCTTTTGCTTTTGCTTTTGCTTTTGCTTTTGCTTTTGCTTTTGCTTTTGCTTTTGCTTTTGCTTTTGCTTTTGCTTTTGCTTTTGCTTTTGCTTTTGCTTTTGCTTTTGCTTTTGCTTTTGCTTTTGCTTTTGCTTTTGCTTTTGCTTTTGCTTTTGCTTTTGCTTTTGCTTTTGCTTTTGCTTTTGCTTTTGCTTTTGCTTTTGCTTTTGCTTTTGCTTTTGCTTTTGCTTTTGCTTTTGCTTTTGCTTTTGCTTTTGCTTTTGCTTTTGCTTTTGCTTTTGCTTTTGCTTTTGCTTTTGCTTTTGCTTTTGCTTTTGCTTTTGCTTTTGCTTTTGCTTTTGCTTTTGCTTTTGCTTTTGCTTTTGCTTTTGCTTTTGCTTTTGCTTTTGCTTTTGCTTTTGCTTTTGCTTTTGCTTTTGCTTTTGCTTTTGCTTTTGCTTTTGCTTTTGCTTTTGCTTTTGCTTTTGCTTTTGCTTTTGCTTTTGCTTTTGCTTTTGCTTTTGCTTTTGCTTTTGCTTTTGCTTTTGCTTTTGCTTTTGCTTTTGCTTTTGCTTTTGCTTTTGCTTTTGCTTTTGCTTTTGCTTTTGCTTTTGCTTTTGCTTTTGCTTTTGCTTTTGCTTTTGCTTTTGCTTTTGCTTTTGCTTTTGCTTTTGCTTTTGCTTTTGCTTTTGCTTTTGCTTTTGCTTTTGCTTTTGCTTTTGCTTTTGCTTTTGCTTTTGCTTTTGCTTTTGCTTTTGCTTTTGCTTTTGCTTTTGCTAGTGAAGTTTGTCCAAATTCAACATGTGACAAGGCATCCCAACGAGGACAACATGTGATGCTGCCAATGACGATGGCGTACCTATTTTGGGCCCGGAACCGGAACGAGGCTTAGCAGCGTAGGAAGCAGGAAAACGGGGTTGAGCTTCAGAATGATGATGCAAGACGAAGGAGCGGTTGTAGGACCTGATATTTATTAAATCAGAAAAATTTAGGTTAATTAGGACGGTCGACGGCTTGTACCGGAACCTTTTCTCCATCAGCACCGGAGAGTTGCCTTCGAGAAGTGGAATTTTTGGCAGTGAACAGCACCTGGAGCGGTTTTTGAGGTTTCTTGCTCTGGTTGCTGATGATGTAAATCTGCCGAGGGTCTCTGTTGTTGAAGGGAAAATTAATCTCCAACCCCCGCAGGTGCCGCCGGAAGTTAGGCTCGAAAGGGTAAGCTCGGTATGCAATTAAGTGCACACACAGGTGACCATTCCGGGGGCGTGTGAGCTGCTGTGTTTTGTGGTTGCTAGAGCGTAGCGTTACGAATTAATTATTGCCCACTCTGGGCTGTGTCGGACTAATTGGTTTTCGAGGTTTTGGTGTCGGAATAAAGTGGTTCAAGTTTGAAGACCCCCACAGAACTAGATCAAGCAAACACCACAATTAAATTGTGGATTTTCCAATATTTGCTCAACTGTTGTGAGTAACTATTCACTGGTAAGTCAAAAATTCTAAAAATTCTCCCAGTACGTTACACAAAGGTGGTGGAAATCGACTGAAAATTCCAGCCGTGCAACGCTGCTAGTAATGGAATCTCAATCAAATCAAGCGATCCTTTATTCGGCCCAATTTTTCACAGATTGCGCCCCTTCGACAGGTCGCCCCCAGCAGGTGCACCGGGCAGATTACATCGACGAGATGGAGTTGCGAAAGTTTTCCCCCGAGGCAAATTGCTTCCAGTGCATGTGCCCAACTGATTAGAATTCTTGCCAAATACTTGCGATACGAGCCAAACTATTCCTCCCACTCTCTCTATCAGGTTCTGTGGGTAATCCTGGGCGGGGATTTTCCAACGGAACATACACACCATTATTGCAAGGCATATTTCTTCCCTGATGGCTTCCCGGCCGCTTGACTCGGCTTTGTTACACCGAAGTAATAACAGTGCCTCGCGCTGGTCCGTGCTGCACCACCTGGAGGTGCACACACGTGTGTCGCCGAGGTAGGTGGTACCGTGAAAGAGAGGAATTTGAAGCCATTTTTCTAACTTGCAATCTTACAATCTTTCAATATTACCATTTATAACCCTAATGTGTTCTAGGATGGATGGACTTTGTTTTCAACTCTCTTTCATGTTTTGCTCAGTAGTGACCAAAATAGGTCGAAATGTCAAATGAGTGAATGCGCATGGTTGTATGTTTGATCATGCCAATAAATTACTTGTTCAACTAAATAGTTGAAACATGTTCTAAACAAGTAATTTCTGGAAGTTGCATGTCAATATGATGCCCAAGAACCAAACCACATCCACCCGACGGTATCGCCAGCAGTAAGCAAGATTCATGCATGGATGGAGTCATCTGGCTTTCTTCACGTAGAAAGTAAGTTGACTGTTGAGCACATTACCATCTCTTCCATAGAGTCGTCCTCCCCCCGCTTTCCCTTTTGTACACTTTATGGTTTCGCGATATGGCCACCCCCCTCAACCCTCCTCTCTTCGCCAAGTTCCACGGCGATTTCGGCGTTGGTTTTTCCCAAATTTATGACACGTACTGTCGATAAATAACGTGGCATTTTCACTCCCCCCTTGCCGCTACCTGGGCCTCGTGGTGTTGGAGGAACGAAAAAAAAGGAAAACTTCTCGCCGGAAGGCACGGGTAATCCGACGAGCAAGTACATCTATTTACCATTGATCAAAGCTAGTGTAGTTCATTTTTGCTGTTGCTTGCCTGGGCTTGTTGTTGAAGGGGAGATGTTTCGGAAAGGGGGTTGGGAAATGAGACTGTTGACTGGTTTGTAGTCATGGATTATGCTTGTTTTATGAACCATTCGGAGATGTCTCAGTTAATAAAGAATTAAGTTTTTCAAGATTTGTTTTCACATTTTTCTAAAAAGAGAATTTTACTAGAAACTTGAAGAGTAGATCACATCAAACGTTAAGCTCAGAAAAGACGACAACGTCACAAATCTCGTGTGTAGATCTTCGCAACGCATAATGCGTCTCAAGCTGGAAGGCACACTCTATCAGGTTTGTCTGTTCTGGCAAGATTTGGGCATCAGACCAAATGGAGGAATGTGCTTATCTCCGCACATTTCCGGTGTGTGACAGAATCTGATAAAACATAAAAACAGCCCCAGACGTCACGTGTACGATACGTGGAGGGATGTGCTTGATGTACACGCTTGAAGGAATGCATTGTGGAAGAAATCTGAGCGAACATGTGTTTAGATCAACCACGTCTTTTTTTAGTTTTGAAAGTATTTTGCAAACGAATAACACCAAATCAATGTTCTAAAAAAAATTTAAGCATTTATCTTCAAAAATCATACTTTTCCAACAGAAAAACCAACAAAATACAACATTCCCAACTACTGCCCTGGCACATCACAACTCTCAAGTGAACTATTTTTCACATCCATGCGCTCTCTGTTCCGATGTTGGCCATTAGGTGGCCGGGCAATTGGTACCAGCGCGCCTAGTTCTTCTCACCAGAAGTCTCTCTCGCCGTCCGGTCGTTCGGCTGGTTAACTGGGCACGGTATACCTCTGGCTTGGACCGCTTTTTTTTCTCTGTAGCCCAAATTTTCGCTGCTAGTTTTTGGAAATGGTGTGTGGAATGTTTTTGTTCGGTTCTTCTTGAAGAGATGCCTTGCAGTGGGCTAAGCACTGTTTGAAAATGTGGCGAATTAACTTTTAAATTTCATTTTGACTATCGATTTTTCGACGCCCGATCGATTGATAATGACAGAATTGCTTATCTCCAATATTTGAATTTTGGGGATAATTTTTGTGGTAGAGCTCGCGTGTTAAAAGTGTACTAAATTTTGTGGTGTGGGGTCTCTCAGAGCCCATATTATTAGCGTTCTTGGGTGCATTTGAAAGGTGATGTGCAGAACCTGAACCAGTTCAAGACCAAATGAGGATTTTTATGATTTTCAGGGGACTCGGAATATGTTTTCACCTAATCAGGTGGTTTCCAAATAAAAATTCGATCAAAAATTGAAATGTTCTAAACGTTTATCCTCCAGAATTTTTATCCATATTGATAATGTGGTTCTTGATTTACAACTAATTTACTATGGAGGAAAATCCCTGATAAAGTTAAAGCCAATTTTTAACCACTTTCCAAAATTATACTTTCACCATATTATCTAAACTTATTTCTCTGTATTATAAACCAGACCTTAATCGAGCTGCTGAAACAATTTTGACCTCAATCGGAAGTACCATTCAGATTTTAGAAAATTTTCATTTTTGCCTTTCTTACAAAAGAAAGGTATCGGATTCGTAATCCGATCATTTTTCGAGAAGTATTCATTTGAAAAATCTGCAAAAAATCATTGACGACGCCACAAGTTGTCAAGTTGACCAAAAGTCAAGTTTTTAAGGTTTTTAGTGTCAATTTTATTTAAAAACAAGCCTTACCCGACAAACTTCGTTCTGCCTCACTTTTTTCGTTTGTTGACATTTTTTGATTTTTTGCTAATTCAGTGATCAAAAAATGATTTTACGAAACTTTTTCCATACAATTTGCCGATGCTCCGGAATCGGTTCCAGAGTGACCAAAGTGTCAAGTTGGGTTCGTATAAGCCCAAGGAAGATATATATTTAAAAACGTGAGTTTTACAGAAAACCTGGATGTATGGGTATCAAAAGATCGGAAATTTTATGCCCTTTCTGATGCCACATAGGTTGACTTATGAATTGTGGACCGGTTCGGATGCCGGCGGATTTTCCGACGACGTAATTCCGGGTTGTTACGAAATTCCAACGAAAAATCTATTCTATCGATACAAATACCCCCAAAACGGTGTTCAACCCACTCCAAAATGTTTATTTAGCAATTTTATGGAAAAATATTGACATTTAGTTGAATTAAAAGATTGCAAAATTAAGTTTAGATAAGTTTTATATAGAATTTCCAGAGTTATATAAACTTTTATATTAAGTAGTTAGTAAACTTTATATTCAATCCAAACTATTTTTTTAAACAGTCAAGGATGCCTATTTGGAGTTGGGAGACTGGATTTATGGTGATTTGTCAACAAATAACATTATTTATGTTAATTTTTCGAAAGGTGTACAAACTTTTTTTGTACCTTTTTATTTTCGTAATAGTATTTGTTATATAACTTTTTATAGGAATCATCTTTTCATGAGCTTTTTGTAGCAAAATGTTCGGCATGAGTTTCTGAACAAAACGTAGACTAGGTTCCTGTCAAACTTCAAATTTTATACATGTTTCATCACAAAATGTGCATAGTGCACAAGGGGTGTAAATACTTTTTTTACATACTGTATTTTCAATAAATAGAAATAGATACTTTTCTCTGACATATTTTTTTTGTCTCTGAAATTAAAACAAAAATTGTTCTCGAATTATTTTTTCGATAAGTTCTCAAAAACTTATTTTTATCGATAAGTTCTCAAAACTTTTTACAAAGTTAAAGTTTCTAGGTGTACGTTATATTTAGGTTATTTTGCACAGTGGTTTTGCTGCATCATGTTATCTAGAGACAAATAATTGGCTGAAAATTTGATTATAAAGGAGAGGACTGTTATTTCTATAAATTTGAAATGATACGTTGACAACAGTGTACGTAAGTACGATCTCACAATTTTAAGTGAGATTGAAAGATATTGAGAATAAATAATTTGAAGATTGAAAGAATGAAAGATTAAAAGATAATAAATGTGAACGATTGATTTAAAAAAAAACAGAATTATTGAAAGATTGAAGAATTTAATAATTAATAAATTTAACATAAAACGTGGGTTTAAAGATTAAAAAAAAAATTACTGAAATATGATTTACTGATTGAAAGTTTAAAAATGTATAGATTGAAAAATTTAAAGAATAAATCATTGAAAGATTGAAAGATTGAAAGATTGAAAGATTGAAAGATTGAAAGATTGAAAGATTGAAAGATTGAAAGATTGAAAGATTGAAAGATTGAAAGATTGAAAGATTGAAAGATTGAAAGATTGAAAGATTGAAAGATTGAAAGATTGAAAGATTGAAAGATTGAAAGATTGAAAGATTGAAAGATTGAAAGATTGAAAGATTGAAAGATTGAAAGATTGAAAGATTGAAAGATTGAAAGATTGAAAGATTGAAAGATTGAAAGATTCAAATATTTGAAGATTGTTATAGTTGTAGTTTGTAAGATTATTAAATTACTCAATATAAGATTGTTAAAAATATTCAAAAATTCTATTAATTACATAACATGATTGAAATACAATCCACAACTCTACAAAATTCAATGCAGCCCACTGTGAGTCGTAACAGATGATATGTGCGGTCTTGAGAGAGCACTAACCGTTTCTCGTTATTTTCACTTGTAGGGTAATTCTCAAATTGTTGATTTATCTTAACTGATAATTTTACATTTATTTTTAGTAAAATTGACTTGCTCAAAACTGATCAATCTCGAATTGACAGCAATTTACCCCCCAGTGAGGACAACTTTTAGCGCAAAATCACCTTTCGCCGACTAGTAGCACTAGTTAGTCCACAGTGTTCTGCGAAGGAGGTTCCACCGCCACGACCGTGGCACCAAGCGAAATTGTGTGTCTGTTTCACTTCCCAGTCCCGTAGGCGAAATGTCGAGGAAACGAGAAAATTGATAAAAATGATTCGAATAAATTTTTAATGCGATTATGGTGTTCGTTCGTGCCCGTAGACGATTGAGTTGTTTGCTGGTCTGGTCTGGCGATGCCTCGAAGGCTTTTTTTTTCTGTCCTCTCTTCGCCAGCAACTGAGTTTGGGTCCTTTCGTCGTTGTCGTTGTCATCATCGAGAGTCACGACGGGAGAAGACAACCTTTTGCCGAACGGTCGAAGGACAGCAAGCGCGCGCGCGCTCTCGGTAATCAGAAAAGGTAATTATCCAAATTATCATCCGAGATTGAACTGTAAATTTGATTAGTGTTCATTTTTGCTGAGCCCCGTAAAATCTGAGCCCAGGTCATTTGGCTTCGATTACGGTTTTATGGAGCGTTACGAAGTCATTATCCTGCAAGCAGGGAGGGATGGAGGGGGGGGGGATCGAAGAAAATGTCGCAAATTGAACCCCTCTAATCGACGTGTGGGTGAGCGCTGAACTGTGGTCAGCGAAGGACTTCCGACTTTGTTGCGATAAGTGGACCTTAATGGGCTTGCGACGACGGGATGGAATATATCGACCATTCTGGTTACATTAACGAAATGAAACAATATGATGTTTTATGCATCGATTAATGCTTTTCCACTTCCGTTCCACAGTCGTAGGCGCTTTCGTAATTTTGGAAGTTAGCGCACTACTATTGATTGCTTTCGTAGGCGGAATACTTTCTAGTTAAATGGACGGAAAAAATGTTGACATTCTTAAAGACAAGTTACGTTAAAAAAAAGGCATCGCGTAAGCAAACTATTCAAAGGTCGAAGAATTTCCATCTTAAACTTCTCGCCACACGCTCTGGAATGACCCTGTTTTCTGTTTGGAAGGCAGCTCACCCCTCCACGTTTCAGTGTGAGTCGTGCACCGGCCCAGAATGAGAAACGATGCTAATGTTGGCCCACACGGAACTGGGGGTGGAAAGGAAAATTGGGCGCCTGCCTTCGAGGAATTTATATTAATGGAAATATTTTAACCCAAATTGACTTGGTAGTGAAACGGGGAAGGGAGCTAGGGGGGACTAAGCTAGCGCCAAAAATTGAGGAAAAGTTGTGAGTCCAGCCTTTGAATAGGAAAACATTCCTGAAATACCAGTTGGTTGTATGGCGGAGATGGATCTTTTACAGGATTTAAGTTAGTGTTTTCTTGGAAGACTGTAAGAGTTACGCAACTGACACATTAAAAGTTAATCTTTCCCTGTTTCTGAGGGGAACACCCGTGAAGAGTATCGGGGCCGGCATTTACAAAGTGGATTCAGTGACAGTTTATTAACCAACTTAACGTTAACATATTAAGGATATTCCATAGTTTGCCTTCCTAAGGTGTCTTTATAAGGTCCAGTTTGTGACGATACACTACCTTTTCTTCACTAAGCAATCGAATCCAGAGGGGAAAAGATCACCAGTTGTATTGGTCAGGGCCGGGATTTGAACCCCGATCTACCACTTGAGAGGCGGAAGCGTTCACTCGGTCTTACACCTATAAAAGAGTAATTCTCCGCCAACTCAGGAAGAATTGGAAAAGTACTTTTTGCAATTCCGTCGTCAAACTACTTACTTTTTCTGTCATTCTTGAACGACGAAATAGCCTACTTTTCTGTACCAAAAATAACAGAATCGAATAGCAACACTTTTCAAAATAAATGCTGAAAAGTTCTACTTTTCAGCACTGAAATGGGTGCTGAAAAGTTGAACTTTTCAGCACTTGTTTCGAAAAGTAACACTTTTCAACATTTTTTTGATTTAAACGATTTATTGACAAAATACATGAAAATTCGACTTAAAATTTCACTCAATGGGTGTTTTTCGAAATTGCAAAAAAATGTTGTATGGAACTCGTTGCAAAACTTGATTTTTTCAGCACTCGTCGTATTTATCCAACTCGGTGAACCTCGTTGGATAAGAGTTGAGTTGGAGAATTTGAACGGTGTGCGTCGCGGTCCTCGCGCAGGATTTTCGTTGCCGTTTCCGTCTTTGTTGTCCCCCCGATTGTGTGTGTATTTCGATCCGGGCGGTTTCGGGATGTTTGACAGTTGCGTTGGAGAATTTGAACGGTGTGCGTCGCGGTCCCCGCGCAGGATTTTCGTTGCCGTTTCCGTCTTTGTTGTCCCCCCGATTGTGTGTGTATTTCGATCCGGGAGGTTTCGGGATGTTTGACAGTTGCGTTGGAGAATTTGAACGGTGTGCGTCGCGGTCCTCGAGCAGGATTTTCATTGCCGTTTCCGTCTTTGTTGTCCTCCCGATTGTGCGTGTATTTCGATCCGGGCGGTTTCGCATTTTCGCATTTTAGTTGGTTTTATCTTTCCACAGCCGGCTGTCTAAGATTAAATCATTTATGCTAAACTCAACACCAAATAACCGGGAATAGTCTCATCCGCATACTCCGACTGTTTGCCTTGAGAATGCATAATACATCACACCATTAAACAAAATTTATTGATTATTGGGTCGCATCATCATCCTCTATGTTGAATCCTGGCCATTACCCTTACCCACTAACAAAATCCCAAGTAGAAGTACTTTTCCGGCACACGCGGGGGTGTGGATATCGTATAGAACCCACCCTTGGTAGCAGCCTGTGCTAACTAACATTCCCGTCCCATTCCCTCGAGATCTACAAACTGACATGGCGGGCGCCGTTGGTGGCCAACGACTGTTTCCTATTCGCACCGGCTCTAGTTTTGATGATCGTGATGTTTTATCTTTTCAGCGCATTCATGCATGCTGTTGATAAGGGAAACATCATTTGATCGTTGAAGCGTGTGACCGGTTGTGCTGATGGGATATTATGGTCCTGTTCAGCAACGGAGAAGGACAACCATGGGTGGTCTCTCATGCTCATGCTCATGCTCAACTCGGTGAACCTCGTTGGATAAATGTACGGCTCGTGCTGAAAAAATCCTCTTTTTGCAACTTGTTGCATAAACTACTATTTCAGGATTATTGCAGATTAATAATTTTTCTGAGGTTTGAGAACATTTTTTTGTATCATTTTCTATATAAAAATAGTTTATATTTCTGAGTTCTACCAAATTACCCATCACATCACCCATGAATAAAATCGAATGATTGCTGTCACCATGCATCATTGAATGAGCGAAAAAGAGCATGGTTGAGAGAAAAGGGAAGAGAGAGCATGTGTTGGACGGCTGCTTGAGTGCAGAGCTTGGTTTCGTTCGTTTCAACTTCCTGTGCGTGCACTGACGGTCGCTTTGAAATGCCGATCTGTTGACTTTAGTGCAATCACTGCCAATAACTGTTACACTTTTAAGACTTACTACAACCGAGTTACAAATTTGTTTTTATTTTAATTATATGAAGATTGGTATGGACGAACAAATGATATGGTGGTACAAATTCCAACCAAATTAAAAAAAAATGTTGTCCAAAGTCTAAAAGCATGGCTTTTCTGCAAAACTCCATCGCAATCGTGGCGATAATCCTCAGCTAAATCAACACTTATGGAAGCTCAGTTGATCCAACACTCTCTTTTTTGCGGTCGAGTCCCAGCGCAAGTACACTCCAAAGATTACCAAAGTTTTTCGTTTCGAGCGAATAGTTGTGTTCACAAGTGCAGTTTACTTGTTTATAGTCACCTCCCCCCTGAACCCCCTTCTTCACCTTAAGCTTCCTAAGGAGGATCCGTTACACAAACCACAAAGCCAAACACGTGGGGGTGCTGCATTTTGGCACCACTGACTCCTCCACCCCCCCAAAACCACGTGTTATATTCTCCACACGTGTTGTACTGTTTATAAGTGCGACATCTCCCGGCCAATCCGAACCAATTTGGAGAAGCAGCAGCAGCAGCCCCAGAATTAAGGTTAGTGTTCAGCGGGGAATTCAGGCCAATCGTCGTCGTCGTCGGTTGTTGTTGTCGTTGGCAATCGGTGCTGTTGGTCCAAGGAAGAAGTGGTTTTGGACCAACGACAACGACATCGACGGGTGGGAAAAAGCCAAGAAAAACAGAAAACTCGGCTGGAGCTGCTGCTGGTGGGTGACAAGATAGCGAAATCTAAACGAAGAGAAAATTACACACCAGGCACTTGACATAGATTGAATTACACAGTGGAGGCGATGTTGTGGGTGGAAGGAGGGACGAATAAAAACAGACACAACGGTGGCGAAGAAAATTGGACGCGTAAATTGAAACGTTTCAGCAGGATAGAGGGAAAAGTGGGGAGTAGGTGGAGGGGGAGGCTTGTTTGTTGGAGCGCAGGAGGGCGGAGAGTTTTATTGGAACGAGTTCAATCAAGCGACCGTATCTTGGGATCGGCTAGGGGGGAGGAACGATGACTCTCTTCCTGGGAGCGATGATCAAAGTAGTTTTTCAGGTTTCAGGCTGCTGGACCCGAGGGGGCTAGGTTTTGGGGTCGGATTTGGAGAAAGCAAAAGTTGTGTTATTTGTAGGACACGTGATGAAAGCCTGTGATCTTCTCCTGAAAGTGTTATGGCGTGCAATCAGCTGGTTTAGTTAGTGGTATGAGCGATGTGTGATGATAAATAAATCTAGCTTCATCGAATCACCTGTTAGAATGAAGATTATAGATGTACCCCTCAATTTCTGGAAAAAAATAATTAAAATGCAATATATATTAAGATGTAACAAAAATGACTTTTTGGCGGGCATTCAAGGGTTTGTTCCGGTGGGCTTACTAAGCCCAAATCTAAAATATGAGCTTGATTGGACGTAACAGGAGCTGGCGCTCCGCCCTTCAATTTTAAATGGGATTCAACCCGTAAAAAAGATTTTTTTCAAAAATGTCACTTTTGAGGCATTTTGGCCACTAAAGCGTTTTTTTTCAACATCATTTTCGTGTAGGCCAGATCAGGGGGCTAGTCTACCGATATGTGATGATGTTCTGGGTTCTCTGTAAAGTCCCGGGAGCTACAGCCGATGGGTCTACCGCCGTAACAAGACACAGGTCGGTGGTTTTTGGCCTCAGATCATATCCGGATAGCATCAGAGAGGTTCAGTGACTTGTCTATCGAAATGTGGTGATTTTTTTTGGGTCTTCTGTAGAGTCCCGAGAGCTATGGCCGATGAAACTACCGCCGTAACAAGACAGAAGTCAGTGTTTTCTGCCTCAGATCATATCTGGATAGGCTCAGGGAGGCTCTGGGACTAGTCTACTTATATCTGGATTATCTGTAGAGTTCCGGGAGCTACAGCCAATAGATCTACCGCCGTAGATACGTAGGCCGTAACTTCTTAGAGTCTACAAACTTCCCTGAAGGTATCCGGATGTAATCTGAGTTGAAAAAAAAAAACCAACGATCTTTGTGTTGTTACGGCGGTAGACCCATGGGCCATAACTCCCGGAATCCTACAGAAGACCCTGATCATCACCACATTTCGGGGTTCTAGTTTCTGAATCACCCTGAGACTATCCGGATATGTTCTGAGGTCAAAAACTACCGACCTCTGCATTTTTAAGACGATAGATCTCTAATCGTCTCAATAAAATAAATAGGCCCTGATGAAGATGCCCCCCAGTAGCATCGAAACGTTGGCATTGGTATTATACGGACCAAACGCTTATTAATTGACTGATCAGCCGAAACAAAAACTCCCACAATCGATACATGAAAGTTTTCTTTTATTTTGTTTACTATTATTACTTGTAAAATTGATTAAAAACCATTTAGGATGCAATTTTTTGCTTATTATTTCAATATTATTTTTTTTCAGAGGTCTGCTTTGGAGGAAAAACTGACAAGCTTTTTTGTGGAACATGAACAAATTATTAGGACCTACAATAAAAACAACTTTGATTTTAAAACAAATTTCATGAAACATGTTAACAGAACTGTTCCTGTTGAAAAGATTAGAATAAATTGCATAAGTTTCAACTGATAAATGAATATATGAATTTGGATTATTAAAAATATTATTAAATTAGCTTAAGGTCACACTTTTAATATATTATTTAAAAAATGTGCTTTTGTTTGAAAGAATATTAGAGGGAAAATTGCTTACATTTGTTTTTTTTTTAAATGAGAAAACTCAAATAAATATCAAAGAAAAGAATGATTTTTTAAAAGAATGTTTAAGTCATTGAAATATGTTCGATTTCGGACTTTTCTCAAAAAACTTTTAAAGAATTGTTCATGTTTGAAAAAATGTAAAAATAATGTTACCAACAAAAATTTTAAATAAATTGAAATATATGTTTAAAAAATAGAAATTTATATAAATTGGTTTGTTTTCTCAGAAAACTTTAAAAAGAACTAATCAGGATTGAAACAATAAATATAAACTCTAAAAGTAAGATAAATATCTGTTAAGGAATAAACAATTGTTCTAAAAATATTTGAATATTTGTCTGAAACCAAATTATCTGTTCTAGAACTCAATTTAAATTTGTTTCAGTTAAGATAATTTTCATTAACTCTTTTTTGGCCTATTCTCCTTTCGACCTTTTTCTACTCAAACTTTTATGTCTTTCAGTCGTGTGCATTCGACCTTTTGGCATTCAATCATTTGTCTGTTTGACCTTAAATCTTTCGACCTTTCGTTTGACTTTTGATGTGGAACTCTTTTGAAATTTTCTGATCTATCCAATAAAAATATTTTTTTTAAATTTTTATGAATTGAATATAAAATAAGGAAAACTATTGTTTTCCTTTTCAAAATTTATACATGATTGAAAAAAAAAATATTTTTTTATTGAAAAAATAAGAAAAATTCACAAAAGTTTCATTGTAAACATTGAAAATCAAACCAATAGTTTTTAAGATATCGTCAGTTGAAAATGGCGGGCTAATTAGGTGACACTTGGAAACCCCCTTTTTATTGATTTTAATTATTTGTGGTGTTGTTGGGCTAATTTTCAAAGCCTTAGGGAGAAAATTGTACAATTTTTTTTCAGCTCTTCATAGACATTTTTTTTTTGAATTTGCTTTTTTGCCTTCCTCATTGATGTAAGGCTATAATCCTGCTCTAAAAATGAACTTTTTATTAAAAGCTCGAAGACCCACCTTCATGTATACATATCGACTCAGAATCGAAAACAGAACAAATGTCTGTGTGTGTGTGTGTGTGTGTGTGTGTGTGTGTGTGTGTGTGTGTGTGTGTGTGTGTGTGTGTGTGTGTGTGTGTGTGTGTGTGTGTGTATGTGTGTGTGTATGTGTGTGTATGTATGTATGTGACCAAAATTCTCACTGAGTTTTCTCAGCACTGGCTGAACTAATATTGACCAAACCAAATGCAATCTACTTGGTTTAGGGTCCCACATCGCTATTGAATTGTTTGAAGTTTCGATAACTAGTTCAAAAGTTATGTAGAAAAATGTGTTTTTTCATATATCCGAATCTCATTTATATGCATGTAAACGATGTCCGGATCCATCATCCGACCCATCGTTAGTTAGGTAATCGAGAGACCTTTCCAACGAGTCCAAAACAATGAAGATCTGGCAACCCTTTCTCGAGTGATATTTATATACTTTTTTATTCCGGATCTAAAAAATAAATGAAATTTGTGTACAGCTACTGTTGGTAATGAGTGAGGAAGGCTCCAACCACATAGGTGGATTAAGTTAGTTTTTATGTGCACATTCAGAAAAAAAATCAAAAGGTTTTATATAGTTCCTCAGAATAATGATGCTACTTAAATTAACGTTTCATAGAACTAGTATGAATAAATTGTAACTGAATTCATTGAAAACAAGCAAATTTATTTTTATTCATTTTAAATTTTTGGCACTATTGGCATAGTCAAAAAAATGTCCAAATTCTACTCTCGGGAAATTGAAAATCTCGAGAATCGTCACCCTCTAATCACGGCAGGTTTCTACTGCTAACTTATGAAATTTTAAATGTTTTATTCCATTCTAGAAGGGAAAACAAATTTAGATGCAAATATTCATATATTTTAAAGAGAACTAGTTTCAACACTTTGAAATGGTGTATCGAATCAATCCTCCTTGATTTGGAATGTAGGTGAAATTAATAAACCATAAATAGTTTGCAGGTGTGACTCAAACCTTCATCATTATTCATACTTTCTGAAAATAGAACGCCCCCTCAAATGCTAAAACTCGACAACATCGCAACGCCAACAACCCACTTTGGCAAACTTAGACAAAAGATGTCATTTAATCAATAATGAATCATTTCGCTCCAAGTACGGTCCAACTTTTTCGACTAACGGGAGGTGGGGTAACTCCTCAACTCTCCCCATCCCAACCTAGGCCGTTGAATATGAGTGACCGTCCGAAGCCGAAGCGCAGCAGCTGTCTCTGGATGTGTTCATTTCCGAGCCGGCCTGGAAAAACTTTGGCTTTCCAGATTTCCCAGGCCCCTAGACACGGGCCGACCGGCGCGCGGTCGTTCGTTCTTTATAGGGTTTCTGAACTCGAGTCTCTTTTGTCTCTTTGTCGGCGGAGGTCGATTCCATCAAGAAACTTGCGGATGGAGCTTGAGGGGGTGAAAGGGAAGCCTTCAAGTTCTGGACAGGGACAGCCTTTCATTTTAATTCCATAATTAATGTTGCCATATCATCAGGGCCCGGTGTAGTACAGCACGTCCGACACAGGGCTTGATGTCCACTTCCGACGAAGGGTCGACAAAGAACAACTTCTTCCCCCGAACTTCTTGTTCCAGCGGGGAAAATCCGACTTTCGTTCCGGCCGGCGATTCCGGGTGGTTTTCCAGCAGAATGACAAATCTTGGGCAAAAAGTGCAGAGTGCATATGTTCTTCACGAGGACTTCTTTTGTGTGTGAGTGTGACGACGAGGTTGACCTCGGTCTGCCGAAAAACGTTCCGGAACCCGAAGTCGAAAGGGGGGGCACAAAAGATTTGGCCAACTTTCGAACATTTATTGTCGTTGTAGTTCATGTGTGTGCCCTTGTTCTAGGTTCTTCAAGAGGGTGGAGATTGGGGAGGAGGTGTGTACTTTGTCGAGGGCAAATAAGTTCAAACATGAATAAAATGTTAGGGACGATGGTATTTGCTCTTTTCCACTCTTGAAAGTCGGCACACTTCCGAACAGCAGCAGGTTTTTGGGGGCTCGTTCTGGCTCTTTCTCAGGATGGAGTTTTTCCAAGGGCTTGAGTAAACGAGCAACCGAAAAGTCTATATGGAAAATGGCTTTCCAAGAATGTTAGTGCAACCTCCAGCAGGGAAAAAGGGTTTGATCTTGAAGGACATTGTTGAAATGCACCTTGACAATGTTTCACAGAAGTAGAATCTTGGTAAAATCTTAAAATAGTGGTCTGATAAAAACTGAGTTAAATCAAGACTTGAATTGCCGAACCAACTTGACACAGTTATGGCAGTGAACTTTGGCACTAAAATAAGGATCACCTGACTCCGGTGATTGTTCCGAAGCAAAAACCAGTGCACCAAGTTTACGTTGTAATTTCCCTTCGCCCTTTTGCCCTTAAATCCTCCGTCGTCTGCCAGCAATCCCGACGCACACGTACTCCAAGCTCACGCACAGTTCAACCTGCTCTCTCCCTACCCAGAAACACCGGAAGTCACATTCCTGACACTCACCACCACCCGGCGCGGCACGACCACTATCAACCAGACACCAGTCGGAGAGCAGTTTGAGGGTGGAACTGGCTGGCACTGCTAACAATAGGGCAAGAAGCACGTGATTTTTGTTATTCCACCTAACGTGACTTTGGAAGTTTATCAACAACTGCTGCCGCACTCGTGCTTACTCGGGCTCTGGTATAAACTCACCCGGGGATGCCGTGTGCTCTGTCCTGAAGCTTTCTACCCTTAGTAGTGGCTCATCTGTTTTGGGGAAGTACTGTCGAATGGAGGGATTTGGGTGTATTTTCGCAATTTAGTTCAAGTTACTTATCAACTTTACGCTGGCACATTCCATTTCGTACCTATAGAACGGAGACGATAGTATTGTTGATGATTTTGGAGAAGACGCGAGAAAACATTGTTCATTTTAAGGTGCAAGCTGCAAATGCCAACAAAATTCAAAATTTCATACTAGAATATTTATCGACATGTCCTCCCCCCTACCCCACTAAAATCAGTATTCCAAAGGTTACCTCCTCTACCATATTCACCGACTATGTTTACTTAATTTCACCACGACCGCCGCCAACAAAGACCAGGGCCGTGTGCAATGTCCAACGATGTCACCCAGAGAACCTAGCCAAACACACACAGTCCATCCTTCCAGAGGGTGTTGTGTTGAACAAGTTGCACTTGCACCGCCGCCACCTGGTTGAGTCTCCAGACGGACTCTAGGGCGAATGATGATCAATTCAGCAGAGTAGGACTCACATTGTCTATTTGTTGCACAGCTCGTGAATTGTTCAAGGCTTCTTGCTGCGACGACGGCGTTGTCGCCTTTATGCTGTTTTGACGGATTCTGGCCAGTGGAGAAGTCGACGTCAACTACGGGTTTGGAAACGGAGGTATACATTGTTAAGGAAGCCTTTCAGCTGAGGAATTGAGGCTTTCGGGATAAATTAAGCGAGCTGCAAATTAGGGTTACCAACGCGTATGCTTGAAGTAAAAGCAAAAAAAAAAATATTTAAATCATGCGACCAGGTTGATTTTTTCCCTTCTTCCGATATTTATTATTATTTTAGAACATTACCTCATTTTTCAACTCTTGGGGTCCTTATTTTACTAACTTTATGTAACTTTGCCAATGAATTAAAAAACTGTGGTCAACTTTGGCCGTGTTATTAATTTATACCCTCTGCTTTTTATTTCAATATAATTTCAAAAAAATTTACTTTGAGTCATTTTGTTGCGACTGATAAACAATAAACAGCTAATATGCAAAAAATATTGGGTGTTGCAGAATAGGCCAGAAACTACCAATAAAATAAATAAATTAACAAGATAGAACCTGAATTTCGCATAGAAAAATACTAAATATATATAAATAAATAAATAAATAACAAAAGAAAATGATTTTTTTCGAAAAAAAAACAATGCTCAATAGTTGCCTCCTAACCACGGAAGAATATTCGGGGAAAAAACTATGCAGATTATTGTTTTGATCTGCCTTTGTAACAATTGCTTTACAGTATGTGAACCTTCTTATAATCTACTTTTAGATTACGATAAAAATTTTCTTGAGTTTTTATTTATCCTGTTTATATTTTTTTGAATTATTTTTGGCATTTGGCAATTAATTTTCGCTCCAAACCTAAATCAATTTAAACATTAATTTCTCAGCTCTACATTTCAAAATAACAAGGGTCCTGATTTTCGGTTCAAAGATCAGAAATCACTCACTCATCGCCGAACCAATCTTTGCCGACTGGAGCTTGCAACCAGACGCGAGTGAACACTACCCTCAGGCTGCCAGCGACTTGCTCAATCGCTTCTCCCAGCGACACAAATACTTCGTGAATTTCTGTGCCCACTCCGTCCGTCGACCCGACTCTCATACGAATACGTTCAGAGAGGAGAGAATTTAGCAGCATACCAGCTCGGTGCTCTTTTGGCCTGCACTACCACAGTTTGCCGTAAATTTGTATTTGTCTTGATGGAAATTGCTTTTAAATGTATCATTGATGTCGTGTTATCAACAAAATTGCAAAACATTCTTGATAACATATATTTTAGGCATTTTAACACTGGAACGCCCAACGCATGTCCAACTTACACGGACGCCCAAGCCTCCCAAAAAAGGTGGAACGGTAACTTCAACTCGCTGGTTCTCGGGCATTACACGGAGAAAAAAGAGTTCTTAAAATCGTGAACAAGCGTTCATGAAAATGGGAACCTCGAACAAAGTGTTCAAATTCCATGGTACGATTTTGAAAAACGTACCATGAAATTTGAACACTTTGTTCGTGGTTCTCATTTTCATGAACGCTTGTTCACGATTTTGGGAACTCTTTTTTCTCCGTGTACTCAACCAATCGGGACGATTCTTGTTTCCAGTGATTTGTAAGAATGTCTAGATGATCCTAAAATTTTGCAGAACTTGATTTGAACAAATCTGTAATTTCTGCGACCAAAAACATCGTTCCACCTTTTTTAAAACGACTGCCTCCGCGAAATTTTTGGCGAATATTTTTTTACGCGCGAAAAAAAAAGTTGGAACGATGTTTTTGATCGCAAAAATTACAGATTTGTTCAAATTAAGTTCTGCAAAGTTCTAGAATTATCTAGGCATTCTTACAAATCACTGGAAAGAAGAATCATCTTGATTGGTTGAGTTATGCCCGAGAACCATTGAGTTGAAGTTACCGTTCCAACTTTTTTGGAGCCTTGGGCGTTGGAATGTTAATAACTGAGTAAAATAAAACCGATCGTAAACTTTTTCGACTCAGCGACTGAGCGACAAAGCGCAGGTCTCTCTGAACCATTCGCTGTTAAACCCGATTGAAGTGAGAGGGAAAGAGATTGAAGTGAAAGATAGTATTCTGTAACTATTGAGAGGAAACGGTCAGAGCAGTTTTTTGACGCTTTTAATTTGTGGTCGCGAGTTAATGAGTCGTTTTGGAGTTATCAGGACCCTTGCAAAAAACTAACTTAATCCACCTATGTGATTGGAGCCTTCCTCACTTATTACCAACAATGGCTGATATGATGGAATTGTACAAAAATTTCATCTATTTTTAAGATCCGGAATAAAAAGTACATAAATATCACTTAAGTGGGCATATCTCGAGACAGGGTTGCCAGATCTTCAATGTTTTAGGCTCTTTGGAAAGATCTTCTGATAACTTAACCAACGATGGGTTGGATGGTGGATCCGGACATAGTTTACATACATTTAAGTGAGATCCGGCATCCAAAAAGTACAAAAATATCACTTAAGTCGGGATATCTCGAGACAGGGTTGCCAGATCTTCAATGTTTTGGACTCGTTGGAAAGGTCTTTTGATAATCTAACCAACGATGGGTCGGATGATGGACCTGGACATAGTTTACATACATTTAAGTGAGATCCGGCTTTCAAAAAGTACATCAATATCACTTAAGTGGGCATATCTCGAGACAGGGTTGCCAGATCTTCAATGTTTTATGCTCGTTGGAAAGATCTTCTGATAACCTAACCAACGATGGGTTGGATGGTGGATCCGGACGTAGTTTACATACATTTAAGTGAGATCCGGCATCCAAAAAGTACATAAATATCACTTAAGTGGACATATCTCGAGACAGGGTTGCCAGATCTTCAATGTTTTGGACTCGTTGGAAAGGTCTTTTGATAACCTAACCAACGATGGGTCGGATGGTGGATCCGGACATAGTTTACATACATTTAAGTGAGATCCGGCATCCAAAAAGTACAAAAATATCACTTAAGTGGTCATATCTCGAGACAGGGTTGCCAGATCTTCAATGTTTTATGCTCGTTGGAAAGGTCTTCTGATAACCTAACCAACGATGGGTCGGATGATGGACCCGGACATAGTTTACATACATTTAAGTGAGATCCGGATATATGTGAAAACACATTTTTATACATAACTTTTGAACTACTTATCGAAACTTCAATCTGTATAAAACTCGATCTATGGGACCCTAAACCAAGTCGAATGCAACAGGTTCGGGTCAAATCGGTTCAGCCAGTGCCGAGAAACATGAGCTAGTTTGTTGGTCACATACATACATACACACACACATACACACAGACATTTGTTCAGTTTTCGATTCTGAGTCGATATGTATACATGAAGGTGGGTCTACGACGTTTTTATGCAAAGTTCATTTTTAGAGCAGGATTATAGCCTTACCTCAGTGAGGAAGGCAAAAATCAGTAACTCGTCTGTTGTGTGCTATCTTGTGACAGCGACCATTTAGTACTTCCCAGGCGATTTTTAATGTTTGATGAAAAATATTTTCAAAACTATGAATGATGGTGTCATTTTTTTATCCAGTGGTTCGTAAACTATCACTAAACATATCTAGACTGATTTTTGATAAGGTCCTATAAACAAATTTAAATATTACTCTTCTCATTGAAAAGTTCCGGCGACAAAATTGGGCGAAAAGTTCACCGCCCTGAGATCGCGAGTTGGCGCGACTGAATGAACACCGCGAAAAAAGATTCGGGGGTGCATTGGGGTTAAATGATTATTTCGTCATTTGGTTTAATTAGAAAATAATTATTTTTTCGTAAATATCGCTACTTTGATGCGATGTAATTAATTTTTACAGTAAATTAGGCATTGTTACATCAAATTTGACCTTTCAAACGCACTAGAATGGCCAAATTTTAAAACAACAATGTTTGCCAATTTGACCGTTTTACCCCCAATTCCCCTAGTAGAACAAAAGAAAAGTTCATCCGCGGTCTGTCAGCAGCGCGCTGTTTTGTTTGCTAGATCATCATTTGGAAATGTCGAACGTTGAAGGAAATCGCTCAAAAAATAGAAATTAACCGATTTTAAATGTTTTGGCCGCAAATGAAAGGTAAGGGTACCTAATTTTTGATTCCAATCTGTAAAACTAGTTCTGGCGAGGGTTCTGGGCACTGCGGCAATCGATTTTACCGGCGGGTTGCTTCCGGTTGCATTTGATTTGCGGAGAAGGTTTTTCAATCCACCAGGGGCTTATTCGGGGGCAACAGTTTCGGTAATCCGGAACTTCTGGTAAGTTTAATATTTGCAGTGTTTAGCATGAAAAAAAAACTTAGACTAATCTTTCAAGTGTGCGCTCTTTTGAGCGTTGTTGCGGGGTAAAACGGGATTTTCTTTTTTTAATTTTATTTACAATTAAACGAAACATTTATATAAGGGGTCATCCACAAAACACTGATAAGGGGTCATCCTCAAATCTGGGTATCCAAGAACTCCCGGATGTCATGGCCTGGATATCTACCTGCTCAACGGGGGTCTATATTGGTGAATTTATCATCGGTGTAGCTTCAGGTAGCTTCACTGAACCACGATGTTAGAGACAAACCCGGCACGGAAACCCAGCAGCATGGTGCAGCAGTGTGCAAAGTGTCAATCATGGTCTTCTGAAGCTTCTTGAAGCGATACCGATGGTTGATATACCCATGATCAGGTAGATCATCAGGTCACTTCCTGGAATTCTTGGATGATCAATAACAATCCAACGTACCCCAGAGTATCTATCGTGGTTCACTAAAGCTACCTGAAGCTACACCGATTGGTTAATTCACCCATATAGACCTCCGTTGATCACGCATGATCTCAGGGGGTACCGGAAAACAAACCCCGTAATGGCGGACAATAGGGTCCTAAAGCCCTAAGTCAATTGTTATGTTCAACGGTAAAAAACAGATTAAAAACCATATCTGATCACTTTTTTCATTTAAATGCAAAAAAATAGGACACACCCAAAATTCAGAATCGAGATAATCGTTCTCTCAAAATTTATTGAGGGCTCAGTGCCAAAATCGATAGAACAATGGTATCAACTCACACCATCATAACAAATGAGTTCATTCGTTAGGGACCATCCACAAACCACGTGGACACTTTTTTGGAAATCTCAACCCCCCCCCCCCCCCCCTCGTGGACAATTGTCCATACAAAAAAAAACTTTTTTGTATGGAGTGTGGACAATCGCCATACCCCCCCCCCCCCCTAAAGTGTCCACGTGGTTTATGGATGGTCCCTTAGTTGAATCAATAAATCTCCAACAAGTGTCATACATCGACTTCTGACTTCTCCTTGGTCACCAAGCTGTGTTGGCCGAGGCAGCTAAGTCATTGGATTGGTTTGTCAAAGGTCTCTGGTTCGATTCCAGTTGTCGACACTTTTGGTTTTTTGTTTGACGGATGAACTTTTTTTGCAAATGAACCTCGAGAGAATAGTTCTATCGCCCATCTCGAGCTGTGTTCTCTGCGTCCGTGAATGGTACCACTATTCTCTCGACTCGAGACCATCATTCTCTCGAACTAGCGCTACCAGTTTTGGGTGCAGGACATCATTTTTTCGATGAATCCACTAAGGTCCGCGTAGAACGAGCTGTGAAGTAGGACCTTTTTGTCAAGAAGGGCCGCGATTTTTTTTTTAAATTTATTTAAAAATCGATTAAATCATTCTCGGTCGTACAAATAAGCTTTATCGTAGTGAACAAAAATATCACAAATTTAAGCTTCTCTTTAGGACCCAATTGAAACATATCAAACGAAATATTTGAAACCAAACCTGCACAACAACAAACAAACAGAAAAATGAGGCGTTATTTTGTATTCAACAAAGTATTTAATTCCTTTCGTTATTGCAAATTGACTTTTGATTGCATTTTCTGATTTGTATGAAACCTTGTCCATTGATTTATTTATTTTGACCAAAAAATTGATTGTGCACTATTGCTTAATATTCTTCATACAAAATGGCGTCTGTCTCAAAAAGAGCGCACACTTGAAAGATTAGTCTAAGTTTGTTTTTCATGCTAAACACTGCAAATATTAAACTTACCAGAAGTTCCGGATTACCGAAACTGTTGCCCCCGAATAAGCCCCTGGTGGATTGAAAAACCTTCTCCGCAAACCAAATGCAACCGGAAGCAACCCGCCGGTAAAATCGATTGCCGCAGTGCCCAGAACCCTCGCCAGAACTAGTTTTACAGATTGGAATCAAAAATTAGGTACCCTTACCTTTCATTTGCGGCCAAAACATTTAAAATCGGTTAATTTCTATTTTTTGAGCGATTTCCTTCAACGTTCGACATTTCCAAATGATGATCTAGCAAACAAAACAGCGCGCTGCTGACAGACCGCGGATGAACTTTTCTTTTGTTCTACTAGAGGAATTGGGGGTAAAACGGTCAAATTGGCAAACATTGTTGTTTTAAAATTTGGCCATTCTAGTGCGTTTGAAAGGTCAAATTTGATGTAACAATGCCTAATTTACTGTAAAAATTAATTACATCGCATCAAACTAGCGATATTTACGAAAAAATAATTATTTTCTAATTAAACCAAATGACGAAATAATCATTCAACCCCAATGCACCCCCGAATCTTTTTTCGCGGTGTTCATTCGCTCGCGCCAACTCGCGATCTCCGGGCGGTGAACTTTTCGCCCAATTTTGTCGCCGGAACTTTTCAATGAGAAGATTAATATTGAGTGCATCTCGCGTACTCCGATGGACATTGACCGGGAAACGGGAGTTAATTTTCGAAACAGCCTTAAAGCATCTTGTGGAGTTTGTTGAGTATAATGAATCTTCATTATCAACTCATTTTTTGATCAAAATGACTTCGTTAGAACTTATGTCTCAGAAGCAGTCTAATTCTACAGAACCTTGACTTTCAAAATTATGTGTTATGGAGATGGACTTGATTGGAATTCGGTTTAAAATTATGGTTATTTTCATCAGTTTCTGTAGAATTTTACCTTTTAGCAAAAAAAAAATTACTTTATAGGTAGACACGAACAGAACAATGAAGTCAGTAGATATCTGTATTTTTTAATAACACGAAATTAAACGAATCAAAAGAGAAACACATCAAATTGCGTAAAAAGTTCTCAGAACTCCAGTTTGCAGAACTCGCTTTTCATCTTCATAGGTAATAGAGATTTCAACTGACTTTCTTGCGTTTTTTGGTGTTCGTTCATCAGCATAAAAAAGAGGATTTCAAACAATAAATATTTTTGCACTATGCTATCCAATTTGTAAACATTAAAATGATTTCAAGATCGCCAACATTTTTTTTATTTCGTTATAAATGTTTTCAAAATTCAAAGAAATTATTTTAAAGTTTCCATCCGCGTAGAGATGAAAAAGATCGACGTGATTGTTCTATCATGTCGCACGTCGCCTTTTGATGTTTCTTGAAAAATGTGTTTCAAAGTTTGAACTTGAATAAACAGAAACCAGAGCCTTGCAGGCAATAACAATTAGGCAATAGGCAATAGCAATTAAGCAACAGCAATCATTTTTTGTTTGGAATCAGTGATAAATCTACAAATTGGCAGAAATTCAAAATGGTATGCAGGCAATTTTTCGTTTCAGATATTTTTATCAATATTTTGTTGATTTTGCTAGGAATTTACGTGAGAAAGTTCACAAGAATACTTTTTTTTGTACGAACAGCTCCTCCAAATTAGAATTTGCTTAAACAAATGTGATTTTCCTCCCAAAAATCCTCCAATAAAACATTCCAAATTTTCCCAAAACTTTCCACAACTCGTCATAGCTGTCATAAATCACGCGAAATTATCGCACAGCTCCGGCGCGGTTTGCGCCAACTTTTTGCGCCATTCTAAGTCTACGCCCGAACCCCGCCCACGAGCGGGAGTGACAAACTGCGGCAGCTCAAATGTTCTAATCCTTTATATCACATGGGAAAATAAAGTTTGTCAACTCGAGCGAAATTCTAGGACTCGATTTTCACCGAAATGCGACGCGTGGTTCACGATGTCAGATGTCACACTTTTCCAACACAGCCAGACAGACAGACAAATTCGTCATCGTCCTCTTTCTCACACACACACACACAGACGGAGTCGTTTTTGATGAAATTACACCATCTGAGGCTTCAGGTTGAAGACGATGCGATGCGAAGGGGGTTTGCAAAAGTTTTAAATCCAGTTAGCTCTAATTTTTGCCAAGTGCTCCACATTTCGCATCACTCACGCACGTAATGCTGTTTGCTTCGTCTTCTTCTTCTCCGTCTTCTGTCACTGCCACGTGTACAAATTTGTTCGGGGTGGTGCCAACGAGCTCGTGGGGCCAAAATACGAGGGCAGACTTTGGATGAGTAACGAGCTTATAAGTGAATTCAAATTTAGACATTTTTCGGAAGGATCTACACAAACTTTTCTCTCTCCAACGCTGCTGCTGCTGCTGTTGGGAACACCGCCAGAATCAAGTTATACGACGAAGGCCTCGAAAATGACACGTGACACGAGGATTTCGCAGTTTGTTGGGGCCCGGCCATGTGCCGAAGCGCGCTCGAGCCACACTTTTGACAGTGGGATAGACACGAGTACGGGAGTTGAGAGTTGGGATGATAAATTTAACCCAAATAAGTCGTTCGGCCCGTCGAGGAAATTTTATGACAGAAACTGTTTCAGCTACAAATTTGCATTGTGCACCCACACATGATTTTACAGACAGGAGCAAGTTTTCTAAGTTTACTATGCTATAATTTTTTTTTTTTTCGGAAAAAGCAGTATCAAAAATGTTCAAATAGAATTCCATTTATGTAACAATAAAAAAATATTATTCTCAAATTTCGATACCGACCGACGATATATTCCAATAAAATGATAGATTTCCTTTTTATTTTTCAAAATATTACGCTGACCTACAAAAATTGATAATGAATTCTGCCCAGGCTCAACTCGAGCGAAAGCATGAAGTTTGGGCTCTCCAGAAACACGTGCACTCATAATTTTTCGAAAATATTTAGACACGGTCGAATGGTTCATCTACAAATTTAGGACGGTTCATCGCTGAAGCAACAAGCAAAACATGCATGCAATATGTGGGAGTAATGAACAGCATCAAAAATTATTCATGTAAACTTTTGTTGGTAGTTCATCGATATAATTAGCGTCGATAATATAAGTGTCTAACGATAACGACAATCGTTAATTCGATAGTTTTATCGGCGATAATCTTAACGCCGATAACGGACGAGACATTATGTTAAAAATCTTTCTTAAAGCGATTAATTCATATCCTGAGCAATTCCAGCCCAAAACAGTAACTTTTTAGGTACTTTTTTCTCAACCCTTCCCGATTTCAATGAAACTTTGTAGACATGTAATCCTAGGCATATATAAGCCATTTTTGTGTATATGGAGCCAGTTTAACTCGATAATGACATTTGAGAAGGGCGTAAGTGTTTTAAATATTTTTTTAGGAATCGACTCTCATGTTCAGTTTTGAAGAAAAAAAAAAGATTCAGTTAATGATTTTTGTTTTTTTTTAGGTGAGTTGCTCCATCCTGAATTTTTCGTGAGTCTTTTTGTGACATCTTAGATTATTTTCACTAAAATGTTGAACGAAAAAGAATCGGGGGCTCACCTTCAAATTTGACTTTTAAACTTAAAAAAAAACACAAAAATATTTTAAACACTTACGCCCTTCTCAAATGTCATGTAAATTTTTTCACAAAATACTGTTTTTTTTTCGAAGGCACTAAAAAATTTAAAATTTGTCAAACAAAGCAAAATTGTGTATGCTTTTTCAATGTTCCTGGAAAATACTATAATATTCGCAAAATACTCAAATTTTCAAAATTTTCAGTTTGGGTATGAAACGATACGAAATTTATTATGTATGCACATTATTAGAGCTCTGTTATACACTAAAATTTTCACAAAGTACCGTATGTTTCGAAATTAATTAAATTTACAAAATTTTCAATATGGGTTGAACCGAAGCTGTGTGGTTTTTTCATATAGTTAATGTTTTTTTTTGTAAATTCTAAAATACCAAAAATTCCATAAAGTGAAAAGCATGAATAATTTCACGTCGTCCAAACCATTTTTGCAAGTTGTAAAAATTTGAGTACTTTTGAAAAAAAAAACGGTATTTAGCAAAAAATTATTTAACAAAAAACATTAATAAAAGTGAAAAAGCATACAGAATTTCGCTTCGTTTAAAACCCATATTGCAAATTTAGAATATTTTGACGCTGTCGTGCTATCATGTCACACCCGCCATTTCGACGTTCCGAGAAAAACGCGTTTTAATGTTTGACCTTGAATAAACAAAAACGAGAGCACGCAATTTAAACAAAGAAAAACACGTTTTGTATGATTGACCATTCTGTGCATTGTCCCCAAGTTTGGTTGTATTTGGTTGCTGGAGTCCCGAGTAATAATTACAAATGTTTACGGTAGTCTAACTTTTACGTGCGTCAAACGCATCCTGACCTTAAATCCCTTTGGCCAATTGTCGCACTTACATCAATTTTCAGGGAGTGACAAGATAGCACGACAAGATTGAAACTACTTTCATATGAAAAAAGACAAAAATTCGCGGAGCTTTTTTGTTTTTTATTGAATATCTCAGGATTGAAATCAAATTTTGGGGATCTGTGAAGGTCAAAAGGTGAGGCATTGTGAGCTGCACAAAATGGCGTTCTTAACACAATTTGGCCCAAAATGCACGTACGACAAGTTAGCACGACGGCACCGATTTGAGCATTTAAAAAATACGGTATTTTGACAAAATTTTAGAATTCAAAAAACTCTCATAATGTGAAAAAGCATACAATAATTGGATTCGTTTGTTACCCATAAAGCAACTTATGAAAAATACGATATTTTGGGAAAATTTGAGTATTTTACCAAAAAAAAAAATAATCAAAATGAAAAACCATACAAAATTTCTCTTCGTTTAATGAACATATTTCAAATAATTAAATTTGGGTATTTTCATAAGATACGGTAATTTGTGAACAATAACAATTTAAATTTTTGGTTTAATTTGTTTGGCGTTTCGTGAAAACGGATGAAAAGTGGTAGTGTTTTTTTTTCACGGCAAAAATATGGGGAATGCTATTCACAAAACATCAAAATTTACAGCAAAACTTAGTCATTTCCACACTTTATGCTTACACGGACAGAAAAATATTATAAATCGAGATTAAAATCACTGTCTCTCCGTTTTGAATTTATTGGTTTCAAAAACGAAGTTGACTTCATAGCTGCCGGCCACCATTGCTAGTACCAATCACTAGTGTCTTCCATTTATCTACAAGGACTTTGCCGCCCTGAGCTTCTAAGTGTATGAAAGTATGGCACGGAGCGACGGCGCCGATACCCATACTTACACAAAGAATTTTAGAGCGCCCGCCGCAGGATTCAAACCAGCGACCTCTGGATTGTGAGTCCAGCGCGCGGTCAACTTTTATTAATATTTTTTTTGAATATATGCACTTCTGAAGAAACCCCTAGTTTGCCAACATTTGCAAATGTGCAGTTTATCGACACAAAAGCGCATGATTACAACAAAAGCTTTCAAATGAACATAAAAGCAAATCATTATGTTCAATTATCGATTTTCTATGATTTTTTGAACATCGACCGATCTGTAAACCATTCCGAAGGTGTGGGGTTCCTTTATAGTTTTTATAAAGTTGCATGATATCACTATGAAGGATAATCAACCATACCCAAAGTTTTTTTTAAAGTTCTATAAGGTATTGTGTTTCGTATGTTTATGGGACCTTTAAAAAAAATCTGGATATTTGCTAATATCTAAAAAAAACATGATTTA
The DNA here is from genome assembly GCF_016801865.2 of Culex pipiens pallens. NCBI lineage: Eukaryota > Metazoa > Arthropoda > Insecta > Diptera > Culicidae > Culex > Culex pipiens. The sequence goes on from NC_068939.1 coordinate 96,005,500, forward strand.
AAACAGTTCAGTTTGTACGTCAACGATTTAAAAAAATATTTAAAGAGTATCTGAGTTTTCGTAACTTTCAAAAGTTCTAGTATATTATTCAATAAAGTTCAACAAAAAAACAGCAGGTTACACATCACTTAACGTTGAACCAATCAACAACGTAACAAGCTCCATTCACGCAAAGTTTACCGAATGCTCCTTAGCCAGAAGTAAACTCCATCCTTACGATTCACCCACATCCTGGGTCGTGTGAATAAGAAGCACGCGTGCCTCCTTAGCTGGAATAAAAATAAGTTGGAGCACGTGCGTCTTTGGAGCCGACGAAGGAGTCACTATTTACCTTTCCGTAACCGGTGAGGAATTTGAAAACTGTGGCATAAATTTACACATTTCCACCTTTTCTCCCCAGCCAGAGAGCAGCAGCAGCTCCTTTATTCCCAGACCAGACGGTTTTCCCTTAACTCTTCTGCTCGTGAACCAAGCAACAACGTCGACGGCGAAGCACACAGTAATTTAATGCTATCTCGAATCGTACAAGAAAGTTTAATGTTTTTATAGGTCTCACTTGAATCCTTTTTCATTTCCCCCCTCCTCCCTTCCCACGAAACACACGTGCACCCCCGCTCCCACGTGGAGTTCACCATCTTGTCGACGATTGGAAATTTCTCGTTCTCGAGCGAATAAAAATCGCTCGTAAGGAAAAGCAAAATAAATAACCAGCAACAGAAAGAGAAAATTTAAGTGAAAATAAAACGATATTGTAGCAACCAGCCAGCCAGCCAGCTCTCAAAACGAGAACCACTTCGAGCAGCAGCAACCAAAAAAGGGGCTCAGAATCCTTCCTTCTCAGAATTTCTGGGTTGGTTCCGTCGGCGGACGCCCCACCGTCGGTCGGTTCGCTCGAGGAAGGAACAAATCTCTGATGCCTCGTCAGGCTCTCCATCTAGGGACCTACATAGGGAAATGAAATGTTCTGGGAGAAATTTCAAACACCCAAAGTTATTCAAATTTAAGGTTGAAAAACTTGTAGTTTTTCTTTGATGCTGGCACTTTTCTTGTACCGAACAAGCACAAAAATAACAAAAACTACCAGATTATTATCAACAACAGTTTTACAATACTTGTGATTGTTATAAGTCTCGTTTTTTTTTGCCAAAATTATTTTAAATTGATTCCAACCTTGTTCTTGCATGATCTTGTTGCTCGATTGGAACCCCGATTTGACAGTTCGATTGGAGCCCTGAGAGTGACATTTCGCCTCTCCATATAGGCTCTCTATCTCCATCAACCCCCAAGCAAAACGAACTGTGGTTGTGGCAGTGGAGAACGAAAGAGGAAACGAGGCAAAATTATTATGTTACATCATAAATTTTGCTCCAATCAATATCTGACGGAGTGGTGGCGGTGTGGCTTGTGCGGGGGGAGGTGGGAGGAAAACCGGCACATACATATGTGAGAAATGGGTTGTATGTGCTGAGCGACGACGATGGTGAGATGGGGGCTGAGCCGGGTTTAGTCTATGTGTGTGGGTGGATAGATATGAGTTTGTGGGTTCTTTTTGGCGAGAACGATACTGACAATCGACCAGCTGGAGATGAGCGTTGATTTTGCCACGGGTTAAAGTGGCATTTTTGGGGCAAATTCGAGACGTTTTTGAATTGTGCAGATGACTTCAATTTTGAAATGCTATCTATGCGTTACTAAGTACCATGTACCATGTGAGGGTGACTATGGGTCAAAAAACTATACACCTCTCGTAATTTCTTAATAACAAAATCAATTTGAATAACATCGAAAATTTTTTATCGTAGAATTGTTCTTAGATAGTTTACTAACAACTGACGACCGAACTGACGACCTTTGGATTGCGAGTCCGACCGCTGCCAGCGATTCCACCGGAGCAGTCTTGGTTTGGTGTGATGTTTGTCTTTATAGCAGGGGGACGACTCCCACACCTGGAATGACTTGACAGATCGACGTTTTTCTTCTTCATACAATAGACTGCCCATGTTCGCATAAATGTCTCATATGCATAAACAGCAAGCTGAAAAAAACGCATTTGAAGTTTGTCCCATACATAAGGCTACGTGTTAAGTTTTCACGAAAAAAACGGGATTTCCTCCTGATTTCTGGAACCAAGTACTGGATGTTATATGCTTTTTTGAAAGAGCACACAATTTTGAACCAAACTGCATCAAAAACTCGAAATCGATGAAAATGCATATGGGATATTTATGCGATCAGGGACAAGAGAGCACATGAGCAATTCTCTGAGTTTTCGGTCATTCGATTTTTTTTTGTATTTTTTAATCTGGCTGAAACTTTTTTGGTGCCTTCGGTATGCCCAAAGAAGCCAATTTGCATCATTAGTTTGTCCATATAATTTTCCATACAAATTTGGCAGCTGTCCATACAAAAATGATATGTGAAAATTTAAAAATCTGTATCTTTTGAAGGAATTTTTTGATCGAGTTGGTGTCTTCGACAATGTTGTAGGTATGGATATGGACTACACTGAAAAAAAATGATGCACGGTAAAAAGAATTTTGGTGATTTTTTATTTAACTTTTTGTCACTAAAACTTGATTTGCAAAAAACACTATTTTTAATTTTTTTTTATTTTTTGATATGTTTTAGAGGACATAAAATGCCAACTTTTCAAAAATTTCCAGAATGGGCAAAAAATCTTTGACCGAGTTATGATTGTTTGAATCAATACTGATTTTTTTCAAAAAATCGAAATATCGGTCGCAAAAATTTTTCAACTTCATTTTTCGATGTAAAATCGAATTTGCAATTAAAAAGTACTTTAGTGAATTTTTGATAAAGTGCACCGTTTTCAAGTTATAGCCATTTTTAGGTAACTTTTTTGAAAATAGTCGCAGTTTTTCATTTTTTAAAATTAGTGGCCAAACATTCAATATTACGCCCATTTGAAATGTTAGTCTTGATTTAAAATTTTTGAAAATATTTTTTTCGAAAAGATCGGAAAATTTCACGAAAGTTTCATGTTTTAACATTGTAAATCGGACCTATAGTTGCTGAGATATCGACATTAGAAAATGTTGGGTTGTTTGGGTGAGACTTAGAAAACATCAATTTTCCTGTTTTTTAGCCTTTGCATAGCAATATCTCAGCAACTATGGGTCGCACCAACAAAGTTCAATAAAGCAATATATAGAGAATTTGCTCAGCTTTTCAAAAATATTTTTTTCAAAGGTGGGCAAACTTGGGCACTAATTATAAAAAATGAAAAACTGCGACAATTTTCAAAAAAGTTACATAAAAATGGCTATAACTTGAAAACGGTGCACTTTATCAAAAATTCACTGAAGTACTTTTTGATTGCAAATTCGATTTTACATCGAAAAATGAAGTTGAAAAATTTTTGCGACCGATATTTCGATTTTTTGAAAAAAATCAGTATTGATTCAAAAAATCATAACTCGGTCAAAGATTTTTTGCCCATTCTCGAAATTTCTGAAAAGTTGGCATTTTATGTCCTCTAAAACATATCAAAAATAAAAAAAATTAAAAATAGTGTTTTTTTGCAAATCAAGTTTTAGTGACAAAAAGTTAAATAAAAAATCACCAAATTTTTTTTACCGTGTAGCATTTTTTCAGTGTAATCCATATCCATACCTACAACTTTGTCGAAGACACCAACTCGATCAAAAAATTCCTTCAAAAGATACAGATTTTTGAATTTTCACATATCATTTTTCTATGAACAGCTGCCAAATTAGGATGGAAAATTATATGGACAAACTAATGATGCAAATTGGCTTCTTTGGGCATACCGAAGGCACCAAAAAAGTTTCAGCCGGATTAAAATCTAATCTAATCTAATCTAATCTAATCAGACCCTAGCGCAGCCAATCTTTCGAAGGGATCCTGGAGAGTGCCTTAGGTTAGATGACGCCTAGCACTCTTCTTGTCATTTATTAACATTTGTAGTGCGCCATTGCATCGGAATGCATTGAAACATCACAAGCGTTAAAGTGGCCAGGCCTACTGCGTAAAGCCGTATCGCAGAGAGGACTCGTAATTGGGTTGAGTTTGAGCACGGAGTGTTCGAACAACAACACAATTCTGAATCGACAGGGGAGGAAGAAGCGTGGGGACACACCACCATACGCTCCGAGATTTTGGTTGTATTCGTTGGGAGCACCATGCTAAGAAGGTTTGGTACTCCGGGACCCTCTGGGATGGGACATTGTATTTCCACGAATGCCCTGGACACTATTTGCCGCCACAGCGCCACAACTCGCTCTCTGTAACAGTATTCCTAATTCCAGTCCAAGTTCACCAAGTCGTCATGGCCTAGTGGTTAGCATTTTTGCTTACCAATTCAAAGGACGGGGGTTTGAACCCCGCCTCGAACGACTTTGATTTTTCGTTCATATTTATCATTTCTAATTTCTGTGTTCTAATCTTTCTCGTTGGGAGCAGATGGGCATCGAACCCAGAACCATTCGCTTATAAAGCGAACACCGTAACCAGTCAGCCACGGCCGCTCCAAAAAAGTTTCAGCCGGATTAAAAATACAAAAATTAAAATTAAAGAAAAAAGACCGATTCCGTAGAGAACTGCTCAGATGAGAATCGAACCCAACTGGCGACAAACGGTTGGAGCACCAGTCCTATGCTTAAAAATCCTGCTGAGTGAAATGAGTACTGGATTTTTGAAAAAAAATGATTTGAACGGTGAATTGACTTAACAAATGGAAAAAAACTTATAATTTAAATTTTAATTTTAATTTTTAAATATCTTGTAATTTAATTATACATTTCAATATTTAAAGGCGAATATTTATGCAAAAGATGCGCAATATTTAGAGCCCTTTTACCCCTTCCCAACATTGTCTTTTCCCAATCGTTTTTTTTTTTAATTCCATCTCTCCTCCTCTAAATTGTATTGGCTAATGTATACTCATTAGGGTGACAATAAAAAAAAATCGACATAAGAGATACCCTCTGACTCGATTCCTAATGCAAAAATAAGTATCTGTGCCAATTTTGAGCCAAATCGGTTAAGGCTAAGGGGTCGCTTTTCATCGTTGAAGTTTATATGGGGAAAATCACGAAAATGTATGGGGAAAAACATCGTTTCAGTAATTTTCTGCTAGGTGGCGCAGGTCTCGCCCAAAATTGTCCAAGTGTAAGATTCTTGTAAGAAATTTAATTCCCTACAACTTTGTCGAAGGGTGCAAAACGATCCGAGTTGATCCTGATTTTTGGTGATTTTTCTAGAAAAAAATATTTTCTTATATACTTCCTATATACCCCTTGTATACTTTCAAGTAAATAAGCCGATTTCTTTTCATCGCATTGTTAATAACTCATCAGGATCAACTCGGATCGTCTTACACCCTTCTACAAAGTTGTAACTTAGGTATTAAATTTAAATTATTAAATTGTAACTTAAAATTAAATTTCCTACAAGAATCTCACACTTGGACAATTTTGGGCGAGACCGGAGCCACCTGCTGCAAAAATACTGAAGTGATGTTTTTCCCCATACATTTTTGCGATTTTTCCCATATAAACTTCAACGGTGAAAAGCGACCCCTTAGCCTTAACCGATTTGGCTCAAAATTGGCACAGCTACTTGTTTTTGCCTAAAGAATCGATCCAGGGGGTATCTCTTGCGATTTTCCGATATTTGCAATTTTTCTTGTCACCCTAATACTCTTGTTTTATGTTTAAACAACTTATACGCAGGTTTGATTAAATATTTATTTATTTATTTAAATAAAATCGTTGTTTATCAAATCACAAGGAGTAACCAAATAGATAATAAAACATTAAAACTTGTTGTTAAAAGCTAACCAATCATCATCCCAGTTTTGTAACGTTTTTTCGTACGAAATAACGAGCTTCTAGTTACGAGGAAAAGCCTTTCCCTCTGTCGACTTCTCCAGTTGTCACAGTATTTCTCTCTCACGGCGACTCGTAGTGTCGTTGATATTTATGTAGCTGAATTGAGCCGGTGGTGGCTTTTGGGGGGTTGGTTAGCAAAAAGTGGGCGGGCGATGGTACACAAAGCATAAATTAACTTTTTGTTTGCTTAGAAAATTGTAATTTATTACGATAAATAAATGACTGTGATTCCCCGTACGTCGAGTTGCACGCCACAGCTACACCGAGAACTCGTGTACTATTTTCCGCCGGGAAAGACCTGCCAGTAGGAAAAAGCACTACTTTCTTTGCAATTTCCCGAGTTTTGTTTCCAAGAGTGCGGCGTTGATATTTGACGCTGGGGCTGTTGATTTTCCGGTGGTTGCACGCCTCTCATTTTCCCACCCACTGGAGAGGAGGAGCAGCAAAATTGAAAATTCTTTAGGGCTCGTGGCTGAATAATTGATAAACACGCTGGGTGCTGGCTGCGCACGGCTGCCTAAGCCGAAAGAAATTGAAATGAATAAAACAGGACACGACGCGTAAGCGCTTTTTGACGTACAACTATACTGTGTTTCACGAATAAGAGGAGGACTAATACAGGAGAGCGAAGACAGAACGCACACCTGTGCATTAGGCTGTTTCATGAATTTAGGCGCTTTTTTAAGATTTTCCCTTTTCTTACGTCACTCTACTGTTTACCGGATTACAAAATTATTTGGAAACAGTTAATAATTTCTGACTGTTTTAACTTTGAGAATCCTCAAAATATGAATATTTCCATCAAAGATATAGCACGAACCAGTCTATCGTTCAAACCTTGTTATCAACAGTCGACCTTTCGCCGATTCAGAATCTGTCCTGTCAAGACGAAGGCATACAGCATAATAAGTGTGTGAGTGTGAGAAAAAAAGTGAATTTTTCGCTTCCCACGTATACGCTTATTGCCAAGGGAAATTTCCGCTACTGAGTAGGTTAAATTGTGTATGTGTGTGGTAGTCTGAATGGAGATACTAAGTACAAATATTGTTTCTTTCGGCTTTGTGAGATAAGCGCCAAAAAAGAATTGTTTTCATTTTAATGCTATTCCCTTCTTTGTCTGCCAGCTTCAGAATACCTCTGGAGGTGCTGAAGAGATTAATGTTGACCTGGCTAAGGGCGGTGATTTGTGAAAACGCAGTTCTGGTTTTTAATTTTTTATCATCTTTGTTCAGTTGAGTGTTTCGTATCGAAAAAAATCAATAAAAATACCTGAAACGTTTTAATTTCAGAACTCAAACGCTATTATCAGTTATTTTAAAGGTAAGTTAACCAATTGTACGAATTTTTGCTTATCGTAAGGATTTACAACCACTTAACGGATTTTCAAACGATTTATTTTTGATATTATACGGAATTTAATAATGACATAAACAGCTTTATATCTTTAAATTCTGAACACGAATTCGATTAGAATCGTATACAATTTCCATTTCAAAAGCAAAAAACCGGTTAGAGCACGAAGCGAACAAAACAAATTTACCCAAATATAAAGTTTTACTGAATGGAACAAGAAAAGCTCCTTTGAAGTCCAGTGGGTTGAGACGTATTTATGCTGATCAAAAGCATTTATGCTGATCATTTCGAATGACATTATTCGTAAAACACAACACGAAATTTCGTTAACTTTTAAAAGTTTAACAAAATATTGGAGGAACATTAACAATAGATTCAGAAAATTACGGGTTATTTAAAGAATGTTTATGAAACGTGCAAGTCATATCAAAGTATAATTTGCAAGTAGATACCTCTTAGTTTTGCAAAATTATAAATCTCTTTAAGTTCCAAGCTCAAATTTGTTTAAATAATTCAGTTTTATTTATACTTTGGGGTCATATCGGCTAAGTGTACACGGAAAAACATCAATTCTCGAAATCGTGAATTAAATTCACGAATGCGAGAACCACGAAGGAATATATGCACGTTTGTACTGCAAATGCACCATACTCAACTTATACTGTTTCCATTAAAATATACCCAATAATTAGTTTCGGATTGAAAATTGAATGCTTTTACAATAACATTACATAATTTGAATGGAGTAGCTTACTCTAGTCCCAATGTATTGTTTGTTGATGACCCCAATGGAAGTAATTTCAATAATACCTCATTAAAAAAGGAGCGTAAAAAACCAATTTTTAAAAGTCTAGTAAAAATATATCATATCTTGGAAAATGCCAAAATTAAACAATAAAGTTAATTTTAAAATATTTCAAATGAACAATTATAAAAATTTAAAAATCTCATCACGCTTTAAATAAATAAAATAACAGTATTTTTTTGCGTTTTTCCGATCAGCGGTCCAAAAATTTAAAAAAAAGTTCAAAGATTTAAAAGCAAAGTAATATTAAAACTAATCAATTCGTCGCCATCGTGCTAACTTGTCGTACGTGCATTTTGTAATTATAACTCGGGACTCCAGCAACCAACTTCAACCAAACTTTGGGACAATGCACAGAATGGTGAGCCAAACAAAACGTGTTTGTTATTGTTTACATTGCGTGCTCTCGTTTTTGAATATTCAAGGTCAAACATTAAAACGCGTTTTTCTCGGAACGTCAAAATGGCGGGTGCGACAAGATAGCACGACGACGTCGAATTAACGTTAAGCAATGAACTCTGAATTAGATTTTATAAAATTTGTCACCGAAAATTTTAATTTTTATAAACTTTTTGCTTCCTTATTTTCTAGAGAAATTTTTAAGGGAGGGAGAGAAAAAAATGTTTTTTTTTTTGCAATTCATCGTGATCTACTTACTTAACCTGTCATTCTAGAACGACAAAACAGCCTCCTTTCTACTACCAAAAATAACAGAATAAAATAGGAACACTTTTCAAAACAAAGCACTGAAATGGATGCTGAAAAGTTGAACTTTTCAGCACTTGTTTTGAATAGTAATACTGTTCAACATTGCTTGAAACGGTAGATTTCCTAATAAATGGGAATTTGACTCATAATTCCACTAAAAGGTTGGCAAAACTTGATTTTATCAACTCACGTCGTAATTATCCAACTCGGTGATCCTCATTGGATAAATTTACGATGCTTGCTGAAAAAATCTTCTTTTTGCAACTTGCTAAATTTCGAATAATAGGTCTTATAAACAAATAAAAACATTGAATGTATCCCTTACACACCTTATGTCATTGCCCATCGGAGTAAGCGGAATACACTCAATGTTTACATTTGTTTATAGGGCCAAGCATTTTTTTTTATAGAAATGATCAAATAGTAGTTTATGCAACAAGTTGCAAAAAGAGATTTTTTTCAGTTATCCAACGAGGTTCACCGAGTTGGATAAATACGAAGAGTGCTGAAAAAATCAAGTTTTGTAACGAGTTCCATACAACATTTTTTGCAATTCCAAAAAACACACACTGAGTGAAATTTTATGTCAAATTTTCATGAATTTTGTCAATAAATCGTTTAAATAAAAAAAATGTTGAAAAGTGTTACTTTACGAAACAAGTGCTGAAAAGTTCAACTTTTCAGCACCCATTTGAGTGTTGAAAAGTAGAACATTTCAGCATTTATTTTGAAAAGTGTTGCTATTCGATTCTGTTATTTTTGGTACAGAAAAGTAGGCTATTTCGTAGTTCAAGAATGACAGGAAAAGTAAGTAGTTTCACGACGGAATTGCAAAAAAACAATTTTCGAGTATTTCACAAGTTTACAAGTCTTTTGTACATTGTAGTTTAAAACCATGTTGAAAAAACTTCTCTTTTTCAAATTTCTTATGGCAAAGAAACGGAAAATCAACCAAATTCGAAACATTTTAAAGCCTGATTAAATATTTAAACTAAAAAAATCTTTAAATTTAACGTTATTGTTCTGATTTGCCGTGATGAAATTTTTTAAATTTCAAATAATTAATTTGATTAAAACTGAAAAAAGCAATGTCATGAAGGGTCATACATAAACCACGTGGTTTAATAATTGGAAATGTTTGACCCTTCCCTCCACCTTAATATTGTTTTCTCCATACAAAATTATCTATTTATGTTTTTTGGACCATGGTTTCATGGGAACCCGTTTCCACCTCCTTTCTCTGAGAGACCTTGTAGTTTCTGGACGAGCCCTAAAATGATTTGAAACAGCTGACCACCACCAAATTTGTTTCAGGCTAGCTAGCCCACAACAGATCAAATCTATTGCAAATTATTGCTTAAAATATGGAATCTCATGTTCACTGATATCATCAAAACGTTAAAAAACGAACGGAATGATCATCGAAATGTTTTTTTAAGAAAGAAAAAGTTCTGAAAAAAACGGTTTGAGAAAACGCAGAGAGCTGATTACGGGTAATTTTTTATTTATTTTTATTTATTTTAAATTTATTAAGGTTTAAAGAAGAAATCTGGAGTTTTTTTTTTTGAAAAGGTCCAATAAACCAATTTCCCAGTTTTTATTTTTTGAGTGTTTTTGAACCCGCCTTGAGTCAGGGGTATTAAAAGACACCCAAAAAGCAAAAACTAAAAATTTGGTTTATTGGACCTTTTCAACAAAAAAAAAACTTCAGAAATTGATCTGCAAATTGACACTGTCGTGCTAACTTGTCGCACGTCGCTTTTTGACGTTCCGAGAAAACGCGTTTAATGTTTGACCTTGAATAAACAAAAACGAGACGCAATGTAAACAATATCAAATAAATTTTGATTGGTTGACCATTCTGTGCATTGTTCTGAAGTTTGGTGGAAATCTGGTTGCTGATGTCCCGAGTTATAATTACAAATCTTTGCGGTAGTCGAGCTCGTACTTGTGTCAAACACGTTCTGACCTGAAATGCCTTCGGCCAATTGCCGCACTTACATCAATTTTCAGACTTTGTCAGGACAGCACGACAAGATTGAAACTTTTTTCATATAAAAGTGACAACAATGCTCGGTGTTTTGTTTGGATTTCATTGAATATCTCAGGATTTAAATCGAATTTTGGGGATCTGTGCAGGTCAAAGACTCCATTAGTTTCTGAAGAGAAAATCAATGTCTAAAACTGATGTTCAATTGAATCATGGAAAAAAATACAAGTCGATTCATGAAAAATCAAACCTCACTGCCAATATTGTAATTTTCCTCATTGATCATAAATTTTCCCAGCTTCCGATACGTAATCTCACCCCAGAGCGTAAGCATATTTTAATAACAATGACTTGGCACGTGCTTGCTTGCTCGCCCACCAGAGCGTTACAATGTTTTCAATTTATGACGTGTTCGGTTGCCTGCCAAGACAAACCTTGAAACTGGCCAAAGACTCGAAAAAAATAAGCCCACAAAAAGCAAAGAAAAGGATCCAGAGTGGTAGCATATGGAACATTTTTGCAGGAAAATTTGCAACCTAATAGAAACCGAAAGTCATCTCACTGGAAAATAAGCACTCCTCGACTCCTCACATGGAGAAGTGGCTTTTCTGCGTGGATCCAGAACATGGGCTGGATTTGGGGTGGAAAACCCGGGAAATTCGAGCAGGACGAGCACGCCGAGTTCACATGGTTTTTCCATTTATTTGCGTAAGAAAATGAAACGTCAATAAACAAAAGCCTTCGTTACCCTCGTTTTTTCTGGTTGGGAGGTCCTTCCGACACAGACCCTACTGAAGCTGAAAAAAGAAGGGGTTCGGAGCACAGAGTGGATGTTGATTTAGAATCCGATGTCGAAATAAATTTAGCAAAACATTGACACCGTCATTAAAAGCTCTCTCTTTCCCCTTTTTTCGAAAAAAAAGAATATAAGGCAAGTTGTTGCTCTCTGTCCTCTATCTTCCTTTTTCGGAAACTGTTTCCGGCCCTCAAATTGAAACCGGAAAGGCAAAGTGTCTTCAACCACACCAAGCAAATTTTCTTACGTGTCGGAGTGTGATTGCTTGCATGTGTTTGTGTGTGTGTGTGTGTGTGTGCGAGTGTGAATGCCTTTTTATCTAAGGATCCAATTTTCTTTCACAAATCGGAATTTGCACTGAATAAAAAGGACATTCCTCTACGAATCAGGATCAGCTCTCCCTTCCCTTCTGCTCGCAGCCGTCTTCTCAGGACTTCTTTCGACTGATTGCGTGTTGTTAAGCAGGATGGCTTTTCCTTTCAGAAACACACACACACACATACAAAATCCGATATATGCTAGAGGGAGTCGATTCCATCGACATTGGGTTGGGGAAAAGATATTGGATTTAAATCCCATCCAGTATTGCGAGCAGGCGACTTTGCAGTTTCTCTTTCTTGAGCTTTGCTTCATAAGCAGCTTTCCGACATCAGCCTCAGACAACACCCACAAACACACAAACACACACTCACACAAGAAAGTGGCGAGAAATCTGCCAATACTTCGATCTTCCGATTCGTCCTTCATCCCGAAAGGCTAAGGAGCTTCGTCGTAAGGAGGCAATCTATAGGAGAACACAGAGAGCTCGTCCAACTTCTACCGCCACTTGCTGCTTTCAACAGATGGGCTCAGGCTTTCAGTTTTAGGCAGATTAGAACGGACTAAACGAATTAAAATTTCACGTGGCAACGAACGGCAGCTGATGACGGGAGCTTTCCCTTTCGGAAAGTCACTCCACTTGATTGGGTGGATTTTTTTCAACCCTGAGGTGATCGGTTATAAGTTTTTGGGGAGAACTTTAAGGCAGTTATAAAATTTTGAAGGTATTCAACAGTTGATAGGAAAAACGTGAAATCAAAATGCTTCGCTTTTGAAATATTTTTTTATTATTCGTCTGTTGTGTGCTATCTTGTAACGACGACCATTTAGTACATTTTTAGAAAATCACATTTATTGCAAAAGGTTGGCCTAAACACCATTTTTTGTTGACGTTGATATATGAACATAAAGGGTTTCATGAGTTATCAGAATTTTACAAAAAAGCCCTAAAATTAAATTGTGTCTCCAATTCAATTTGATTGTATTTTTTCGAAAAGATGAGCCATTTTGCATAAAATTTACCCTTTAGATGTTTTATGACTAGTGTATGGGTAGGATGGGTAGAACATTAAAACTGGTTTTCAAACCAACTTTGAATACATTAAAAATCGTCTATCTGAATGTCTACTATTGATCTACAAAAATCTGAAAGTGATGATCCTTGGGCAAACCGTTTTGTAAGCAAACTCAAGATTATTTAAAAAAATAATCTCACAAATGGAAATGTTCTTTTCAAATTTGCCAGAATATTTTTTAAAGTAATCATGGGATTTTTTACAAATGGTTTGCCCAAGCGAGTTATAGAATAGAGTGTAACAAAAATGACTTTTTGGCGGGCATTCAGGGATTTGTTCCGGTGGGCATACTGAGCCCAAATCCCAAATATGAGCTTGATTGGACGTAACAGGAGCTGGCGCTCCGCCCTTCAATTTGAAATGGGATTCAACCCGTAAAAAAAGATTTTTTGAAAACATATTTTTTTACGGAGCGCCAGTTCCTGTTACGTCCAATGAAGCTCATATTTGGGATTTGGGCTCTGTATGCCCACCCCTGAATGCCCATCAAAAAGTCATTTTTGTTACACTCTATTATAGAACTTCCATGATCGAAGGGGTGGTTTTCTCTTAATTGATTACGGCAAAGCGTTAGGTTTGACTGTCCAAAACGTTCTGAATTTATTGTAATCGAAAAGTTCCCCAGAGCCTCACACACGAGGTTCTGAGGTTTTGCTTATTGAGCATTAATCGAGCTACTTGCTTTTAGGGCGTCCAATTTTCCCGGGAAACGGGAAAAATATTTTTGAAATCCCGGGAATTCACGGGATCCCAGTAAATTTTTAAAACAGTATTAAAATCTATGTTTTCATTATATTTGCATGATTTTCTAGCTTAAAATCATAGAATTAGCTCAATGCTCTCCATCGGTGTTAATCTACACTTGAATTTTAACAAGGATAGCAGTTTTTAGACAGCTTGAAAGATTTTTTATTGTCTCTTATAAATACATTTTTTTATGTGTCATGACTAGAGCAGCATAAACAAATCTTTGTTAATGTCTAAAATAACAAATAAAAAGACAACATAACAAATTATACTAGTTAATCTTTAGATAAGTTTATACATTCATGATTTATATAAAATATTTAACAAATTATCTTAAAGTCATTACCGCCAACTAGGGAAAACCGGGACTACAGTCTAAATAGGTACAGGAGATTTTAAAGTAATTAATTTGGAGATCAATGTTCTGTTCCTCTCATAACCGATAAAAAAAATAAAAACATTATGAAAAAATGAATAAAACATCTGTCTTAAGCATCTTTATCTTAATTAATTCGATTCGTTCGATTAAATCGATACATTCGTCTTGATTTGCCAAAAATGTTTCAATAAAAATAATTTAAAATGATATTATTTTTTGAATTTAAAATCAAAAATATGCGTAGCCTTTAAAAAATATATAAAATTTGATAAAACATATTTAAATCTCTAGGCAATTTGCGGATCTCCTTTATAAGTCAAATTAATGCTGATACCTAATTTGAATAGGTCCTATTATTATCCGTGCACCATCAAACCGAAATGCGCATCTCTTCTGTTGCGCGAAAAAATATCTGTTGTGCCGTACAAAAATTGAGTGCTTTGTCGTAAACGTGTACATCAGCCTGTGGCGCTACTGGTTTTGACAGGTTGCGCTCGTATTTTGATTTTTGTCTGCCTTCACAATAATATATGAAAACACAAAAGCTTTTAAAACATTTAAAAAACCCAATGCTTTATATTTTATTTTTAGTCTTTTTATCGTTTTTTTGTCTATTTCCACAACAAAACCTGAATTTCCAGACATTTTTTTCAATTTCGGGAATTCCCGGGACAAAATACAAAAAATCTCGGGATTCGGGAATTCCCGGTTTTGGAAAAATCCCGGGAATTTTGTCCCGGGAATTCCCGGGATGGACGCACTACTTTGTTCGCAGTTTGGATTACTGTTGTCGGCTGTGCTAATGATGTTGGTGGCGTCGATCAATTATGCGGAAAGCTATTTCCGTAACCTACAACATTATTTTTTTGTTTTAATTTTTGGATATTATTAATAGGTATCAGAGTCAGAGTAAACCCGGGACCGTGGTGTAGGGATAAGCGTGATTGCCTCTCACCCAGTCGGCCTGGTTTCGATCCCAGACAGTCCCGGTGGCATTTTTCGAGACGAGATTTGTCTGATCACGCCTTCCGTCGGAAGGGAAGTAAATGTTGGTCCCGGACTAACCTAAAAAAGGTTAGGTCGTTAGCTCAATCCAGTTGTAGGAGTCGTCTCCCTGGGTCCTGCCTCGGTGGAGTCGCTGGTAGGCAATTGGACTAACAATCCAAATGTCGTCAGTTCGAATCCCGGGGTAGATGGAAGCTTAGGTGTAAAAAGAGGTTTGCAATTGCCTCAACAATCAAGCCTTCGAACACCTACTTTCGAGTAGGAATCTCGCAATCGAGAACGCCAAGGCAATGCTGTAGAGCGAATAATTTGATTTGATTTTTTTAGTCAGAGTCGGAGTCAGAGTCGGTAAATTCACTAAGCCAGAGTCGAGTCGAAGTCATTTGAAATATATATGTATGACGCGGCTCCGAAGTCATGTTGCATTTTTTTTTTGTTTTCGTTTTCTGTACAAATTTGAAAAAATACACCTGGGTAATTCTCCGCCAACTCACACAGCAGTTGCCCCGACCCCTCTTCGATTTGCGTGAAACTTTGTCCTAAGGGGTAACTTTTGTCCCTGATCACGAATCCGAGGTCCGTTTTTTGATATCTCGTGACGGAGGGGCGGTACGACCCCTTCCATTTTTGAACATGCGAAAAAAGAGGTGTTTTTCAATAATTTGCAGCCTGAAACGGTGATGAGATAGAAATTTGGTGTCAAAGGGACTTTTATGTAAAATTAGACGCCCGATTTGATGGCGTACTCAGAATTCCGAAAAAACGTATTTTTCATCGAAAAAAACACTAAAAAAGTTTTAAAAATTCTCCCATTTTCCGTTACTCGACTGTAAAAAATTTTGGAACATGTCATTTTATGGGAAATTTAATGTACTTTTCGAATCTACATTGTCCCAGAAGGGTCATTTTTTCATTTAGAACAAAATTTTTCATTTTAAAATTTCGTGTTTTTTCTAACTTTGCAGGGTTATTTTTTAGAGTGTAACAATGTTCTACAAAGTTGTAGAGCAGACAATTACAAAAATTTTAATATATATACATAAGGGTTTTGCTTATAAACATCACAAGTTATCACGATTTTACGAAAAAAAGTTTTAAAAAAGTTGGTCGTCATCGATCATGGCCGTTCATGGTCACCCGCGACAGACACGGACGACGAAACAAAGAGAAACGCAAAAAGTAACTTTTTCAAAACTTTTTTTCGTAAAATCGCGATAACTTGTGATGTTTATAAGCAAACCCCTTATGTCTATATATCAAATTTTTTGTAATTGTCTGCTCTACAACTTTGTAGAACATTGTTACACTCTAAAAAATAACCCTGCAAAGTTAGAAAAAACACGAAATTTTAAAATGAAAAATTTTGTTCTAAATGAAAAAATGACCCTTCTGGGACAATGTAGATTCGAAAAGTACATTAAATTTCCCATAAAATGACATGTTTCAAAATTTTTTACAGTCGAGTAACGGAAAATGGGAGAATTTTTTAAACTTTTTTAGTGTTTTTTTCGATGAAAAATACGTTTTTTCGGAATTCTGAGTACGCCATCAAATCGGGCGTCTAATTTTACATAAAAGTCCCTTTGACACCAAATTTCTATCTCATCACCGTTTCAGGCTGCAAATTATTGAAAAACACCTCTTTTTTCGCATGTTCAAAAATGGAAGGGGTCGTACCGCCCCTCCGTCACGAGATATCAAAAAACGGACCTCGGATTCGTGATCAGGGACAAAAGTTACCCCTTAGGACAAAGTTTCACGCAAATCGAAGAGGGGTCGGGGCAACTTTTCCCGATTTCGTGTGAGTTGGTAGAGAATTACCCACCTAAATTTTACTATAAAAATCACTGAAAAAAACACCTAATATTAAAATGAAAAAAATTATATTAAGAAAAAAATGATCCTGGATACCTGTCTCGATTTTCACAGTTGAGTCACGGGAAATTGCAGCAAATTTAAAACTTATGTTAGTTTCTTGATAACAAATACGTTTTTTTTTTCAGAATGTTGAGTGCGTCATCAAATTGGGCGTGATATTTTACATTAGGGGAAAGTGGGGCAAGTGTAACAAGCTAAGGGAATGCTCGTTATAACCCATTAAAAACGTAAAAAAATCTGTCGGATTTTTTAGAATTACTTATTCCAATTCTTGACTGAGACTTTGATAGAACAAGTTTTTAAAAAAGTCTGTTTTTTAATGTAAAAAATTGATTTTAAAATTTTTGATCATTCGTACTTTCTACTCAACTAGTGGGGCAAGACGAACAACACGTTGGGGCAAGAGGAACAATGCATGAAACAACATGCTAATTTACTAACAATTGAACTGTTATCACTTAGATACATCAGATTAGGATGTATTTGAAACGTTTCTTCCATTTTTAAGATTAAAAAAATATTTTACTAAAAATTGGACCGTTTTTAGGAAAAAAAAAATATTACTTAGATGATAAATAGTAAATTTTCATGATACTACTATATCGTGTAAGGACAATTTTTTTAACTGTTTATCAGTTTTTAAGAATGGTCCATATGGTACACTTGCCCCACCTGAACAAAAAAAATTAAAAGCTCTCTAAAAATAACCAAAAGATAAATCATACTTTATAATAGGTGCAAGTCATTGGTAGGGACACTACTGATCTAGGAAAAAAAGCATTTTGATAAAATGAGCCTTGAAACGAACCCTAAGCCTTATTTTGTACTTTCCAAATATTATAAGGAAACAAAGGTTTTGAAAAAACTTCTTTCAATCTTATTCCCCGTGGCGTTTACGTCGTTTTGGTGGTTATGTGGTAGCAGAATCAGCTAATTGCATTGCTAGCAACAATTCCTCATACTGGAAATAATCAGAATTGTAAAAAATACGGCCTTACGAACAATCATTTTGCTCCATATGGTCGTCTTGCCCCACTTTCTCCTAAGTCCTTTTGACACCCAATTTTGAACTCGTCGCCATCGTGCTAACTTGTCGTACGTGCATTTTGGGCCAAATTGAGTTAAGAACGCCATTTTGTGCAGCTCACAATGCCTCACCTTTTGACCTTCACAGATCCCCAAAATTCGATTTCAATCCTGAAATATTCAACAAAAACCGAAAAAACTCCATGCATTTTTGTCACTTTACTTATGAAAGTAGTTTCAATCTTGTCGTGCTATCTTGTCACTCCATGAAAATTGATGTAAGTGCGACAAAAGACCAAAGGGATTTCAGGCCAGGAAAGTCAGGATGCGTTTGTCGCACGTACAAGCTAGACTACCGTAAACATTTGTAATTATAACTCGGGACTCCAGCAACCAACTTCAACCAAACTTTGGGACAATGCACAGAATGGTGAGCCAAAAAAAACGTGTATGTTATTGTTTACATTGCGTGCTCTCGTTTTTGAATATTCAAGGTCAAACATTCATACGCGTTTTTCTCGGAACGTCAAAATGGCGGGTGCGACAAGATAGCACGACGACGTCGAACTATAAATCATTGTCCAATAAGCTTTAGCATAAATCCAGGATAGAAAGTGATCGTATTGCCATATTGTTACAAAATATCGAAAAATGGACTCGTGAAATCGTGATCAGGGACATAGATTATCCATAAGAACAAAGTTCCGACGGCAATCGGAGAAACTGCTGTGTACGATGGAAAAGAATTACCCATAATTTCCCAAACACACACCAACCGAAAACAACCGTCTTTGATCAAATTTGGTAAAGTTGATAATATTCTCAAAAACAAGAAATATACAAATTTTCATCAACATCAGTCCATCTAAAGAACCATTTTTGTCTTCCTCACCTCACTGAGGAAAGGAAACTGTAAAAAGAGTGGTTTTTGTAAGAAAACTCACCATGTTAAACATTTTCAGAAAGGTATTGAAAATACCTAGGATAGATAATCAAAAGACCTTTTAAACGGTTTTATAATGATCAGTTTTCAATGAGATCAAAGTTCAACACTTTCTAACAGTTGACAAATTATAATTTTAATCTAAAATTGAGTTCAAATTTTTACCAAAATCATGGCGATTATTCAATCAGTTTGGTAAGAGAGGATAATCAAAAAAAAAAGTTCCTTCCTTAATCAAGCCCATGTTTACATCTCAATTATAAACCAATCTGAAGATGCTCAACTATCCGTTTCCCCCAGATTGAATTCGGCCCAAAACAATTCCCTTCACGTAGCCCAATCGTGATGAAATTCAATTCCCATATCATGCTCTTCGACAGGAGGGCAAGCAACAACAAAAAAAAGGAAGCTCAAAACGGAGTGAAATCGCCATAGACATATCGCAAAATTTAAAGCCCAAGCCACAGCCTGAAATTCCCATATTAACATTCGAGTGCGCGACTCATCTGTTTCTGTTTCGGCTGCCAAAGGCAAAAGCAGTGGGGGTAGGGAAAGCAGCAGCCTTCAGCCTACGTCCAAGTTCAACGGATTCAGCGACTGTTCGTCCTCGTCATCAACATTCAGACCTCGACTCGGAGGAAAAAAGGGAGAAAGAGAAGTACAGTAGAGAAGCAACATCAAAACATACTCCCACTGGGTCCACCAATTCTAGCAGAGAAGGGAGGGAGGGGAGGCAAATGTGCTGCAAAAGAAAAGGGCTAAAAATATGTACCTCTACGAGGGATTCCGGCAGACTAGAAAGTTGGAAGTCGGACGGAAGTGCACAAGGATAGTGTGCCAGAAGCAGAAGTAGAACAGATAAGTGAAGAAGAGGGGACAGAGTGCAGAATCGAGAGCACATACAAATGAGCGTGCGGCGTTTCTCCGAATCCGAATCGCAAAAGCTCCAGGAATATCTAGCAACTCGTGCTCGTCGTGCCTGTCAGTAGTTGGTCCTTGGCCAGGGTCGGACTGGTTGGCTGGCCAGTTTGGGCGGATGGGGTTTGGGATGAATCGACGGATGAAGGGATTTGTTTCGCTCTCGCGGCGGCTGCATACCGCTGATATTGCCTTCACACAGGACATCGGTTCTCAACCGAGGTCACGTGAAATTACTGGAATATAAAAATCGATGATGGACGGTAGGTTACAATCATGATAATTACTGAAACTAATTTTTGTTTCGGGCTTCTTATTAAAATGAGAATCTTCTGCTAACTTTAATTTTGAACATTTTTCCAGTCTGAAAACTTGTAAGGTCAATTTTGTCGATTCCGGAAAAGTGCATCTGTAACAACAATCTAATAACGTTTTTAACTTTTGACAACAATGAAACGTTTTCTTGCTAAAACCAGAATTATGGAGTCCGAGTTGGAGTCGATGGAGTAGAGTATTTTGAAGCCGGATTGAAAGTCGGATTCAGAGTTAGTTAATCTTCAGCAGCCGGAGTCGGAGTCGCCAATTTTCTACAATTTTCCTTGGGAATTCTTTTTGAAGTCAGTGGCAGTGGCGTAGTCTGAGTAAACAAGTCATACAAAAGGTTTCCAGCAAACTGACAAGACATGCTAGAAGTTCCCAAGAAAAAAAATACCGAGAACCCCTGCTTCCTAGAGTGCCGATGATAACTCGACTTGCGGCTCGGGGTTCCTCGTTCCCCAACTTCAATTCGGTCTAGCCCTTTGGTGGATTCCTCGCACAAATCGACCTCGTACGGAACGAAACCGGCTGCCAACTGAACCAACCAGCGTGTACAAGCGGTGGGAAAAGTCTCCGAGAGTTGCTGCCGCCGCCGCCGGTTGACGAAACCTGCTACAGCTGCTGCTGCTGAGTGTGAGTGTCTGAGTATTGTGTATGCACACGTACGACTGCACAAACACAAACGAGTGACGACGGTGGAGCAGCCTCCCACCCCTTCTTGAGCGAGAGAGAGAGAGAGGAGCAGTTTTATATTTATCAATAATTTAAAGTGCGATGTATCGCTGGGGCTAGGACGACGCTGCTGAAAATGCAGGACCCTCCCCCGTTGATGAGAATGTTGGGTCCTTTTGGGGCTAAAAACTACTTCTTCTTCCAGCCAGGAGTAGTTGTAGTTGTGGTAGTGTTGGTTTCTGTCCTGTCCTGGAAGAGCAGGATGAAAATGAGCTTGCATCGCGGTTGCACCTTTTCCCTGTGTTAAGGGCCAGCGGGAGGAAAAGATGACTCGCTGCTCGGTAAAAGGGACGAGGTTTGGTTTGGGCTGCTGGCAGTTCCCTGTGTCATTCAATGATGAACTACTTTTTCGACTTTTTGACAGTTTCTGGTTGGAAAGTTTGCGATTTATTGTACGTGCGGTGAGGGGAGGGCAAGAGTGCAGTTAGTACTGCCGGGGTGGAATTACGTGCAATTTTTGGGCGGTTCTTTTGGGCGTTGCAAGAAGGATGAATTTGGGAAATTTAAGCTGGAAAGTTTCAGTTAGGACTGATTGCATGAAATACCAAAGACACATTTTTGCGCTGCAACATCACGAAATGTGGATATTTAAAAAAAATAATAATACTGTTGGGCATCCCAAACACTAAGTGTTGCGCCAATTTCCAAATGAGCATTTGTATTTTATAAGGAAAACTTAATTTTTGAGAAATAGAAAATTTACAATTCTAGTGCTATAATTTGAAAAAGTCCACAAACAAAATTTTTATATTTCATTTATTATTTTTTTTTTTTTATAAAGATGTACCATTTCCTATATGTAATATTACCATGATATTATGTACTGTGTAAGGGTCATTCCTTCCCAAGTGATCAGGCGTCCGACATCGACCTTCACCAAATCCGTCCATATTTGGCATAGGGGTTCATTTTTCCCCAAAAACAAAGAATCTCAACAAAGACATTTGATCTTCTCCCGCACCCGTGTTTTTGAGAAAAAAAAAATCTGCAAAATTTATCATTTTTCCATGCTTCCAATGAAAAGTTAAGGTTAACTGGATCAATATGAATACAAAACATTATAGATAGGATTTTTAACTATTATTTTAATTGAAATACGTGCCAATTTTAACACATTTTTCAAGGTTTTAGACAAAAAAAAAGATATTTTCTATGAAAACAGACCATTTTCCATTATCGCAAATCAAGAGTTCTGCATATTTTTTGAGAACTTTTCGTTGTATGAAAACATTGATCCTAAAGCAAAAAACTGTCGAAGTCCGGGTGAGCCCAGATCATCTAAATTATACTAATATTCAAAATATGTGTTACCTAGCCGAAACATTTGAAATCTGAGTATCATATAAGGAAATTAATTACAGTTAAGATTGGTTTTTAATTGATAAGACATATAATTATTTAAAAAACTTAAACAGGATTGCAATAAATTTAAACAGAGTTAGTAAAATTTGACTTATTTTAACTAATAAGCAAATAAGCTTTTATTTTTCAATTGACGGAATCTTGACCTACCGGTCCGATTTTGATTTTTGTTTAGAAAGCTTTACTGCCGTTCTACGCATGATTGTCCCATGCCATTTTTGGACGATTCTGACATCATGTTTAAGTTTAGTTCGTATACTTTCTGAAAAACAAATAAAATCTAGTACTTTGTTAAGAAAATCATTGAAAACAACACCAAGTCTGTTTGTCCCATCGTTGAACTTCTACGCATAATTGTCCCACCAAGTATGTTCTATCACGAAATCATGAGTTTTACGAATTACGCATTTTTTCTTGTTTACCTGTTTACCTGCAAGAGGATTACAAATAAGGGTGATAAAATGTTAACCGGGGTGATTAGGGACATATAGGGCAAATAGGGACCCACGGGACAATTATGCGTAGAAACACAGAAATCGATCAAAAAAATTTAATCGCGTTTTTCTCAGTTGCCTTTTTTTGAACATGGGACAATTATGCGTAGAACGGCAGTTTAGCTAAATATTCTATTCAATAAATTTTTAATATGCATGATTACAAATTTCCTGTTGCGTTATTTTGTTACAAATTGGGACATCGTACCCTCTGGGCCAGGAGGCCTTAAGACGCCCCAGCCGGTTGGTCTTAGAGCCACGGCCGACTGGGGTGGGCTCTGGGCCTCTTTTGCGCGCTGGCGGGACTAGCTAAAGCAAAGAGCCTTATCATCAAGGTCGGCTCGAAGCCGAATCAAGGACACAAGACCTAGGAATTTCTTTTTTAACTTTTTGTATTTAAACTTACGGTGTGTGAGTGTGTGTGTGGTTAGTGCGGTGGGCCGGCCTTGCTGCTGGTGCTGCTGCTAGGAGTTGTTCTCGCTGCTTGGGCTGCTACGGGGTGCTGGACGGCCGGTGAGGCACAGGGGACCACCGGGCCATACGTGGCCGTTCTCGGCCTACTCCTTGGGGGGGGGCTCCCGTGCGCGTGCCCGATTTCGGATTCGCCTCCGAAACTCGTGCGGTGATCCTGGACACACGTGCTTCTCGAACTTGCTGGCGCTTCGGTAGAAACCCAGCTTCGTGGACTCCAACCACGTGCCAAACCACCGAAGTGCGCCGGGTTGTCCTCTCCAGGATGGACACATCTTGGCCACCAGACTGGCGATCGTCCGGGCAGCGATCTTAGCTGGCAATTACGGGTCCTGATGTGACGATTCTTGATCCAATCTGTACTTTCCCACAAATTACCACAACGTGGTATCACTTTTGGGCTGACCGTGACCTTCGGTCAAATTCTTGCACTGTCTTTGTGTTGCTGGACGATCTGGCTTGTTTGACTGTACTTGTAGGAAAGATCTTATCAGTCGTTTTCATGGTCAATCTAACCCTCTCATCCGCGGAATCGTATTCTCTTTTCTTCCCTTTTGTGGTTCTCTAGCTGTTCCATTTGCATGTAACGATCCCAATGGTCTCCGTTGTATAGCACCACAACCGCTGGGTTAGTAGGTAAAGTGTGTGGACAGATATTGGGCCTACGGTTCGTTAAGTGTGGTTTATTATTTATTTCCCTAGCTGTGCTCTGTTTAAGTTACATTCATACATAAATACAATAAATGAAAACAATACAAAAACAAAAGCCTTATTCCCTACAAAATTAAATTAAAACTTCAAATAAATAAACGTGCTCCTATTTGCCATGGGCGAAGTTAGATGGCAAAATCGAGCGATTACCCGCAACGGTAACATTTTTTATGTTTTTTAATCACTTATAGATTATTTCATTCACGATCCAGTCATCAAACGCCTTCTTGGATAGTTTTTCCACGAAATGCTGAATAATTTTTAAAATTTATAATAAAATATCATCTTACTAATGACTCTAAATTTCAAAAGTTTTTTTGAAAAAATGTTATTTGCTCATAAGTTTATTTTGTATAACGATGCTTTCAAAATATGTTTTTAACACCTAAACTCTAAGGCTTTAGAAAACGGGGAAATTTCCCCAGAGATTCCCCTTTTTACACGAGCTGGAGAGTTTTGTTGCTAACGTTTATATTGAAAGTAGAGCGTCCAATTTCCCGTCCCGGGAATTCCCGGGATTTCCCGAAAAAAATTCCCGAAATTCAAGCGGAAGTATATATTTTCTTGAATTTTTGGAACTTTTTTTTGAAATTGCTCTGAAAAAATAATAAATGAACAAACTCAACATGATTTGGCTCAATAAATTGTATTGTTTGGTTTATATACAATTAATTAGATTATCAGAAATTATAATATCAGAATTATTTCTGATAATATTAATTTTTGAAGCATTACAATTAGGTAAGCTTTTAACAGATCGATGTAATTTCATCAAAACAATATTAACTTCTTACCTCCAAATAAAAATTGAGATTTTTTTACGTTTTTGTTTGAAAATAGAATTTGTGCAAAAAGGATTAATTCAGTTGGTTGAATACCAAGTACTAAAGAAATTACAATTTGAAGTAAAAGAATTATGGAGCACTGGTGCAACTACAGGTGTTAGAGGGTTGAATGTGAAAAAATAGAAGACTCTTTGTGGAATGATGTTATTCATCGTATAATTTAAATCATGTTGCATAATAATACAAAAAAAAATCATTGAACAATTACTTTCTATTTTTTTTTTCTTAAAAAATGCAAAAATATATTCAAAGCTTGCTTCAAATATTTGAAAACATTGAGTTTTTTAGAGTAAAACCAACAATAAAAAGCTTTACCATTTGTTCAAGAGCTGAAACCGTAGTTGTCATGAAAAACATAATTTCTGCATGTTTTTTTCTCATTTCAATAAACTGGTCACAGAGGCAAGTTTAAAATTTCTCATCAAAAAATACCGAAATACATTTTCTTGTAGTTAAATGATTTTTTACATGCAGTCAAGCTGTTAATTGATCTTCACACTTATTTAAACCATTAATGTTGATGCCCTATACAATTTTGTTGCATAATATTAATTAAAACCAAGATTATAACAACTTTCAATAAATTTAAAATTTCCCGGGAATTCCCGGGAAATTGGCCGAAAATTTCCCGTTTCCCGGGAAATTTGTAACCCCGGGAAATTGGACGCTCTAATTGGAAGGAGTTACTTCATTTGATGAAGAGATTGAAATCGAAAAAAAAAAAAATTTGAAAATGATTTAGGATAAACATGTTTAAAATTTATTATTATTTTCATTCGAAGGAACATGAGTATCGTTCGTCGTGTTGTTCATAGATTTTTTTCGTTTTGGCCCATCAAAAGCAGGTGTTTTCAAAAAATCCATGAAAAAATAACCAAATCCACCACTTCAAATCCCTCACACCAAACGTGCTTACAAACCCTGACTGATCTCCTCGGGCGCCCTTTATTGACACCATGGTCGTGTACTTGATGTGCCCACAGTAATAATTCCCGCCTGCCCTTTCCCCAAAGCCAATATTCTTAAACTTTACGAGCCTACCAGCGCGAACAAGCACACATTTTCCCACACCCTCGGGGGAGCACTTTTTGATACCACCCCCGCCTCAAACGATTTCATACACACACTCGGAATTGCACATTCAAACACACACACATTTGGACAAGTTGGAGACCGTTTTTCGAGGGGGGGTTTTGAGGAAATTTGTCCGATATTCCTCACAGTTTTGTGGGGAAACTGGCGAGTGGGGGGCAACATAAATGTTCACATTTTCAACGAGCATAAAAGTGGAAGGAAATAAATTACTTATGTTTGAATGAGCGAGAGAGGGAGCGGTAAGAATAAGCACTATATCTTTTTTTTTGTATTTGAAAGAAAAGATGTGGAAAACTTACAGTGAGTGGAGAATTATTGCACTATTATTACACATTTATTTTTTATCTGCTTTTTTTCTCTCGCTGCTGCTGTTGATCTTCTTCCTCCGAGAGGAAAACCACACACGAACACACACCCTTGTGACACACTCACACAGACACTTTCTCTTTCGCACACACCACTTGGGAAAGCACTTGGCTCACGCTTATGATTTGTGATTTCTTTGATATAAATTTCCTTCACACTGCTCTCTGTGGGCAGGCCCCGGGAAAACTCGTCGACTGCTACTTCTGCTCCATATGGTATACTTCCAGGCGCAAAGAACCACTGGGAAATGCTCTTCTTCACACTCGCACCCCTTTGGTGGGCCCACTTGTGGCAGAACAATGGGAAAAACTTAGGGGGCCGTTTTGGAGCTCTGGGAGCTCGCAAAGGAGGCAGGGTCGGGGTGAAAACACTTAAACTCACAAAACCTCGGCCCGGCGATATTATTTATGAGCTGTTTTTATTATTATATTTCTGAACTCATTAATATTTTCCACCACACTTGGTACTTTTGGACTCCAGCCCGCACACACACACTCACTCTTACTCACAATGTATTATTTTCCCTTTTCTCGAGCTGCTCGTTTTTCACACCCGGAATGCACCACCCACTTTTCCGATTTTCACCCTCGCCGTTTCGAGAGGAAAACTCGCCGGTGTTTCTCTCGCCTCGGAGATGTTATTGTTATTGCAACTATTATTAGAAATTATTACGCCGGAGCACGATTTTCGGATATTACACCCGGCGACGTGACTTCCTGGGCTATTCGGTCCCGGCCCGGAAAAATTAAAGCGCAAATCTCAATTTCAACCACACTCGCAACGAGAGCCGAACGGAATCTGTCATAAAAATCGCGCGCGAGATCTGCTCAAAGGTCGAAGAAACAATAAAAAACCAAAACTTTCCGGCAATCGCTCACTCGCCGCGTTCGGTCAGCAACTCAATCTTTTTCCACTTTATTTCGGTTTGTTGTACAATTTCTTCCTCGCCAATGGCCCGGAACTTTCCTTCCCCCGTGAAGTTTTGGCCAACACATAAACTTTAAATTAAATTTGTTTGTGTTTTTTTTTCGGCGAGGGTCACAAATTCCCGGAATTTCTGTTTGTTCTTTTTTTTCGGAGGATTTTCCGTCCCCGCGTCACGTTTCGAAATTAAGAAAACAGGACAAGAGAAATCAATTTCACATCTAAACTTGGCGCCACGCCGCTTGAAGGTCCGGTCACACGCGTCAGTGCGAGGAGGGGGTCTCTCTTCAAGGTTCGTTCACACGTGTTCGCGCACTTCACAAGCCTTCAAATTTTTGTTTTGGATTTTTGGGATAACAGTGATAACAGTTGATGTTGGTGCCAATCACGCAGTTCAAGGCTTTGTTTTGGTTTTGTTCGCGAACATTCACGTCTTAACTCGTACACACACCGAGAACAGAGAACTTGTGGTTAGGCACTTTTTGATGTGATTTTTTTTTTGTCTTGATTTTTTGTGGTGTGTGTGAATGTGTTTTTGTTGCTAGTGTTGAGCTCGATTGGTTGATATTTGTTGTGTTTGATTCGCACACGTGGGGTATCACACACGCGTAGTTGACGCGGGAAGAGTGTGGTGCAACGGAATTCCGGCGAGATTCGCCGGCTTGAACGGAAGAAAACACGTGCGTGCGTACACCGGACACGTACACCTGACGGCGCTGGAGACGATTGTTGACTACCGCCGCTTGCCGAACGGGACTGCTGTTGGCCGGAGCTGCAGTTGCATCCTACTTCCAGCAGGAGGACTCTCTGCTCTTCAGAGCTGGGTGAGAGCAGAGGCCTACTACGACAGGCCGGGATCAGATGCTGTCCAACTGTCCGGACGGGCACATGCACTTCCCCACACCTTTAAGGTTCACCGGGAACGATAACGAACACTAGATAACAACAGAGTCACGCGTCGATGTGTCTCTCCTTCTTTCGTACTAGTACTTGGTACTGTGTGTTTTTTGATTTGTTGTCGATACTTTTCTAAACGTTGGCTGATATTTTTGTTCCTGCTCCAGAATTTTGTTGATTTCTTTCGTAACTTAAACTTTAACTCGTAAAGTAGATCCCTGTAATATTTTTCCACCTTTGCCTCCGCTTATAAACATTTAAATTTCCTTTTTGTGACTTTCGTTTTTATTCGGATTTCCGTTGTTTACGCGCGCTGTCACCGCGGATTTGCTTGCAAAAGGTTCCGCCTTCTTCCGGACAAACAACAAACTTATGAAAACAACTAAACACGTAGACGACAACAACGACACAACGATCACGACGACACGACGACGACGACAACGATGACGATAACACACCCGTATCCTTGTTCCACGTTTCTTGCTCTGATTTCAAAACAGTTCCAACCGGAACCGTGAACCTCCAGCAGCGGTTCCGTCTTCACTCACTTCGGCACTGGCACTCTCTCCGCAACATTCGCGCTCTCTCCCGCTCTCCCAAAATCCACACACGTGAGAGTCGTGGAACCGCACAGTCTGTGCCGGAATGCTGTCGGATGCTGTCAGTTTCCGTATCTCCAAGTAGGCGCTGCTGATTCACCTCCAATCACTCTCGCAAATCACACCGCGATTATCCCTTCTTGTGCATCGGCTAACGTCACCGTTGACAGCTACTACTTACAACATTCAAACGACGAAAACAAACGCGGAAAACAATCTCACCAAGTAAACATCCAAACAACAACAAATTCGTGCGTGTGTGTGTGCGTGTATAAGAATAGAGAATCCGGATCCAGCGGCTTGTGCCACAGTACTAGTGACCAAAATCGGTCCCCCAAACGATCTACGGAACTCCCCAAGCCGTGACGTCACCGTTTCACTCACCCTCCCCTCCTCCGGAAAACAGCACCGGTTTACAGCATCTCGCCAGGGGAGGACCGACAGCCCCGGAAGTTCGGCGCACGCGCCGACACTCACCGCACGGTCACTCACGTGCGTAACGCCACCCATCCACCCACAAGCTCGAGTTCGTTCGGTTTCCGACGTCGGAAAGTGGGAGGAGGTACATAAGCCCGGTGGATTCCACCCCCTCCCCGCGTCTGGAGTTCCTTCCGATTTTCAAGAGCGAAAAACGCGTC
This sequence comes from Culex pipiens pallens, assembly GCF_016801865.2. NCBI lineage: Eukaryota > Metazoa > Arthropoda > Insecta > Diptera > Culicidae > Culex > Culex pipiens. Next base: position 96,034,767 of record NC_068939.1, read on the forward strand.
GACGGCCGGTCGTACATACCTGCACATAAAATGCTCTGACAAGTTCATATTTCTTGATTTTAATCGCTCATTTCGGGGCTTTCCGCCGTCATTCGTCGCGAGAGTCGCTTTTGGAGTTCCCTTTTCGGTCGCCGCGACTGGATTGAGGCGGGGGGAGGTAGGGTTGTAACTGGGAGGAAGTTACTCTCGCGTTGAGGAGGGGGGTTTTCTTTGCTTGATGTTCCGGGAAATTGTTCAAGGTTTGATGGTGGTATGGTGGAGCAATTTGGTGTCGACTTTGTGTGTAGTGAAGGAAGTGCATTTTTTTAGTTTTCGTGATGCAAATGCTGGCAGAAATTTGTACTTCTAAATTATTTGTAAAAAATAACATAAACATTTTAAGCTAGAAATTTAAATTATGCTGACGTGACTAATATTCTTGAAAATCAGAAGACATGACAAATTAACAATTATTATATTTCACCCACCATACAATAGAAAAAAAAAACTACATGGAAAATCATATAAATTAGGAGGTAGCAGAAGAGAGTGAAGAAAAAGTTGATGCGGTGTTATACATTCTGGAACATTTTAAGTAGTGGACAAATCTTTTGCACTCTTCGGCAAAATTATTCGAATCTCATACTTGTGCAGATTTTTGCCTCCCTCATCTTTCTAAGGAAAGAATAAAAAATCACTCGAAAATTGAACTTCTTAATTTGATGTCCTAGACCCACCTTCACGTATGCATATCGATTCAGAATCAAATTCTGAGCAAATGTCTGTGCGTGTGTAGGGATGTTGATAGAAAAATTGTCACTTGATTATCTCCGGAATGGCTAAAAGGATTTTGACCGTTGCGACCCCATTTGATCCACCTTAGGGTCCCAAAAACAATAAATATCTGACATCCCTATCAAAAATAAACTTTTTAGAAGCCGGATATCACATATTTTGATGAAAACGTTGTCCGGATGCAACCCATCGTTGGATGGGTAATCAAAAGACCGTTCCAACGAGCCCAAAAGATTGAAGATCTGACAATTCTATCAAAATATATGAGTATATGAAGTTAAACATAGAGACATTTGTAGGTTGAACAAGAATATTTTGAAAAAATAAAGTCTTTATTAACGTTATTCTTGTTTTAACACCTTCGCAAAAAACTGAACGGCAAGTTGTAGTTTTCTTTTGCATTTTTTTTAAATGGGCGTAGTGGTGTAATGTTTTGCTAGTTTTAATGTAATTTTACCTTGATTAATGTAAGAAATTAAACAACATATGAGAGATTCACCACATCAAGATTTTATCATAATAACATAATTTAAGAAATAAAAAAAGTATTGTTTTTATGATTTGTAATTTGGATCAGCTTGCCAAGTCAGAAGCTCTTTTCAGACAATATTGAATACATTTTGATTTCCACTCCTTTCAAATGTTTTTTACTGTGGAAATGTTAGAAATGTTTTTACAGTCCAGATACAATCATCCGAAGCATAGATTATTAATCAAGTAGATGTCCCACTTGGAAATTGCTCCATATACCCAGTTGGCGACACCCCTTTAGCGCTCTGCGCGCCACCACAGTCAGATTACAGGTACTAAATTGCTAAACAAAATCGTAGTACTCTGGAAACTTTCCCGTTAGTTTTCGCTTTGACATCTTTAAGTGTAACCATGTCACCAATTTATTTACTCTTGCTCAGTTTTTCTGCCTCGGGAAAGAAGTTGAAATTTTCTGTTTCCCTCAAGTTTTCCCCGTGAAGTAGGTACCAATCGGGATACCGACGTCGGTTAATCTTCGCCAAAAGAGAGATTTGAAAAGCCAGTGCTAATTTCTTTTTGACTCGTGTGTTTTTTGCTAGGAGCCTCGCTAGGAGCGGCCATCCGGTTGGTTATCCGAAACTCCAAAGTGAACTGGAAGAACAAGGAACCGAGCGGTAGGAGGATACTAGAAACAAGCAGCACAAGACTAACATCCCGGAAAGGGATTAAAAGTTCGGGGCCATCCTTAAAGATATTGAATAAAAACTAGCATGATTTTCATTATCAAAATTTTATTTTAAGCTATAAACATAGAATCAAATTGTATAAACGGAATCATTTTCCTTTGACAACGATCTTGGCGTTATCCAGCTTGTTCTTTTTCAGCTGGTCCTTGTCTCAGTTGGTGTAAGTTAGATTCGTGAGGCAACTGGTAAGGCTTTGCTGGAGGAACCACCCTGGTCGTTGCCGCTGGCTTCTACTCGTTCATATTAATTTGCGAAAGGGATTGATCTGCTGGCAATCACGCCAGATTAACGTTTCCCTTTTGGTGTTGTACGCAATTAAATTTCAAATTGAAGGACGAGGTACAAATCGTGGGGCCTGCCAGAAAAAATGATATTTTTGTGATGGCATTTTTGATACAACTTGTTATCACCTCACCCTTGAATTGAAACAGAGGTGGCTTGATAATTTTGTTCATTTTACAGAGTTGGATTCCGGCGGATTAGTCCTTTCGATTCCTTTCGATTAGTCGGGTTCTGGTTGGCTGTACCTCGAGGGTCGCTACATAGGTAGGATTTGTTTGCTGAGGCGGAGTGGTTGGCAGGACGTATCAGGGGTTTTAGATCGCAACCGTGGAGCTGTGAAAAAACAACTTTTCCAATACCCATTTTTGTTGAACTTCATTCTACTTACTTGTTGACACGTCTTTACGCCTTTCAATAGGAACCACCGAAGGAATCGGTTCCGTTCATGGGATTTTTGGTGGCCTGAGAAGCTTGAACCCAGGATATTTTAGAAGGAGATGAAAATAATCGTTCTGGAGTTTCGCTTTTGTTGACAGAAAACAAACAGTTTAAAAAGCATCAGTTGCTATGATGCAACCGAACAAGTTGAACTGAAACTTGGGGGAAAATTTTTCTCGAACATTCCCTAAGGGAAACACCCAAAACTAGTACCTGTGAATTGCCACCAGGTGAAATTTAGGCGTGGCGGTAGTGTTGCCAGCCCCGACAGTGGAGTGGCGTATCTATATATATTTAGTCTATGTCCGAAGGCTTGAAAAAAAATCACTAAGGGTAATCGAAAAACGAACATTGTTTTGTTGTTTTTTTTTTATTTTTGTATTACACTACTCGACAAAACAAAACTTGTGTCATGCGCTGCACGATATCTCATCGGTTCCTCAGAGAAAAGGCTTTCCCGAATCCGATGCAATCGACAGAATTTGATTTTATGTCCATGGAGACTGATGAGAATGTGGTAAATTTTTCAACATAAAAAATCGAACAATTTAAAAAAAAAAAACCATGCGTCTCCTCCCAATTATATGAGCCATCTACAAGAATATGGAAGCGCCTGGTGCATAGCCATTTCCTTTTAGTACAACGGAAACAACCAATACAAATGTATAAAAAAAAGTTGTCAAGTTCGGGGGGTCCACAGCTAGCATTTTTTGTACGATTATAAAAATAATTAAAAGTTTAAAATTAAAATATTTCAAAAACATTTTTTTTTCAAGTTATTTGTTTACTAAAATTTTATGTATCTCAAAGGTCTATGGGTACTTCGGGATGTCCATGGTCATTCAAGGACTGCCTGGAGTTAAGATCTATGAGTCTACCACCGTAACAAGCAAGAGGTCATCGGATTTTGACCCCGGATCATGTGCGTATAGCATCAGTGCATATGGAGACTACTATACAGCAGTTCCATATGAAAGTTAAAGAAAAAAAATAAAAGTTCTCCGATCGGGCTCAAAATTTTTCTGGGGGTTCCTTGGCCAAAATAATTAGACCCGTATTTTTTTGTTTGGCCATTAGGGTGGCCTACGCCGTGTTAGGGTGGTCCGAAAAATGACCATTTTCGTCGATTTTCACAAAAACCACTTTTTTCAAAAAATCATAACTTTGCTCCATTTCAACCGATTTTAGCTGTCTAGGGCGCAAATAAAAGATGATAAGTTGGACTTTCAAGAAAAAATAATGTGGAGTTTCAAAAATTTAGCCTAACATTTGAAAAAGTCTTATGAAAACATCAAATGCCGTTTTGACGGTGTCTGGACCAAAGAGCCTACATAACATAATATATCAAAAATTGGGTGAGGTTCATTAACAGGATTCAGAGATATGATTTTTTGAAAATAAAATCCGGGTTTTTCGACGCGCCGCGCGCGAAAACGAGAAATTGACGAAATCGGCAAAAAATCAACTTTTTTCACTAAAACTGCGATAACTAGAAAATTTCAGCGATGACCTATAGATGTTAGGGTACCAAAATTTTCGTAATTGAAATACGCAACTTTTGGTACCCTAACATTTATAGGTCATCGCTAAAATTTTCGAGTTATCGCAGTTTTAATGAAAAAAGTTGATTTTTTGCCGATTTCGTCAATCTCCCGTTTTCGCGCGCGGCGCGTCGAAAAACCCGGATTTTATTTTCAAAAAATCATATCTCTGAATCCTGTTAATGAACCTCGCCCAATTTTTGATATGTTATGTAAAATTGTCCGAGGAATCCGTTAAAAATATTTTCAGATATAGGCTCTACCATATGCACTGATGCTATAGGCACATGATCCGGGGTCAAAATCCGACGACCTCTTGCTTGTTACGGCGGTAGACTCGTAGATCTTAACTCCAGGGAGTCCTCGGATGACCATGGACATCCCAACACATTCATATAGTAGTCTACCATATGCACTGATGCTATACGCACATGATCCGGGGTCAAAATCCGATGACCTCTTGCTTGTTACGGTGGTAGACTCGTAGATCTTAACTCCAGGGAGTCTTTGGATGACCATGGATATCCTTACACATTCATATAGGGTCCCTCCTTGACGATGAAGGCCAACGGCCTGAGGGTTGTCGTCCTTTACGGTTATGGCGCGGGGAGGCGCCAGACGACGGGGTGGTCCTACGACGATTAGACGTAGGCAGAGCGCGACGCGACTTACACTGCCTAGGCCGACCAATCCGGGTGAACGCGCGCTCACGGAACCTCCTGGTCCCGAACTTCCGCGTGAAGGCGATTGGCTACCTTCACTCCATCGAGCGCAAACTTTTCACTCGGACGCCTGTAGATTAAAAGAGGCCGATCCTCAACAGATCGGCGCTTTTATTGTCCAGGATATTCCCATCCATTTTCCCGCTCTGTCGCATGGGCGCTGCCATGCTGCCCCATCGGGAAATAGATGGACATCGGCTTCACTTACAGCGGCACGCTTCACCCCTTTCCAACTGTCAAGTGTGGTGAATGTGTAATAAAAATACTGAAGCGAAGCATGAATTCGTTAAGGATTGTGACCAACGGTTACATTCCAGTGGGCATTTAATATTTACATGTCACCACTTTGACGTTAAATTACAGTTTTTGAATAGCTTCTTTTTGAAATATAATAATAAATCATTTAATTTGATATCAGCTTACAAGTTTATCAGGTTTTGTGAAATAAATTGTTTAAAAAGTGAAAGTAGGCAATTTTGAAGAAAATAAGACCGAATTAATTCAAAATGATTTCTCGAACTTGTGCGCTCGATATAACATCATAAATTTAAAGTAAGAAAGATAAATTTGGAAGGTGTGGACATCTTCAAACCACATTCAAATTCAATTGATAAATTATTTTTAAATGTCGACAATCTCATTCATATTTTTATCTTTCCCATCGAAAACCGTTTATAAACAAACCAGCAATATCGGTTTACCACCAGCTTCATCCAAATTTTTCGCAAGTATTTGTGCGCTACCGCACAGAATCCTGGAACAAGAATCGTGAATATTTAAAGAAGACAAAACGGTAAAAATATTGCTTTTATTGATCGTTCCAGCGATATCAATCTTCTTATAGGTTGTCCTTCGTCCTCCCTCTCTGAGTAGCTGGTCGACCTTCCTCTTCATGGAAACACACGCAGCCACCCTCTTTGCCCTCCTCCTCGAGCCGGTCGTCGCCGCCGGGGGCATTGCCATCCCATCATCCTGGCTGGGTGTGGGGTGGGCGGAATGTGGGCAAAAGGGAAACTCATTTTCGTTTCATTCATGCCCGCCACGAGGGGACGGTCGTCGCCGCCGGGTGGAAAAGAAGGAGAAGGAGGATGGAGGGGATTTACGCGCGTTTCTTTCTTTCTTCTTGTTCTTATCGCAGCCGTCGCGGTCTTTGTGGCCTATTCCTGGTGTAAGATCTGCCAACTGCCACCGGCCACACGGCACGGCAGTGGTGGATGACCGACAACTTGGCAGGACCGCGACGTCGCTGCGATTTTCCTTCTGCCAAGTAGGTGCCTGATGTCGTTTTGTTTGTTTGTTTGTTGAGAAAAAAATGTGTGCCGGCGAGATTCGATCGATGATTGGAAGCAAAGGTTAACATGTGGTGGACACTGAATACGTGAATTGATGGTGGAAAACTGAAAGGTTCAATTATTGCGAAATAATGTGTGTCTATTATAGTAGTGTTTCTGAAATAATAAATAACAAATAACATAATGCGTTTTGAACTTCCAGTTTTTTTCAGTTGTATCAAAATCAAGTTAAGATTGCTGATTTCACAACAAACAGCAATCAAGTAAAAAGTAAATCTTTCCCAGTTCCTGAGGGGAAAACCCTTCCAAGCCGGGATTTGAACCCCAATCTACCGCTTACGAGGCGGAAGCGTTACCACGGTAAACAACATTTGATTACCGCAGTGACGCTTTATACGAGAACTGAACCTTTCCCCTCAACGGGTCTCGATCTGAAAATCCACCAAAAATCCATTCTTCATCTAAATTCATATTCAATTTTGTGAAAAACGTTGCTTAGGAGAACTCTTGAAACAAATTAAGTTCGATGATTTTACTTGTTTCATGTGATTTTATTCCTATCAATACATAAAAAAATGGATCAAATTTGACGGAGTCTTCAACTCAATTAAATATCTCCTATTGATTTTTCAAAATATGTATGCAGTAAATTCCATTATTTCCCAGACTCTATTTTAACACAAATGTTTTGCATAAGTTTGTGTTTCCATTTCATGGTAAGAAAGATGGGAAAAGCAAAATAAGTGGCAAGAAAATATGAAAAACACAAAACAGGCAAAAGCGATTGTATCTAAAAAATAAATGCATATAAATATTAAAAATGGGTCAAGAAATCTGAAAGATTTCAAATAATCATGGTTGCTCAAAATAACATCTAGAAAACAGAAGAAATAAAAAACAAGTGATAATGAGATAACATTTTAAGTCAGTCGTACTTTTCCGAAATTCAGAAATAGAAAAATAAAAAAAAATATTTTAATGTTTGTATTTCTTGAAAAATGACAAAAAATTGGAATTTGATTAACAGGTGCAACATTAGAGGCACGATGGAATTAGACGCTGTACCAAAACAAAAAACAATAAACAAAAAACAAAAAACAAAAAACAAAAAACAAAAAACAAAAAACAAAAAACCCGATTTAATCCCACCTGGGGTGAGATAGAGCCTTTCTTACTAAAGAATATAACGATGGTACTTCTTTCAATTCATAACATTGACTTTGTTTAGAAGAAGAAGAAAGTCTTATGATGAAAGCAAAGTATTATAAATGATATGATTTCCAAAAGAAACAAAAAACGCCATTTTCTCCAAAAGAATATTTTAAATCGTACATATTCTTAATCAAACAAGCGTTTATGACAAACGCGAGCATAGCAAGCTTCACATGCGCCAGTGACAACGCACACCGCGGTAGGCGCAAAGAAAACCCGAGGTATAAGTGAACCGCGTGTGCCGCACGGTGCAGGGAAGATAGCCATTCAGCTTCTACGAATGTGGCAGAGTCAGAGATAGCTATTTTTACAACCGCACTACTACACACTCAATCACGAGTACCTTAGGTAGAAAGCCATTGGCGTCGCCAGCATTGAAAACTTTGAAAACGATATAAACGATGAAAAGCTTAGAAAGCTCCTATTGGAATCAAATGAACCCTGTTAAATAAACTTACGAAATCACGAAAAAATTGAGTCTACTTTTAGGCGATTTTCGGAGCCCACGGAAAACAAATAGATTGTAGCCGGATGAATGTCCTATGTCACAAAAGTTTTTAAATAAACATTGGACAGTTATGCAAAAACAAACAGGGCAAAAGAAACCGAAAAGCTACGATATCTTACATGTTGTAGGAAACATCGGTAGACAAGCTACTACAAAACGAGTATAAGTCGAGCCTCAAAATATATGCGCCAGCATTCTCGCGCCAGTATTCGAAGCTCAACTTGACAACTTGTCGACATGGCGACGAAGCGTCGAAAATCGATGCAGTGTGATTTTTTGACGATTTTTCCGATTAAAATTCACGCTGAATCGACATATTTACGAAGATGGAAATGACGTCCTGGCTTAAAGTAAAACCTATACCTTTCTTTAGTAAGAAAGGCAAAAAGTAAATCGGTCTAAAAATTTATCGGGATTGCCGATCGATGTCAAATTTGTTTCAGGTGCTCACTCATGGTTTGTACTATGAATGTAGCAAGAAATTTTGAATAAAATCAGAAATGAAAAATGTTGGCGAAGGTCACCAGGTGGGCTTTTACCTTTTTTTAGGGATTTTTTTTCTTTTGGTAGGTTAATCAAACGGCTCTAACTCCAGAACCAGATTATGGATCTGGATGAAAATTTGGGAGGTTGTAGAGCTCGAAAAATGCAATTTTTGAGATAAATAAAAAATATGAAAATGATAAAAATTGACCATATTTTCATTTGAAAACTGTGTATTTTGTTGAAAAGTCTGGCCGCATCCGAAAACAGATGGATATTTCGAAATTTGCGAGGCAACTCGCCCAGGTTCAGCACACTAGCTTTCATCTGCATTTAGAAGAATCGAAATCGGATATATGGGAGCTGAGAACGGCGCGACACAAAATTTAGCAAAATTTTACCACATACGAACATCACTCGACCTCCACGGAATTTATTTTCTCAAAATTCGAGGGTGTGAGATAGACGAGTTCTGTCAAGGTGAATCGATAGAGCGTCGAAAATCGATGCAGTGTGATTTTTTGACGATTTTTCCGATTAAAATTCATGCTGAATCGACATATTTACGAAGATGGAAATGACGTCCTGGCTTAAAGTAAAACCTATACCTTTCTTTAGTAAGAAAGGCAAAAAGTAAATCGGTCTAAAAATTGATCGGGATTGCCGATCGATGTCAAATTTGTTTCAGGTGCTCACTCATGGTTTGTACTATGAATGTAGCAAGAAATTTTGAATAAAATCAGAAATGAAAAATGTTGGCGAAGGTCACCAGGTGGGCTTTTACCTTTTTTTAGGGATTTTTTTTCTTTTGGTAGGTTAATCAAACGGCTCTAACTCCAGAACCAGATTATGGATCTAGATGAAAATTTGGGAGGTTGTAGAGCTCGAAAAATGCAATTTTTGAGATAAATAAAAAATATGAAAATGATAAAAATTTACCATATTTTCATTTGAAAACTGTGTATTTTGTTGAAAAGTCTGGCCGCATCCGAAAACAGATGGATATTTCGAAATTTGCGAGGCAACTCGCCCAGGTTCAGCACACTAGCTTTCATCTGCATTTAGAAGAATCGAAATCGGATATATGGGAGCTGAGAACGGCGCGACACAAAATTTAGCAAAATTTTACCACATACGAACATCACTCGACCTCCACGGAATTTATTTTCTCAAAATTCGAGGGTGTGAAATAGACGAGTTCTGTCAAGGTGAATCGATAGAGCGTCGAAAATCGATGCAGTGTGATTTTTTGACGATTTTTCCGATTAAAATTCATGCTGAATCGACATATTTACGAAGATGGAAATGACGTCCTGGCTTAAAGTAAAACCTATACCTTTCTTTAGTAAGAAAGGCAAAAAGTAAATCGGTCTAAAAATTGATCGGGATTGCCGATCGATGTCGAATTTGTTTCAGGTGCTCACTCATGGTTTGTACTATGAATGTAGCAAGAAATTTTGAATAAAATCAGAAATGAAAAATGTTGGCGAAGGTCACCAGGTGGGCTTTTACCTTTTTTTAGGGATTTTTTTTCTTTTGGTAGGTTAATCAAACGGCTCTAACTCCAGAACCAGATTATGGATCTAGATGAAAATTTGGGAGGTTGTAGAGCTCGAAAAATGCAATTTTTGAGATAAATAAAAAATATGAAAATGATAAAAATTTACCATATTTTCATTTGAAAACTGTGTATTTTGTTGAAAAGTCTGGCCGCATCCGAAAACAGATGGATATTTCGAAATTTGCGAGGCAACTCGCCCAGGTTCAGCACACTAGCTTTCATCTGCATTTAGAAGAATCGAAATCGGATATATGGGAGCTGAGAACGGCGCGACACAAAATTTAGCAAAATTTTACCACATACGAACATCACTCGACCTCCACGGAATTTATTTTCTCAAAATTCGAGGGTGTGAAATAGACGAGTTCTGTCAAGGTGAATCGATAGAGCGTCGAAAATCGATGCAGTGTGATTTTTTGACGATTTTTCCGATTAAAATTCATGCTGAATCGACATATTTACGAAGATGGAAATGACGTCCTGGCTTAAAGTAAAACCTATACCTTTCTTTAGTAAGAAAGGCAAAAAGTAAATCGGTCTAAAAATTGATCGGGATTGCCGATCGATGTCGAATTTGTTTCAGGTGCTCACTCATGGTTTGTACTATGAATGTAGCAAGAAATTTTGAATAAAATCAGAAATGAAAAATGTTGGCGAAGGTCACCAGGTGGGCTTTTACCTTTTTTTAGGGATTTTTTTTCTTTTGGTAGGTTAATCAAACGGCTCTAACTGCAGAACCAGATTATGGATCTAGATGAAAATTTGGGAGGTTGTAGAGCTCGAAAAATGCAATTTTTGAGATAAATAAAAAATATGAAAATGATAAAAATTTACCATATTTTCATTTGAAAACTGTGTATTTTGTTGAAAAGTCTGGCCGCATCCGAAAACAGATGGATATTTCGAAATTTGCGAGGCAACTCGCCCAGGTTCAGCACACTAGCTTTCATCTGCATTTAGAAGAATCGAAATCGGATATATGGGAGCTGAGAACGGCGCGACACAAAATTTAGCAAAATTTTACCACATACGAACATCACTCGACCTCCACGGAATTTATTTTCTCAAAATTCGAGGGTGTGAGATAGACGAGTTCTGTCAAGGTGAATCGATAGAGCGTCGAAAATCGATGCAGTGTGATTTTTTGACGATTTTTCCGATTAAAATTCATGCTGAATCGACATATTTACGAAGATGGAAATGACGTCCTGGCTTAAAGTAAAACCTATACCTTTCTTTAGTAAGAAAGGCAAAAAGTAAATCGGTCTAAAAATTGATCGGGATTGCCGATCGATGTCGAATTTGTTTCAGGTGCTCACTCATGGTTTGTACTATGAATGTAGCAAGAAATTTTGAATAAAATCAGAAATGAAAAATGTTGGCGAAGGTCACCAGGTGGGCTTTTACCTTTTTTTAGGGATTTTTTTTCTTTTGGTAGGTTAATCAAACGGCTCTAACTCCAGAACCAGATTATGGATCTGGATGAAAATTTGGGAGGTTGTAGAGCTCGAAAAATGCAATTTTTGAGATAAATAAAAAATATGAAAATGATAAAAATTTACCATATTTTCATTTGAAAACTGTGTATTTTGTTGAAAAGTCTGGCCGCATCCGAAAACAGATGGATATTTCGAAATTTGCGAGGCAACTCGCCCAGGTTCAGCACACTAGCTTTCATCTGCATTTAGAAGAATCGAAATCGGATATATGGGAGCTGAGAACGGCGCGACACAAAATTTAGCAAAATTTTACCACATACGAACATCACTCGACCTCCACGGAATTTATTTTCTCAAAATTCGAGGGTGTGAGATAGACGAGTTCTGTCAAGGTGAATCGATAGAGCGTCGAAAATCGATGCAGTGTGATTTTTTGACGATTTTTCCGATTAAAATTCATGCTGAATCGACATATTTACGAAGATGGAAATGACGTCCTGGCTTAAAGTAAAACCTATACCTTTCTTTAGTAAGAAAGGCAAAAAGTAAATCGGTCTAAAAATTGATCGGGATTGCCGATCGATGTCGAATTTGTTTCAGGTGCTCACTCATGGTTTGTACTATGAATGTAGCAAGAAATTTTGAATAAAATCAGAAATGAAAAATGTTGGCGAAGGTCACCAGGTGGGCTTTTACCTTTTTTTAGGGATTTTTTTTCTTTTGGTAGGTTAATCAAACGGCTCTAACTCCAGAACCAGATTATGGATCTAGATGAAAATTTGGGAGGTTGTAGAGCTCGAAAAATGCAATTTTTGAGATAAATAAAAAATATGAAAATGATAAAAATTGACCATATTTTCATTTGAAAACTGTGTATTTTGTTGAAAAGTCTGGCCGCATCCGAAAACAGATGGATATTTCGAAATTTGCGAGGCAACTCGCCCAGGTTCAGCACACTAGCTTTCATCTGCATTTAGAAGAATCGAAATCGGATATATGGGAGCTGAGAACGGCGCGACACAAAATTTAGCAAAATTTTACCACATACGAACATCACTCGACCTCCACGGAATTTATTTTCTCAAAATTCGAGGGTGTGAGATAGACGAGTTCTGTCAAGGTGAATCGATAGAGCGTCGAAAATCGATGCAGTGTGATTTTTTGACGATTTTTCCGATTAAAATTCATGCTGAATCGACATATTTACGAAGATGGAAATGACGTCCTGGCTTAAAGTAAAACCTATACCTTTTTTTTAAGAAAGGCAAAACAAAAAACAAAAAACAAAAAACAAAAAACAAAAAACAAAAAACAAAAAACAAAAAACAAAAAACAAAAAACAAAAAACAAAAAACAAAAAACAAAAAACAAAAAACAAAAAACAAAAAACAAAAAACAAAAAACAAAAAACAAAAAACAAAAAACAAAAAACAAAAAACAAAAAACAAAAAACAAAAAACAAAAAACAAAAAACAAAAAACAAAAAACAAAAAACAAAAAACAAAAAACAAAAAACAAAAAACAAAAAACAAAAAACAAAAAACAAAAAACAAAAAACAAAAACAAAAACCCAAGACTTGTCTCAAGATTAATATTTCTTTAAAAAATAATGGGCTAGGTTTTTTCAAAAGCGCAAAAAAAAACATTTTAAAATCCGGGGTGACTTTGTTGGGGACTGTGATTCTTACTTATTTTAGCCTGAAAGTGTGCACGTTGAATTGGTTCCGTCAAATTGAGCATAAGTACGGTTGGATTCAAAGTGTTTTCTTGAAAAAATGCAATTAAAATGAATAATACATTTTTTTAATATGTTGCATGAAATGATACGGTTTGAGTTCTCACAAAGCAATAGAGGAGAAAAGCAACTCGCGACAAAATTTTGAGGCTAGGAATTTTGACAGGTATGGTTTTCATAAAGTATTCGCCTCCTTTTCTCTCCCACAGAAAACCTGGGAACGAGGTAGCTGTCAAACTAGGCCAAAATGTTAAAGTCACTCACAAAATGAACTCAAATCTCATTTCTGACGTCACGATTTTCTCCTCTATACTCTCCCACATTTCCCTCCGCGATAAACATCAATAAAAGGTATGCCAAAATGTGTTTGCTCCACCAAGTCACCATGGTCGCGTAACTCAACTCCCTTCCGGAGCCATCGCACCCGGGGATCATCATACACAGACAGGAAACAGTAAACTCATAAATTTTTCCAAAAACTTTCAAAACAGCTCTCGTAAATCATGCTCCTCCAGATGTTTTGGTATTTGTCCAACGAATAATTTAACAGCCTTTCTCGCTGACTGTCACTGTCTGCCCTGAAGTTGCAGTTTTTATTCAGTAGGATTTTTCGCAGCTGCCACATCAGACGACTGTCGATGTGGGTTTGGATCAGTGAAAAATGTCGCAGATCGTAGATAATGATTTCTGTTTTTTTAGTTTTAGTTTTGATGTATTGATACAAAGGTGGAATCAACTTTTTTCTGTAGTTTCAAGGAAATAAAATCGTGCTTTAATCTACCACAGAATAAACGCCTTTCAATTGGTGTTGGTTTTTCGTGAGTATTCGTTGAAACAATTTTTCAACCCTACCAAAAATGCTACCGATAGCATTTTTCGAGTTCAGGTTACATAACGCTATCAAAAAAAAAAAATCCGCAAAGCCCATCTGCCCCCTCACCCCTCCCTGTGGCAGAGAATTTGTGTAATTTTAATTTGCTTCGGCCAACATTTTTGCACTTTACAAATATTTTACGCGCGGGATGAAAAAGCAAACGAATGAACAAAAAAAAATGCTCACTGTCCACTGTTGGGGAGCTGGACCGTGGTTGGGCTGATTGAATTATTCAAATTCATTTGATTTTGCCGGAATCCAGTCGGGTGGGCTGTAATTTAGCCTTTTGGTGAACATTTTCAACCCGACGTGGTAATTCATGGCGCAGGCTGAAATATGAACTTGGTTTTAGGTTACAATAGACTCGTGAGATATTTTGGGAAATTTTCAAAAAATAATTTTAAAAAATTGTCTTTTTAAAATTCAAAATTAATTTTTGATATCATTTTCTTCAAATCATTTTATCCCTTTTCTCCACAAACAAGCAACATGGGTGACAATACCTTTGCAGCATGTTTTATATCCAGCGGATGAAAGAATTGCCATTTTGAGGTTTGCACATCATCACTCAGCAATGATGATTATAAATATTTATAGTTGCAGCACGTCGGTGGTTTATAATCAATAGATAATTACCTTTTTTATGTGTGTTTGCACACACACATTCACATTAAATGTTATAATTGGCTTTTTTTCTGCATCCTTTGTCAGCATATTGCTCAAACGAGAATTTTAATTGAATTAATTTAGTTCGCAGGATGTATAACATATGCAATCCAATCGATGGCTGTAAAAATCCTCCCTGCACAAAGAATGTTTTATTCCGGTTTGGATTTATATAATCAGGATAATTATGTGTGCATTAAAATTGATGTTCAAGCTGTTTAATTTACATGTGAGCATAACATTTCAATATTTTGTCCGTTGAGTTTTTGGTATGCGGTGCTGCTGATAGAAAAAGGCTTATCATTTTTCATATCCCACATATTGATTAAAGTGTATTGAACATTTTACAAACAATGAAAGGCTAATACAAAAGGGTAATCCTCCACCAACTCACACGAAATCGAAAAAAAATGTCCCAACCCCTCTTCGATTTTCGTGAAACTTTGCTCTAAGAGGTAATTTTGGTCGCTGATTACGAATCCGAGGACTCAGACTTAAGGTGTTCAAATTTTATTTTTAAGTCAATTGTACCATCGCTATGTTTGCTAATATTGTTTCTAAGAAAAAAAATCAATGTTTTTATTTAGTTAACTAAGTTTATCAGCTTTTTAATAACATACATATAAATAAAAGGTAAAACTGTAAAAAAGTTTGGCCAGAAATTTTTTAAAACTGGATTTTTCGGAAAAATAAATATTTCAATGTTTTGAAATTATACACCCAAAGTTAAAGAACGAGGTAATAGTCCTCACGAAAAGAAACGTGAGGAAAGTGCTATATTGCGAGAGTATAGTCCTCTCGCGTGATCATTCGTTCATTGGAACAGTTCATCCTATTAGTGGCTTATATGGACAAACGACCGCCATTTAATCACCGAATCATGGTGGCCCATACGGCAGAGGCACGGCTCAATAATTCGAAGGTTTTGGGTTCTAGTCTCGGTATCTGTACTTTTTTTTATAGATGAACTTTTTTGGAAAATGAACCATGAGTAAAGTACTCTCGCTAATTTCGGGATTTATCCTCGCCGTCCGCACACAGTATCATTTTACTATCGAATCCGATGCCTAGTTCTGGGTGTACAAAAATAATAATTAGAGAACCTGATTTGATTTTATTCATTTGTTTGTAAATTTCATATCAAGGTTTAATTCAGATAAAATTAATTTCTGAAGCATTCACAACTGAGCAGTTCTCTCAGATTTCGGTCATTCGATTTTTTTTTGTATTTTTTAATCCGACTGACTGAAATTTTTGTGGTGCCATCGGTATGCCCAAAGAAGCCATTTTGCATCATTAGTTTGTCCATATAATTTTCCATACAAATTTGGCAGCTGCCCATACAAAAATGGTGATGTAAGAAAATTCAAAAATCTGTATCATTTGAAGGAATTTTTTGATCGATTTGTTGTCTTCGGCAAAGTTGTAGGTATGGATATGGACGACGCTGAAAAAAAAATTATACACGGTAAAATTTTTTGATGATTTTTTTATTTCATTTTTGTCACTAAAACACTATTTTTATTTTTTTATTTTTTTGAAATGTTTTAGAGGACATCAAATGCCATTTTTTTTGTAATTTCCAGGTTGTGCAAAAAATCTTTGACCGAGTTATGATTTTTTGAATCAATACTGATTTTTTCAAAAAATCGAAATATTGGTCGCAAAAATTTTTCTTCTTAATTTTTCGATGCAAAATCAAATTTGCAATCAAAAAGTACCTTTTTGCAATTCCGTCGTGAAATTATTTACTTTTCCTGTCATTCTTGAACGACGAAATGGCCTACTTTTCTGTACCAAAAATAAAAGAATCGAATAGCAACACTTTTCAAAATAAATGCTGAAAAGTTCTACTTTTCAGCACTGAAATGGGTGCTGAAAAGTTGAACTTTTCAGCACTTGTTTCGAAAAGTAACACTTTTCAACATTTTTTTGATTTAAACGATTTATTGACAAAATACATGAAAATTTGACTTAAAATTTCACTCAATATGTATTTTTCGGAATTGCAAAAAATGTTGTATGGAACTTGTTGCAAAACTTGATTTTTTCAGCACTCTTCGTATTTATACAACTCGGTGAACCTCGTTGGATAAATGTACGACTCGTGCTGAAAAAATCCTCTTTTTGCAACTTGTTGCATAAACTACTATAGTGAAATTTCGTTCGTTTTTTTTTTCGTTTACCTTGACCAAATAAGATGGAAATTGAAATGATATAACTAAAATTTCAAAAAGGGTTGTTCGAGAAGAATTTGTTTTAAAGTTTTCGAGAAACTACCGTTGAAGTAATAAATTTATTATGCTCGTGAGCTACCAATGGAGTAAGAGGGTTAAATATGAAAAAAATATTGTTTCATTTCAACTAGTTTTACACTTATTTTAATCCAATTAATTTACTAAGCCATTAACCATGTAACTAAAATCATACCATAAATGGAACCATGAAAAACCATTAAAAAACAACTTTGTATCATCAGACAATTACCAAAAATGCAAACATATTCCAAAAACTCGCTTCAATATTTTCAACCGAGTTGTTAATTCAAGTAAAATAGCACTACAAATTAGATTTGTAAGGGAAATTAAATGATTATCAGTTTATTTATATCTTGCATAACTATTTCTGGAATAAGTTATTTGCCATGAACAACATTATTAATGATTTTTTTCCATTTCAACTTTATGGCCACTGAGACAAATTAAAAAGCAATTTTATTGTTGTGGAGCATAGATAATTCACAACAAAAAAATATATATATTGACTGTTTTTTTTTTAAGTTGCATGATTTTTACAAGCAGTCAAGCCACCAATTAATACTCGCACTCATAAGTTGCTGTTTTATATAATTCTGTTGCAAAATATTAATCAGAAACTGGATCAGAATAATTTTCGTTAAGAGGCAGTATTTGTAAATTCTGCTCGGTTTGTTCTAGAGGTCGTATCGAGGTGCTCCGATTTGGATGAAACTTTCAGGGTTTGTTTGTCTATACATGAGATGAACTCATGCCAAATATGAGCCCTCTACGACAAAGGGAAGTGGGGTAAAATGGGCTTTGAAGTTTGAGGTCAAAAAAACATGAAAAATCATAAAATTGCTCGCATTTCCTTAAAATTTCACCAATTCCAACTCTCTTAGATGCATTCGAATGGTCTTTTGAAGCCCTTCAAAATGTGCTAACGTCATAATTCGAAATCCGGACACTTAGTAGCACATCATTTTTGTTATAGCTGGCAAAACATCATATAATAAGTTGGAAATGTAGAAATATCATCAGGATGTAGTATGAACAGTCAGTTTCAAGAAAATGCATGCAAAATATGTCTTTTCTAACATTTTTTCACCAGAATTTTGAAATTAAAATGACTTGTTGTGCTTCGAATCCCGGACACTGATAAAAGCTGATTCGAAATCCGGACACTTTTGCTTCGAATTCCGGACACTCGATTTTACTTATGAATCGCACAAATTTGGACTGAAATGTTAGTGATTAGCATTCTTTAGGTCTCAAATAAGCTATTAACATCAAAACAATCGATAGTTTATATAAAAATTTGCTGGAATTTAAGGAAATCGAAACCATAAATTTCTGCTTCTGCTTTCATAATGCGAACTTATATCCAAATAATTGATAAAACAAGATGAAGTGTCCGGGTTTCGAAGCGTCCGGGAATTCGAATCATGACGTTATAGACATCCAGGATTGGTTTGACTTTTTCTCTTAGCTTTTGCGAATTACTGTTAAAAATTGATTTTTTCAAAACCTTAATATCTTTTTGCAACAGCCTCCAACACCCATACTCCCATAGGTCAAAAGTTAGGAAATTTCATGGACTATAAGCCTACGGTATTAACTTTTTGGCCAATCGCAGTTTTTCTCATAGTTTTACGATTTTTCTATAACAAACATTTTACAACGTTGGTTTTTGCCCTGTAGGCTTCCATAGCGGCACTTTTTGGTCTCAATGTTGACATATTCGGAATCCTCAGGAAATTTTACATTAGATTGAGATGTTGGAGGTATGAATTTGATTGAGAAAATAATTAAATAAAACATTTATGAAAAAAGGTTAGATTTTTCATACCATGTGTTCAATACGTCAAATGCTGTATCAAGTAGGCGAATACCTGTTTTACCCATAATCCGACAAAATGCTAAATAATATTTTAATTAATTCTAAATGGCATTTTTTCCAATCAAATTCAAAATTCCAACACCTCAATCTAATGTAAAATTTTCTGAGGATTCCGAATATGTCAACATTGAGACCAAAATGTGCCGCTATGGAAGCCTACAGGGCAAAAACCAACGTTGTAAAATGTTTGTTATAGAAAAATCGTAAAACTATGAGAAAAACTGCGATTGGCCAAAAAGTTAATACCGTAGGCTTATAGTCCATAAAATTTCCTAACTTTCGACCTATGGGAGTATGGGTGTTGGAGGCTGTTGCAAAAAGTTATTAAGGTTTTAAAAAAATCAATTTTTAACAGTAATTTGCAAAAGCTATGAGAATAAGTCAAACCAATCCTGGATGTCTATAGCACATCTTGAAGGGCTTCAAAAGACCATTCGAATGCATCTAAGAGAATTGGAATTGATGAAGTTTTACGGAAATGCGAGCAATTTTAAGATTTTTCATGTTTTTTGAACCTCAAACTTCAATGCCCGTTTTACCCCACTTCCCTTTGTCGTAGAGGGCTCATATTTGGCATGAGTTCATCTCATGTATAGACAAACAAACCCTGAAAGTTTCATCCAAATCGAAGCACCTCGATACGACCTGTTTCACATCGGTGAAAAACTCGCTCTTAAATTAAGTTGAAAATTTCCCGTTTCCCGGGAATTTAGTAAACCCGGGAATTGGACGCTCTAATTGAAATCGAAGCACAAATCATAAGTTTTAAAGTTTTATTGGAAATTTGTTCCACTGAATATGCCTATGAATTTGAATATTTTTTTTATTTTATTTCAAAAACGCATAACATTATTATTCACAATCTTATTTAACCTTCTTCTAGTGGAAAATTGTCCAATGAATCCAAAAATGCATTCTATTTTCCGATTCGAAACCACGTCCATTATGAAAATCATGATACTTTGATTAAAATACTGCTATTCATAAAAAAATTCTAAATTCAAGTTAACTAGCCATTTGAACTTTTCAAAAATTTATTGAAACTTCTTCTTGAAGTACTTTTCTACCATGGTCGGAATGATTTCATAACATTAAAAAAATCAAAAATCTGTAAGTATTATCGTAAATCTTCATTTTGCGGAAAAATCTCAAACAGGGTGAAAATCATACGTATAACACTAATATGGCTATGTCTCTGACAATGAATTTTAGAAAAGCTTCAAATTTTGGGCACAAGAGAGCATATTTTTTTCGTTTGAAATTTATTTCTTTGAATAAGAAATTTGCATCTGTAAAAAAGTCGGGTAAGAGCGGCTACAGGCATCGCACAAGTATTTCAGAAAAAGAGCTCACAAAAATCAGGCTTTGAGTTCCGGGTTTCGGGCCAAAACTCAATCGAAAGAGCGCTACGAAACCATCTAATTAGAAAAGGGATTTTATTCTGAGACGATTCCCACCCGTGCAGGATTTTGTAAAGATTTCTGAGCAAAGTGTTTTTGCAAAAACAAACCATAAACCTTTCTTTTGTAAGAATGACAAAAACAACAACTTCCTGCTGGAAATAAGTTTGAAAATTTCCTTGAGCTCCGCTTGGTTATTTTTTATGAACATTAATTGTGGGTTTTTGAGAGTGCAAATGGAGTTTCCATGTAATGATTGAATTGTCAAATGTATTTTTATTCAAAAAAAAAAAGCCGGTCAAGATGATATGTCAAGTGCAGGAAAACAGAAAGGATTTTTGAAGGTTTAATTTTCCTAAAAAACACAAATATTTGTTCTGATGTACTATTTTTGTTGGTTAAATAACTCTCGTGGCCTATTTGCAAACCATGGAAAAATTTCCCCTCTTAATGTTAATACCTTTCGGTCCCACCAGTTATCCGTTGGCCATTTGAATTTCCTTCCCGATATTCAAATTTTTCCAATATCAATTGATAATCCGTCTTGAACTCAAGTGGAACGATCCGTTATGAGTGGTTTACCTTTCCATCCGATGAAACAGTGGAAGAATTGCTTGAAAATTAGCAACCCACAACTACTGAATCGCTCCTTCAACGATTGGAAATGTTCCCCACCCAGCTCAGGTTGAATCCTGGCATCGTTTTCGTTCATTCCCATTTCCTTACTTTCTTCAAGTAAAGAGCTCACGTAACACTGTGGCAGAATCCTCCGTTTGTCGGCATAATCCTCCCAGGTCACCAAAAGGTGAGGACTTTGGTATGCAAATGAGTCAATCTAAAAGCGCTAAAAAGAAGAAGCCGCGCCCCGTTATTAGTTGTTTGAATCCTCGAAATCCCACTCAAAAACTGCCGCTGTAGAAGCATCCGGGTTTCCGCGTCCCTCGGGGACGTTTCCGTCAATTTCAATTGATGAATTCCGTCAGATCGTACCGGCAGTGGTTGAGAAGCATTCAAAATGAGTTTTTTTTTTACCTTTTAGGGCTTTGAGAGCTTTATTGAAAACAGTTGAAAGTTACGTGCGAAAAGTGGTGAGATGAAGGTGATTGCTTGCCGTTTGAAAAGTAATAAGTTGCACAGCGGTGAATTGATTTCAGAAACTCATTTGACTGTTTGTTTGCGTTAAGTAGCTGATGGAGGTAACCTTTTTGTGAGAAGAAGTACTCGAATTGAATATTGATATTTTTTTGCAAAAAGTTTTCTTTTTCTCAAAAAAATATTTTGATAAATTAACTTAAAAAAAGGAATTCAAATTCAACAAAAAAGCATTCGAAAAACCCTGTCATCCAACAACCTAACCCTTGAGGCCAGCAACAGTTCCACATCCCGCTTGGGAAAATGCTCATTTCGGCTTCCATCCACGAAATCCTGCTTATCATAATTGCGGATCTAAACCGTCTGCTTAAAAGACAATATTGGCTCGTTTAATTTCAAGTTTATTATAATTTAGTTGTGCTCAACACATGAGCGGGGAAAAAAGCAACTAAAAAAAATCTGCTGCTGCCTTCCAAACCCACAAACCAGGGCAGAATTTGGCTGCCAAAATAAAAACCGACCGACATCATCGTGGTGGTAAGCCTAACAAGGAAGGGCGACTGTGCTTTTCCGGGCGCGGCAAGAGGGTGACAAAAAATGGGCACATAAAATGAAAATAAAGCGATTATCATATGTTGCGCCTGGGCCTATGACAAACTTTTTGGCGGAAAACGGCGCTGGTGGAGGGGGTGCAATATTTTACACACCATTGGGGTTGAATATGTTGAGAGCGAGTAAAAATTTTGTTTTTCAGTTGTCCAGTTATAGCTTTAAGTCTATGATTAGTTGTTCTCTATATCTTTCGATTTTGAATTTCAAAATCAAATACCAAGAAATAGACAAAAAACAAGATTTCTGAAATCGGACTGGCATGCATAATTTCTGTAAGAGAATTTGCCAAAAAATATTTCCATCTTTCCTTTTTTTTGAAAATTAATAATAGCAATACAACTGAACAAGTGTAAATAACATTTTAAAACATTTTTATCATGAAAATGCTGAAACTATGGCTTGTTATTTAAATATTTGGGTCATTCCAGGTCAACCGAGTACACTTTTGGACCAAACTTGGAGGGAACGTTTATCTATTGATAGTTAACAGATATCCCAAGTTTGGTGCTGATTGGACCATTCCTCTATTTTTGGCACCGCCCTCTTTTTTGACGTTTTTTTAAAACGTTTTTTTCTTTTAATCATAACTTTGCAAATATTTGAGCAAAAGAATTTTTTCAGGCTGCATTTTATAAAAAAAAATCCAAGGAATTTGATGAAAATAAAAAAAATTACCCTTTAATGCCACTAGTATTTTATTTTATCGTTTTAAGTATTAAAATTCAGTTTCGACCAATTCCTTATATTTTTATTTGTTTTATTTTATAACCATAGTGTTCCTCGGACAAAATGTAGACCTCAGACTAAAAAGAACTATTGGCGAGATGCAGCGATTTTACTGAAAAAAGTTTGATTTTGCGCTGCACTCTGTCCAATGAATTCAAATCCGAAATAAGTTTCTCACGTATAAAAACCGAACTATGCGGGATTCATCCCTTTTTGTTGAAAAATGCACCATGTACTTCCGAGTGCTGCGTAAAATCAAACTTTTTTCAGTAAAATCGCTGTATTTTTCCAATAGTTCGTTTTAGTTTGAGGTCTACATTGATTATTATGTAAAATTGTCCGAGGAACACGATGGTGATAAAATAAAACAAATAAATATATAAGGAATCGGTCATAACTGAATTTTAATACTTAAAACGTTAATATAAAATATTAGTGGGCGTTTAAGAGGAGAAAATCGTGACGGAGTTCGATTTGCGATGCCTTTTCGTTGGGTCGCAAAATTTTTCGCGTCCGTCGCAGTGTGTTTTCCGTTTTTTTTTTCGCGTGCGTGTGTGCGTGTGAAGGTGCGGCTGGCTTTGGCTGTCCCGATGACAGTTAGCCAGTTCGATTTGCGATGCCTTTTCGTTGGGTCGCAAAATTTTTCGCGTCCGTCGCAGTGTGTTTTTCGTTTTTTTTTCGCGTGCGTGTGTGCGTGTGAAGGTGCGGCTGGCTTTGACTGTCCCGATGACAGTCAGTTCGATTTGCGATGCCTTTTCGTCGGGTCGGTAAATTTTTCGCGTCCGTTGTCGATGTGCAACAACAACAAAACCCTATCATACCATTTCATCTCGATACATCGTAACTCGTCGTTCGCAAAGTTAATCAGTACCTCACTAAACATCAATCATTCAAAACTCGTGAAATCATCTCAAGTTAAAAATTACACTGTTTAACCCTTCAGTTTTAATTAAAAATGATTTTGGTTCTATCTTTCCACAGCCGGCTGTCTAAGACTAGACCATTTCATTTAAAATTTAACAACAGATAAACGGGAAATGTCTCATCCGCAGCCTCCGATTGCTTGCCTTGAGAATAATACAAAATACCGTTCAACAAACACTATGATTTTGGGTCGCATCATCATCTTCTATGATGAATCCTGACCAAACACCCTATCCTACTAACAAGTTTTCAGGTTCCTGGCGCTCGTGGGGTGTAAGCACAGAGTAAATCAGCTGCCCTAGTAGCAACCTGCGCTAACTAACATTCCCGTCCCTTAAAATCGAGGTCTACAAACTGACATGGCGGGCGCCGTTGGTGGCCAATGACTGTTACCTATTCGCAACTGATCTAGCTTTAGCAATCATGGTGTTTTATCTTTTCAGCGCATTCATACATGCTGTTGATAAGGGAAACACCACTAGATCGTCGAAGCCTATAATCAGTAGTGCTGAAAGGATATTACGGTTCTGTTCAGCAACGGAGGGGCAACCATGGGTGATCTCTCATGCTCATGCTCATTAGTGGGCGTTTAAGGGTCAAAATTTTATTTTTATCGAATTCCTTGGACAATTTGCTATAAAATGCAACCTGTAGAAAGTCTTTTGCTTATTGGGGTTTGGTCCAATCAGCACCAAACTTGGGATTTCTGTTAACTATCGATAGATGAACGTTCCCTCCAAGTTTGGTTCAAATCGGTGAAGGTCGAGTCGAAAAGTGTACTCATTTGACCTGGAATCACCCATTTTTTTAATATTATCTCTCCGATGTCGCAAACAAGTTGCGTGTGATGTATTAATTTCGGTTTCACTTCATGTTTCAAAACCTTGCCTTTCTTAACACTCAAACGCTCGGGTAGTCATATGATCCCTATTTTTTTTAAATCACATAACTTTTGGTAGAAATGACCAATTTGGATGCTTCTGGTTGCAAAAGATTCAGATTTGTCTATATTATTAACTGTCAGATGGTCCTCTTTTACCGGAGATATTCCGGATTCCGTTGGGGTACCTCGGCCCTCCTACTTGGGGTTTTGGTCAATAGAACAAAAACCATTTCATAGAAAAATGCCGGAAATGATGCAAAACTGCAAGGCATCATTCTAGTACATCATCCTGCATAGATACATTACATGGTCAAGACCTTCGGGCGCCGGAACAGGTTCCAACCGGCAAAGATTCACTGAGCTGATGTCGTTTGGTGCCCCAATGGATCCGGCGCAGGTGCCCCGTAGGACTTAACCATGCCGATTATTTTTGCTGGATGATATATAAAAACAAGTCTTACCCGACAAACTTCGTCTTGTCCTTTTTTGTTTGTTGACGTATTGCTTATTCAGCCTCCTGTGATCAAAATTTGATTTTAAGCCGAAATTTTTTTTATATATATATATAGATGATGCTTTGAAGTTTTGCATCATTTCTGGCATTGTTCTGTGAAATTGTTTCTGTTCTATTGTCCAAAACCCCAAATAGGAGGGCCGAGGTACCCCAACGCAATCCGGAATATCTCCGGTAAAAGTGGACCATATAGGGCGTCCAATTTTCCCGGGTTTTAAATTTCCCGGGAAACGGGAAAAATATTTTTCAAATCCCGGGAATTCCCGGGATCCCGGGAAATTTTTGAAACATTCATAAAATCTATGATTTCATTATATTTTTTTGTTTTCAAGCTCAACATCATGGAAAAAGCTAAATAATATTAATTGGTGATAATCTACACTTCAATCTAAACAAGGACGACAGTTTTCAAAATGCTTAAAAGTAATTAAAAATGTTTTGTTTTGTTGTCCTTTGGATATTAAATGATTTTTTTTATTCAATGTGATTTCTTTTATATGTATATTTTGATAACATTACTAGAAAAGCTCATTTTTTAAAGTCTAATAAAGAATAAATAAAACTAATAAAATGATACCAGTCAATGTAAAATTGTAGAAAAATACAATCGAAATCGGGACGACATGACGAATTTTCAAATCCAAGATGGCGGCCAAAATGGCAACGATGAAATATTTAAAAAATGCATTTGGTAACTTTTAAGGCAATCAATCATTCAAATTTTACTAAAATTGGGTTGCAGAATTCTAGTTTCATATTTTTTAAGGTAGAAAAAAATAAGGAAACATTTTTTTCGTGACTCGATTATCTGAAGTCCTATACAAACTTTCAAATAATCGAACTTTGGAAAATTGAAACTTCTGATAATCGAGTTTTGTTTCTGTTCCAACGAATCGAAGCCATTCAAAACATTTTGAAAAATAATTGACTTAAATAGCTGTCCTAATTGGTTACATTTGTCGTGATTTGCCCCAGTTTCTGGTGTTTAATGAAAAATAATGTAATATTTTTTTTCAAATTCAAAATCATGAATTTTCTTTAAAATATTACCCAGTCTTTCAAAAATATATAAAATAGAATGGAAACAAAATTGAAACGCCAGGCATTTTAAAATTTTAACAATTTTTCCTAATAACCAAATTAATGCTGATATAATATAAAAATTTGGATGCTTTTAATTTAAATTTTTATCGATTATTAAGTATTCAACTTGTCAATTATTTCCACCTCCAAATCTGAATTTTCAGACTAAAATTTAATTATTTTTTTCAATTTCGGAAATTCCCCGGAAAAACTATTGAAAATCCCGGGATTCGGGAATTCCCGGTTTTTGGAAAAATCCCCGGAATTTTGTCCCGGGAGTTTCTGGGATGGACGCACTAGGACCATATTTGTTCCCCATCTGACAGTTAAAGATCAAGACAATTCTGGATCTTTTGCAACCGGAAGCATCCAAATTGATCAATTCTATCAAAAGTTATGAGATTTTTAAGAAAAAAAATAGGGGTCAAATGACTACCCGAGCGTTTGAGCGTTTACTTTGCTCCAGACATATTAAAAATTCCCGGTTTGCTTCTGAAATTCGATTGAATACTTCGGATTATCGACGGTTATTATCATAACTCATGCTTGTGAGTATTTCTTTTTTTAGTTTCAGTTCATTTGAACATTCCGACATTTATCAACGATCTCCTTCAGTTTTCCCACATTCCTAAGTTCTATGACATGAACATAATCTTTTGGCCAAATCCTCCAACCCTTTCGGTCAAAAACGAGCGTAAAAAGTGTTCCACTCCTCCAGTCCCAAGTATGTGTCTGTGCTTCTAATTCACTTAAAAGCTCACTTTCACCTATTATCTCGTGGTTTCGTCGCCATTAGTCCGCGTAACGACACATCTGAAATTGCCTAGAACTGGACCGGAGCCGGCTAGTCAGTCTATTCGTGCAGTAGCAGCAGCAGCTCATAAGAGCACACCATTTTCGCACACACACCAAAAAATTGAGCAATTAAGTTTTATCTTTCAAGCAGCCAAGGCAGGATGCGTACTTTTGAAGTGAAAGTGCAGGGAAAAAAATGGAACCTAAATGGAATCGAGAACCTGCTACCGGTGCCACCACACACACACCGGAAGGATGCGAAAGTGTACGGGGATGCGAGAGAGAGAGAGAGCGAAAAAAAAAATAAAACCATTTGTCAGGAAGGCTGGGAAATGGAAATTGTTGTGCCCACATTAAAAACAACAGAGGAAAAAAATCACGTGACGGAGTTCCAGGTACACGGCGAGACAGATACAAAGGCACATCGCACGCCCGACATTCGTGAATCGGCCCACTAAAGTCGGAAAGCTTTTGCTTCATCTCGCCAGGGTGGACGTCAGGACACTGAAAAGCTTTTTTTTTTAAACATTTTTACTAATCTGGTTTTGGAAAAATAAAAGTTAAAAAATATATTTGGTGCGCAGTTATTATGTGCACAGTCGGAGAATTTTGTGCGAAGTTTGCAATAAAAAGCTCTTCATCAAATTGCACACCTCAAACTATCGCGATCTGCTAAATTCGATGCCAAAGTGCTTTCTTGTACTATGCATGCTGGGGTTCTATCTAAATTGTACAAATGTGTGGATCATTCGGAACGCACTGTGGATTCACAGTCCAGTGGTCACCGGCTTTAATTCCAAAATCAAAATATTATGATGCAACATGGTTGAAACATCTGTCCAATTTGATATTTAACTATAGCTGCTACCCACTGAGAACTTTGGCTCGAGCCTCGACTCGATTCAGGCTCGAACTTGAGCCAGAGGGTGGTTTCTGTTTCGAAAAAAAAACCTTCTTGTGTTGCACTAACTATCCAAGAAACGGTCAATTTTAATCGAGCTTTGCGGTTTTGTTCACCAAAAAACGTAAAAAGGTTTAGCTAGAATTTGGCTCATTTTGTGTACTAAATGTACTGTACTATTGTAGTTCTGTTTCACTTTGTGTTACTGAGTTGGGTTTTCTGTGTTTATAGTTTTAAGCAGGGCTGCGGAGTCGGGTTATATTTCAAGCGACTCCGACTCCGACTCCGACTCCGGCTCCCGCTTTACATAAATTGTTGACTCCGGCTACGACTCCGACTCCGGCCTACCAACTTTAGCCGACTCCGACTCCAGCTTTCCAAAATTTGGTGACTTCGGCCCCGACTCCGACTCCGACACCTAATCTGTATTTTAAATTAAAAAAAAAACACACATTTTCAGCACAACAATTTTCTGAGTAAATTTGAATATTGTTGTTTGAAAAATTGGAACATTTTATTTAAATACTTTAAATTTACATTCATTTTTTAAGTTAATAAGCTTGCTACACTAATTTTGAATTGTTTTTTTTTCAGCAAGTTTTCATTTACTGAAAATTTCAGTAGTGCAGATTTCAGTAAATTTAATTGAATTCAGTAATGAGAAATTGATGAGCCATAACTATCAAAGATACCCTGGTTTTGGAATAAACAATTTTCAAAGTAACTATTTTTAAAGCTTCTTTGAATTTATTTGAGAAGACATACATGGACATTGTGTGATCCAGACCAGTACACACTTTCAACATACAAATCATGAGAAAATTCTAATATTTGAAAAATAAATTAAATTATATCGATTTCATCACCCCGATATAAGGCATTTAAGAAAAATTAGACTTGTTCAACGATATTATTTAAGGATCAACAATTTAAGAGTTTTGTAGAGAAATTGTAAACATTGGGGTAATCGATATAGCATGAGCATGAGCATGAGAGATCACCCATGGTTGCCCCTCCGTTGCTGAACAGAACCGTAATATCCTTTCAGCACTACTGATCATAGGCTTCGACGATCTAGTGGTGTTTCCCTTATCAACAGCATGTATGAATGCGCTGAAAAGATAAAACACCATGATTGCTAAAGCAAGATCAGTTGCGAATAGGTAACAGTCATTGGCCACCAACGGCGCCCGCCATGTCAGTTTGTAGATCTCGATTTTAAGGGACGGGAATGTTAGTTAGCGCAAGTTGCTACTAGGGCAGCTGATTTACTCTGTGCTTACACCCCACAAGCGCCAGGAACCTGAAAATTGGTTAGTAGGATAGGGTGTTTGGTCAGGATTCATCATAGAAGATGATGATGCGACCCAAAATCATAGTGTTTGTTGAACGATATTATGTATTATTCTCAAGGCAAGCAATCGGATGCTGCGGATGAGACATTTCCCGTTTAACTGTTGTTAAATTTTTAATGAAATGGTTTAATCTTAGACAGCCGGCTGTGGAAAGATAAAACCAAATAATATTTGTTTATAGTATGAGGTGTTAAACGCAATGCTGTAATGATAGCGTAGTCTGATTTTTAATTATATAATCATTTAGTTCATGAATTTGTTACGGAATAGACGCGACGAACTCAATCATCAAGTGCCTTCCTATCTTCTTTCTATTAGCTAGATAAGGTATTGATTTTCGTTGCCTCTCGAGCTACGATGCTATGGAGAGGGCTTAACACACAAACAACCGACGTCGAGCCCTCCGAGCTACGGAGCTATGGGAAGGTCTTTTCAACACAAAAAAGACTAGCGCACCACACGACGTTCTTGATGAATCAACATAATTTTGTTACGCGATAAACCTAACGAACTCGGATCGTTTTTATCGAAAACTATATCACAATTCACGACAAAAATGCGAAACAAAAGGCACACACAAAAAAAAAATCACTTTTCACTCCGAATATTTTTTTACGACCACGCGCTCCCTTTGCCAATTATGCACTGATGACGCTGCATTTTCAGAGGGTAATCTTCTCCTCGCAACGCACAATTCACGACAAAAATGCGAAACAAAAGGCACACACAAAAAAAAATCACTTTTCACTCCGAATATTTTTTTACGACCACGCGCTCCCTTTGCCAATTATGCACTGATGACGCTGCATTTTCAGAGGGTAATCTTCTCCTCGCAACGCACAATTCACGACAAAAATGCGAAACAAAAGGCACACACAAAAAAAAAATCACTTTTCACTCCGAATATTTTTTACGACCACGCGCTCCCTTTGCCAATTATGCACTGATGACGCTGCATTTTCAGAGGGTAATCTTCTCCTCGCAACGCACAATTCACGACAAAAATGCGAAACAAAAGGCACACACAAAAAAAAAATCACTTTTCACTCCGAATATTTTTTTACGACCACGCGCTCCCTTTGCCAATTATGCACTGATGACGCTGCATTTTCAGAGGGTAATCTTCTCCTCGCAACGCACAATTCACGACAAAAATGCGAAACAAAAGGCACACACAAAAAAAAAATCACTTTTCACTCCGAATATTTTTTTACGACCACGCGCTCCCTTTGCCAATTATGCACTCTGTAAACATTGGGGTAATCGATATATCTAATAAATTCAATTTGCAATTTCAATTTATTTTATTAGTAAATAATCAATTAACAATTCCGTATTTCTTATAACCTAATAGAGTTTTGGAGTTCCTTTCAACTATGATTTGAACTATAATTCATTTTGATGTAATTGGATATTCTAACAATGGATTTGGTAAGAGAAGGAAAAATTTATTTAATGAATTCAATAACTCGTATATGCAAAGTTGCATATGCGAGGCATAAGAGCGTCGGTTTAACTGTATTTCAAAATTAGTTGCAACTTATTTTCGATATTTTTTGACAGCTCGAAATGTTTTCAGCACGGCACTTTGATTTGTTTTATTTACATACAAAATGAGCATGTTGCATTCCAAGAAGAAGATTAATAATGTTTTAAAAACATAATTATTTTTGTTAAATACTGATAGTGAGCTTTCAAATCACAATAAAAATGCTTCGAAAACATCATGGTAACTGAACCAAAAAATAAATTAAACAAAAAAATGTCAACGCAGTGCACGCAACTCAATAAATAAATTTAAAATATAAAGAAATGGGAATTAACCTGAATTAAAAAAAAATCTGGAGCAACACGAGAAAAGGGCGGATAAGCATTTTGACAATTTGAAGTATTTTGCTATTTTCGAGCTTCAGGTAACCGTTTTTTTCAAAATTTGAAGTAGGAAACAATAGCTGACCTCTAGCTACCATTTAACACTATGGATTTGTAACATAGTTCCCTATTGCTTGATAAATTGAAAAATAGTTGCAGCTGTCAAGATGCTTATGCGCCCTATTGAAATGTTGCTCCAGAAATGTTGAACAATAAATAAGTTCGTATATTATAATATTTTTTTTGACAACTCCGACTCCGGGTCTACCAGAAATTTACGACTCCGGCTCTGACTCCGACTCCAGCTCATACAATTTAGCCGACTCCGACTCCAGGTTCCCAAAAAGACCCGACTTTACCTCCGACTCCACAGCCCTGGTTTTAAGTGTGTAGTAACCCTACGTAGACAATCCTTAGGCCCTCTGTGTCTGTACGTTTGTTTACGGTATGGTTATTGTTCACGGTAAGGCACATATCAAGGATTGGTATTGATGCTACGGTTGTGATGGTCCAAAATACTTACTTTTTTGTGTCGAACGAATGTTGTTTTGATATGCTGTACTCGAGTAAAGCTGTTTTCTGCCTCAGCTCGGCTATCTTGTAGCCGTCAGTGGTATGTCCCGCCTGTAGCAGCTCGTTCAACCGTTTTATGTCGCATTTCTGGGTCGACAAATTCAGCTGCTAAAGCCCTCCCGATGTACGAACTCTCATAGATGACGTGGTGTAGTTCCGCGGGCACCTTATCCTTCATGTTGCCGTACCTCCGGATAGTCCTGCTTCCTAGCCTGCTTCAGTGTTTTGGCTATAGTTTGCGAAAAGGTTGGAATGTTTGGTATGGATCGGTAGCAGATTTTTGTCTGCTGGTGGCTCGGTTCGGCTTGATGTGTTTGTTGTTGTTGGTTTCCGATACTGGAACGATTGATGAGTCGATTCCGAAGAAATTTTGGGTAATTATTGATTTCTAGCACCCTGTCCACGATCTTCATTTTTTCCCGAGTGTTTAAGTTGGTAGACAGTTTATCTACGGATAGTATGAAGTTCAAAGCTTTGGCTCGAAGTGTGGCAGGAGTAGAAATCAAGAAAACGACAATTCGAAATTATTTTTCGGTACCGTAAAACGGGGTGACTTTGATAGCCGGGGTGACTTTGATAGGTTTGCGATTTTTCCGCAAAATGAAGAGTACAATTAAAATACGTAAGGAATGGTTCAGAAACATACTGACCGTGGTAGAGAAGTGTTCAAAGTACCTCATGAAGAACTTCTCATAAATTTTTAAAAGTTTATAAAGTTAGTTAACTATAGTTAACAAAATGTGGATGAAAGGCATTATTTTAAACTTCTCAAAGTGTCATGATTTTCTCAATGAACATGATTTTTAATCGGAAAACGGAATGCATTTTCGGATTCTTTGGACAATTTTCCACTTGGAGAAGGTTAAATAAGTTTGTAAATAATAAATAATATGCGTTTTTGAAACACAATTAAAAAAAACTCCCAATTTATAGGCAAATTCAGTTGAACAAATTTCATGTAAAATGTGAAAACTTGTGATTCGTGCTTCGAATTCAGTTTAAAATGCAATATAAATCGATAATTTTATAAACAAAACTATTTTTAACAAATTTCAGGCAAAATTCCGACTTTTTAACAATTTTACCTAAAATTTATATGTAGTTTGTTAAAAAGCTTTATAAACTTAGTTAACTTAATATAAACATTGATTTTTTTCTTACAAACTATATCAGCTACTTTAGTGATGGTACATTTAACGTACAAATAAAGTTTGAACATCTTAAATATGATTTTAACAAGAAAAACTATGACTATCAAAGTCACCCCGGAATTAAAACCAAGATTTTTTAACGTAACTATTTTTCTAAACACTATTGAAAATTTTTTTTTTCCAAAATAGTGCATGGACTTTGTGTGGCCTACCCCAGTACATGTTTTAAAAATAATAATCTTGAGAAAAACCTTACCTGTTGGAAAATATTCTAAAAACAAATTGAAATCCTATCAAAGTCACCCCGGTTTACGGTACCATTCCGCCAAAGCAATGCAATGTTTTCGGAACGCCAAGGCAATGCTGTAGAGTGAATAAATTGATTTTTTTTTTAGTTTTCAAACCATCGAGGTCCATTTTTAATTTGCCACTCCTTTTAAACGGCCATCACACACACTACCAAAATATTGTTTTGTTAGTGTTTGTGAGACCTGTGTATAAAGTGACAGTTCGTCACTTTTTATTTTGACTTTGTAAAACCAATGGGGGGTACATGAGCATGAGCATGAGCATGAGCATGGTTGACTGCCAATGAGCTGCTACTCCGTTATTGACAGATCAGCTGAAGTTAAACAATGAATCAAAAATGATCAGTGGGAGCCAACCATCCGTTCACTGTTTAACCTCTGAAGATCTCTACTTTATTAGTCAATACCGGCGCCCTCCCAAGAAGGCTGCAGTTCAACGAAAGGGAGGAATGTTAGTCCGATAGTTGAAGTTGCAGACTCATCAAGCACATAGTTTTTCGCTATATACTTGTTGATACCGCTTGAGACCGTTGAATCCACAGCATCTCCTTCAAGCATCACGTGATTAATTTTTTTTTTGGGTAAGTAGGATAAAGTATTGGCTTTTTGATGCCTCCCGAGCTACGACGCTATGGGGAGGACTTTCATAACAGACCCGTCGGCGAGCCTTCCGAGCAACGATGCTTTGGGAAGGTCTTTCTGGTTAACACACAAACTCACTCACACACAGTTATTTTGCTCCACTATTAACTCAACGATCCAAATTGTCAGTGCGTCTTTCGTTCATTATATAGAAATGGCTTTTTCACTGCAAAAAAATAAAACTTCATTCGAAAAATTTAAACACAATCCACCCGACGCCGTGCCTTCCGATCAACGATGATATAGGAAGGGCTTTGAAAATCACAAAAGAAATCACTTTTAACTCCGCATATTTTTTTACGACCACGCGCTCCCTTTGTCAATTATGCACTAATGACGCTGCATTTTCAGAGGGTAATTTTCTCCTCGCAGTACACAATACACGAGAAAAATGCGAAACAAAAGGCACACACAAAAAAATCACTTTTCACTCCGAATATTTTTTACGACCACGCGCTCCCTTTGTCAATTATGCACTCACTTTGTAAAACCAATGGGGGGTACAAACCAAAAAGTGTCCAACGAAAAAGTGAAGATTTAAGTATGATTGATAGAAAAGTAGTGAAAAATGCAAAAATATACAGTGGAAAATCTACCTTATCCCCTAAAAAAAGAGGAGCATCAACACTTCCCATCTTCCAAATCATTTTCATTACCCTCAGTTGAAGGGTGAAGGTTTTGAAATGTGGAGTTTTTTTTTATTTTCGCGACCAGACTTTTGTTGAAGCCATTCTCTTTGAAAAGAATCGATCATGAGAATAGTTGAATCTCAGATAAGCTTACAGAACAATTGTTTATAATGACCTTACAAGTTTTGATATTTGGTATATGTTCAAACATTTTTAAGCTTTCTGCAATTTTCACACACACACACAATTACTGCTTCCAAAAGCCTTTCAGTGCATCCAGTTGCAACGGGTATGAGGATTGACACAAGTTAAAATGAAAAACACAGCCATCGTCCCACTTAAGCTGAGGCACCAGGCGTGGACATCTGGGAGTGAGGCCCAAACACCCCAGCGCAAGAGTGAGGGACACTCTCGGAAGAGATTCATACACGAAAAACCCATCCGTGGGCCATTCACCGACAATCCAAGGGCATCCGCGGAACTGAAGCCGGAGTCAGTTTATTTTTTGCCACCCCCTCCTTTGTTTAATCAACAAACAAAAATAAATGGAGGACAAACAGTGTCCCTCCACTTAACCCACCTCTCATCTCTTCGTATAGGCGAGGGGGAGGGGCGAATCTTCACCAGCAAGCTCCAACCAAAACAATGCTCCAATGTGTGTACGGATTTGTATGTACAGGGTTTAATGAAAACGCACCGCTCGGAATGCCACCAGCGGACTACAAAAAAAGGAAGCGAGTTCGGATTGTCCTCCTAAGAGATTTGAGGTCGTTTTTGGGTTATTTTTTTCAACTTTGGCATCCCTGATTTCAGGCTTCTCGGGAACCAACTGGGACATTGGAATGCTTTATGGACCTTAGCGAGGTCACAGCAGCCAGAATAAAAGGGTTGCGAGATTTGGTCACCTGGGTGCACCGTCCGCAGTAGCCTTATGAAAACAACGTTGTTAGAACGGTTAATGGAGTTGTATCACAGCTTAGGAAAAAATGCGGCTGGCAATTAATTTTCAGGAATTAACCATAGGGTAAAAGATCCTAAAGCAGTGTCTTGCGAATCTTAAGCAGTACAGTCCATTTCCCAACCTCAACAGCCGGTCCTACTCAGCTGCTGCTTGAAACAACTCCAAACTGTGTGTTCAAAAAGTATAACTTTTTCACCACCGCGCCACCACGATCTGATCCCGCAGTAAATGGTAAATTACCCAGATGAGAGGAAATATCATTGAATAATTCAGCGGTCGGGCATAAAATATTCAATAATCACTGCACTTTGGGCGAACGATGGTTCACTCGCGGGGTTGAACTTTGGGCTCACTGACTGACTGACTGTTCAATTTTTTCCCCCTCATTTGGACTGACTGTTCGCGCGCGCCTCGATGATTGCTGATGGCAAAAGTAAAATTATTGAAAATTTTCCTACCAAACGCACCTACAGCAGTGGTGGGGTTGGCCGGAAATAAAACGGGAGGGTGACAGGTGAGGTAATTGGTGCCAGTTGAAAAGTGGCCTAGTGCCGACCCCAGTTTGGCGGTTTGCGCAACCCCACTGCTCGTTGGCTGCAAGTCGGAGCAAATCTACATAATTGAATGCCATTATGATTTTATGGTGCAATTATGTATTTATGATTTTTCATTATAAAGTTAATGGGAAAAATATTCATCTGATGGATCCGGCCGCGCCGCCACCAACCACGTGTTGGCTGAGTGATTTTCGATCAAGTGAAAGTTTGCACGTCCGCGTTCTTTTTTGTCCACCTGAAAGTGTAATTTGGTGTTTGGATTTAATGTGTTTGCTGGTGGAGGGCAGAAGCTCCCTCGCTACAAAGAAACAGGACCGCACTACAATACTCTCACCCGCCAGGTTGTTGAAACCATAAATCACCATGGGAGAACCTGGAAGAGTGACCTGAATAATGAACCAGGGAGCAGTGTTCGGGAATAAATCAGGAAGAAAAGTGTTTGCTTTGTACTGTTACACAATGTCACATCACGGGTTTTGGGGGTTGAAGGTGGCGTTCCCAGCTGGGATTTTCATCCATTTATAAAACTCGCTGTTTGTTTTGGTGACAAGGTGATGTTGCTCCAGCCGTGATTCGTTTTAGCTAGAATCAAACTTTTCGCCACAGGTGGCCGGAGAAATAATGAAGGGTGGTGTTGGAATGAAAGCATTTCCTCTGAAATTACAATAATGGCAAAACGAAATCTTTATATCTGTGGCGATTCATGCGCTCTAATTCCCATATGCAGTGAGGACGTTAAAAGTATCGTCTTATTAATACGATTTCTAGAGATAATGTGTAACGTGATTTTCGGATGATCCCTCTTTGTTTACATAAAAAAGTAGGTGATGGTTCAAGCACAAGCGTGACTTTTTTCTCACACATAAATAAATTGTTTTGAAACCTATGGGACGTATTTTTCCAAGTTTTTCGATCAATATGAAGTGTTTTTGCCTTCCTCACCTTACTGAGGAAAGGCTATAAAATCACTCGAAAAATGAACTTCTCAATTAGACCTCCTAGACCCACCTTCGTGTATACCTATCGACTCAGAATCAAATTCTGAGCAAATGTCAGCTTTAATCTGTTTTTGTGTTTCGTGTTGTTAGCATTTGTCTTTAGTTAAGTTAAATTTTATCATTAAGATCACAAGTTGTCGGATGATTCAAATAAACAAATAAACAAAAAAAATCGAAGCCCGTCTGAAGGCGGGGTTGGGTTGCAGAGGGTTGAAATAGGGGAAATATACCTTTTCCAATCAAACACCTATCTCCGTCATATGGAGAGTTTGATGCTCGATTAAAGCTCCAAAAATACTATTTAGGCTTTAAACTTACCAGCAACAGCACCGCCTCGAGTAAGCACGCAAATGTATGCCACTTACTGGCCAAAAAGATCAAATTTAATGCACTTTTGATCATAATTTCTATTTTGCGAGACCATTTTTCATCATTTTGTTGGCACACACAGTGACACACGTGAGAAACCCTGAAACGCATAATTAATATCGCCAAAATCAACTTTTCACTTTCGCTTGCTTTTTCACGGCGCTTTCGAACACAAAACTGCCCCCAACTTTCGGAAATATGTTCTTTTGCACATTAGTTAGTCACTCAGTTGAAAAATAATCCCGAATCATGTAAATTATTAGCAAGTGTCATCAAAAAAACAAACGCGCCAAGTCTTTTGACGTTTGAATTTTGACGACCCATTCCAATCGAAGGCTGAAGAAAACCGAGCGAGAAGCGAAGGCAAATAAAGAACAAAGGGTGGCCACCAACACCACCAGCAGCGCCTTTGGAGTGAGCCAGCGATGCCAAGAAATTTTCTCTACAAATGCTAATTTTCGTGTGTGTGTGTGTGTGTGTGTGTGTGTGTGTGTGTGTGTGTGTGTGTGTGTGTGTGTGTGTGTGTGTGTGGTCCAATCCAATACCCGCTAACCGGTAGCGAAATTATGGGAAAGTATAATTTGTATCAGACTGTGTACATGCCGAATGCTGATACAGCTTATCTCAGTCCCGGGTATTAGGTGGTGATAGCCCTC
The DNA here is from genome assembly GCF_016801865.2 of Culex pipiens pallens. Taxonomy (NCBI): domain Eukaryota; kingdom Metazoa; phylum Arthropoda; class Insecta; order Diptera; family Culicidae; genus Culex; species Culex pipiens. The sequence continues at coordinate 96,072,649 of NC_068939.1, forward strand.
GCGCTGCTTCCAACGACCCATTTCAGAATGACAGAGCTCCTTGCGGTCCAATTCCGAGGTCGCTGGGCATTGTTCGGCCCCGCCTAAACATAGAAGCAAGCATCTGAAGGAAACTTGATCTATATTTAGACTTCCAATCCCCTCAGGCAAATCAGGGATCAGCGCGTATTTAATATGAGAAGATAACATGTTTCAACACTACGGATCAATTCACTGCTAGAGTGTAAACCTTCTGATGGCCGACTGCTTAGCGTCCCAGACCACCACCAATCCAAAGGTGTGAGTTCGAATCCCACCTGATTCATTTTAGTTTTTATTCATATTCAAATTCCTGATTCCAAATTTCAAAGGTACCGACCGGGATTTGATCCCTGATCCTTCTGCTTGTAAGACAGAAGCCGTAACCATTAAGCCACGGAGCCGGTTGAATGGGATCTGGTTCTCTGTATGGCTTTTTGCGAGATGAGAGCAGAGGACAACAATCATCTCAACGTTTCCACTTTACCCGGGCTAACGACCGGCAGTTCCAGTTCACGATGATTTCCCTTCATATGTTAAAAACCACTTATGATTTTGGCACATATTCCGTTTGTCAACGTTTCCTGTCATTACTGGCGGGAAAAATCTACGTGGAATCAGCTGTGCAGACCAATGCTAATTTTCGTGAGTGTTCGCTTAAAATTTAATCACAATTGGCAGCACTAAGCAGACCCAAAAGAGCGCTAGAAGAAAAAAAGAACTAAGCTGAAAATAAGAAAATGGACGTGGTCCAATGCACTCACTGATTAAAATACATTTGGGAAATATTTTTTTTAAATGCTCGTAAAAGAAATAGAATAACTTTTAGTAAAAGTGAAAATAAACAAAAATGTTCACAAAAAGTTGCTCTACTCGTTGGTGTACTTGGTTTCAGTAAATTTCAAGGAACATTCCAGATTATCCAGCATCATTCAAACCCGACCGCTTATTCGGCTTAAAATGGGTATATTTCCCTTACCGAAACCCTATTTTACGCTACCTCTTCTTTCGCTAATCACGCCCGCACATATTTTTGTACATTCCCAATCTACTCTATGAGTTCATCACTTAACAATCGAACCAAACTCTGTACCCAAAATCAGGAAAAACAAACCAACCATTTACTCTTCTAGCAGCGATACTAATTCTAAGCGCATAAATTTGCCTCCAACAGCGGAACTTCGAATTTATTGTCGCCGGTGGAATAATTATCCAAAGATAAAGTGGTCGAGACTTTTAAATTGGTCCTTTTGGAAATTGTGTGACGTTACACGGAATGAATTAATTGCAGTTGTCTGTTTCGAACATTAGTTTTGAATGTGAACAGATTTCGTTGTATTGTGTCTCATCAATGAAATACTTGATAACCACGATCAAACTTCTATCGTCTAAATCTTCACTCCCACCATCTCATGTTTGATTATGGTGACATTATTCGACGGTTCCACCTCACAAAGCTCTTTTGTACCTACAACTTTGCGCTATGAATAATTCATCACGCTAAAATAATGTGAAGACAAGCGATTCGAGCAATCTACCGTGAATCCACCGAAACAAGATAGCAAATCATAATTAGTTGTTTACGTTAAATTAATTCATAGTTTATTTTCCCAACCGTTACAGCAAGCTTAAAACAACAACCGGCGAGGACCGAACACACGCTCGCCACCAGCGAAAAGTTAGAAGAAGATGGTGGTTTATGGAATGGGGTTTGACGGGGTGAAATGGGAAAATATTTTTCGGTTTTGTTTTGAGTTACAGCTGTGACCATCTACACGGAGAAAAAGAGTTCCCAAAATCGTGAACAATCGTTCATGAAAATGAGAACCTCGAACAAAGTGTTCATATGTTCACGATTTTGGAAAATCTTTTTTCTCCATGTAGGTATGCAACGGTGCGAATTCGACCATTCAAGTCGTTTTTTGTACTCATTCTGTTTTCAATTCCAAATTCCGACCGACCATAATTTGATCCTTGGACCTTCTTCTTATGAGACCGTTTGGCCCTCATAACCCCCTCACCAAACCATTCATTCTTTGGAGGTGGTGAGACACAATCCGCGCTTAGTCCTGTCTCCTTTCGTCATGAGTAAGGTTGGTCTTCTCCTCACCGGCATGTGGATCATGATGTCATGATTCGCACCACTCCTTCGAGCCTGTTCTTATCACGAAGAAGACGCGACCGACGATGGTGTACAAATTAAATGGAAATTTTCCTCACAGATCAACAGGAAAACGCAAATTAAAAACGACTCCTTCCGAAACTCACCTCGCCTCATGCAAATGAAGACATTTTCGTGGAAATTACTGACTGCCACGGGGGTACAATCCTTGCATGTGGTGTGGAACTTTGCACAGTCTGGCCAGTCTCATCAGGTGGAAAACAAGGGGTTGATGTGGAGGCTTCAAAACTGGCAGAAATACCGCCGAAATGGTTCTACTCTTGTACTAAACGATGTCGTTAAACATTATGAATTATCTTTGTTTACTTTTACTAGTTTTGTATGTCCCTATCCCATTGATAGGGTGGTCAACACATTACTTAACACTTGAAAATCTTCCGAATGATTTTTTAGCCAAGACACGCACCATCAGATTGGTATAGCATTGCAGAGACACAAACCGTAACAACAAAAAAATCGTTCAAATTTTCAAACTACCACACCATTTCCTACTATAGAAACCCCGACTCTGGTCAATCCACATGAAGAGAACACGCCCGCTTATCAAAACATTTCGTGCATGAAAATGAATGGTGCGGAAATTTAGCAACCTCTAAAAATGAAGAACGGACGCGTAAGCGGAAACAACAAGTTATTACAAACTTTAAGCCTTATAATCATAAAGTACCGTACCTGCCTCGCCCAGCGCTCGAGTGTCCAAAAAGTTTCACTTCATTTAGCAAAAGCACCCACGACTTGAGTTGATTCATTTATGCCCCTACCAAGCAACGCGGTGTGAGGCGGGACTCAGAACAACAAAACAGATCGACGCGCTCCGAACGTTCCTTCGGTGGTGTGAGGGTTTAGTCAGAGGGCGCAACAAAATTTTCACTTCACCAACATAAACATGCAAACTTTGATTGTTATGCTCCGGGATTCAAATTTGGCTTTTCATGTTATGTTTATGTTGGCGGCATATGGTCGCCCTGCCTGTGGGGTGATACATTTGGACAGGGTCACTTGTAAGGATTTGTTTTGCTGATATAAAAATAAGACAAAACTAACAAAACAAAAAGTGCTTCATTTTATCTTTCCATATGTTTGCGAATCAATATTTTGGATTCAGATCAACAGATAAAGCTTGAAAATCTTTAAACAAAAACGAAACAGCAATATGAGTCCGGTTTAATGAAATAATAAATAAATTAAATTTAAAAAAAAAATAGTTTTTCCCATACAAAATTGAATTGCTTTGCGCAACCACTCGTTCTCAAACTTTGGGGAGTTGTTTAGAACACCAAAATGAACAGAAAGGTGCTGTGCTCACTAGATTTAGACGCTGAAAAAAAATTATACACGAGCAATTCTCTACGAAATCGGTCTTTTTTCTTCAACTTTAATTTTTGTATTATTTAATCCGACGGAAACTTTTTTGGTGCCTTCGGTATGCCCGGAGAAGCCTTTTTGCATCATTAGTTTGTCCATACAAATTTGGCAGCTGTCCATACAAAAATGATGTATGAAAATTCAAAAATCTGTATCTTTTGAAGGAATTTTTTGATCGATTTGGTGTCTTCGGCAAAGTTAAAGGTATGGATACGGACTACACTGGAAAAAATGATACACGGTAACAAAAATTTGGTGATTTTTTATTTAACTTTTTATCACTAAAACTTGATTTGCAAAAAAACACTATTTTTATTTTTTTTATTTTTTTATATGTTTTAGAGGACATAAAATGCCAACTTTCCAGAAATTTTCAGGTTGTGCAAAAAATCATTGACCGAGTTATGAATTTTTTTATCAATACCGATTTTTAAAAAAAATCGAAGTTTTGGTCTCAAAAATTTTTCAACTTCATTTTTCGATGTAAAATCAAATTTGCAATCAAAAAGTACTTTAGTAAAATTTTGATAAAGTGCACCGTTTTCAAGTTATAGCCATTTTTAGGTGACTTTTTTGAAAATAGTCGTAGTTTTTCATTTTTTTAAATTAGTGCACATGTTTGCCCACTTTTGAAAAAAAAAAAATATTTTTGAGAAGCTGAGAAGATTCTCTATATTTTGCTTCTTCGGACTTTGTTAATACGACCTTTAGTTGCTGAGATATTGCAATGCAAAGGTTTAAAAACAGGAAAATTGAAGTTTTCTAAGTCTCACCCAAACAGCCCACCATTTTTCAATGTCGATATCTCAGCAACTAATGGTCCGATTTTCAATGTTAAAATATGAAACATTTGTGAAATTTTTCGATCTTTTCGAAAACAATTTTCAAATCAAAACTAACATTTTAAAAGGGCCAAACATTCAATATTGCGCCCTTTTAAAATGTTAGTCTTGGTTTAAAAATTATGAAAATATTGTTTTCGAAAAGATCGGAAAATTTCACAAATGTTTCATATTTTAACATTGAAAATCGGACCATTAGTTGCTGAGATATCGTCATTGAAGATGGTGGGCTGCTTGGGTGAGACTTAGAAAACTTCAATTTTCCTGTTTTTAAACCTGTGCATTGCAATATCTCAGCAACTAAAGCTCGTTTTAACAAAGTTTGAAGAAGCAAAATATAGAGAATTTTCTCAGCTCTTCAAAAATATTTTTTCAAAAGTGAGCAAACATGTGCACTAATTAAAAAAAATGAAAAACTGCGGCTATTTTCAAAAAAGCCACCTAAATATGGATTTAACTTGAAAACGGTGCACTTTATCAAAATTTCACTAAAGTACTTTTTGATTGCAAATTTAATTTTACATCGAAAAATGAAGTTGAAAAATTTTTGCGACCAAAATTTCGAATTTTTGAAAAAATCAGTATTGATTAAAAAATTCATAACTCGGTCAATGATTTTTTGCACAACCTGGAAATTTCTGAAAAGTTGGCATTTTATGTCCTCAACATATCAAAAAATAAAAAAAAATAAAAATAGTGTTTTTTTGCAAATCAAGTTTTAGTGATAAAAAGTTAAATAAAAAAATCACCACATTTTTTTACCGTGTATCATTTTTTTCCAGTGTAGTCCGTATCCATACCTACAACTTTGCCGAAGACACCAAATCGATCAAAAATTTCCTTCAAAAGATACAGATTTTCGAATTTTCATACAACATTTTTGTATGGACAGCTGCAAAATTTGTGTGGAAAATTATATGGACAAACTAATGATGCAAAAAGGCTTCTTTGGGCATACCGAAGGCACCAAAAAAGTTTCAGTTAGATTAAAAAATACAAAAAAAAATCGAATGACCGAAATCCTAGCGAACTGCTCAAATACAAGAATTCCAATTATGCTATTTTTTTTTCAATTAAATAGATTTTAATTTAAAGCTACGTAATATCTGTACGACCTTTCAATGTACGTTATTTCTGAACGACCCGTCGAGTGAAAAAGCTCAGTTGACAACAATCAAAAGCCGAGAAGCGGTTGAACGTGGCTGGACAAGGTTTCTGCGCAAAGTTCCAGATTTCGGGACGGGACGGAAGAAATTGTCGAATCCATCCCTCCCAAGTAACAAGCAAAATGCCTTTACTGCTCTGTCATAAGCACTCTGATAGCATTTTGTGAAATTTGTTAGCTGTAAAAACGACACAGTTTTATATTTTTAATTCTCAAATTTATGAAATTTAATTTATCTAAATAATTCATTGAAAGTTTTTGTTATACCATGGTGTCATATCGGCAAAGTGTACGGATTTTTGTTCAGCACGAGTTGGTAGCCTTATCCATGGTCCTAAGTCCAATCCTTGTGAAGTTACAGCGGTTTTAAAAATAAAAATGTTGAAAAAATTGAATGTATAGGCTTACAGATATAAGCTATTTATATTGCTCATAACTGAAAACAAAATATTTTTTCAGTGTAGTATAGTAACCTGGATAGTCAATTAGCTTATATCTGTAAGCCCATACATCCATTTGAAATGTGGTCAAAGACAAACTTATGGGAAATTGGACGAGCTTTCCGGTAAAAATATTTTCGAGACTGAAAAATCAAGTCTGTCATATAGAAATTGCCAAAAACCATCAAAAAACCTATTTTTTCAACATCTCTATTTTTAAAACCGCTGTAACTTCACAAGGATTGGACTTAGGACCATGGTCAATATGGAGACTTTTATGTAAAATTGTATTGAAAATCGACTCTCGAGTTCGGTTTTTGAAAATTTTGACGTTTAGAGCACTTCTCAAAAAAACAGTTTCAGTAAATGATTTTTGTAATGTTTTAGGTGAATTGCTCCATCCTGCATTTTTCGTGAGTCTTTTTGTAACATCTTAGGCTATTTTCACAAAAATGTTGACCGAAAAAAAATCGTGGGCTCACCTTCAAATTTGACTTTTAAACTTAAAAATCAAAAAATCTCATAAAAGTGGTGTGTATTTTTGTTTCAGTGTATTTTTTTCGGAAAGTCCGTCGAATTTCCTACCAGTTTGTCTTTGACCACATTTTGATACGATGCAACGGCTTTGAGATACAAAAATATTTAAATTACGAAATACAAAAATATTTAAAACACTTACGCCCTTCTCAAATGTCATTATCGAGTGTAACTCCATATACACAAAAATGGCTTGTATATGCCTAGGATAACATGTCTACAAAGTTTCATTGAAATCGGAGAGGGTCAAGAAAAAAGTACCTAAAAATTCCTGTTTTTGGTTGGAATTGCTCTACCATAGTTTACTGTTCTAAGAGACTGAAGAAAATAGATGAAAAATTTAAGGATCGACAACCCGAGATTAGGGCGCTAGCCCCAAAAGCTGAGTATTGCTCTCTGGGCTATTTTTACACCTCTGAGCCAAAAATGAGCAAAATTGATATCATTTCGTTGCATGTGTACAATCTTTCTTTTTACAGGAGACATGTCACAGAATATCACGCAATGAACGATTTGAGGGTGAAGTTTGCATGGGAAAAATGTTAAAACGTGTTTGGCCATGATCCTAATATTTTATCAGCAGTTGGCACAGGTTAGCGCCTAAAGCGATTTAAATTTGTTAACCCAATCTCGAAAAAAAACTAGAAATTTCGACCATCGAACTAGTTTTGCATTCAGAATTTGCCAAACATATCTAGGATAGATCAAACAATTAGTGTTAATATCGATCCATTTTTTCTATAATATGTATTACACAAATTGTTTCATAGTAACAGTTACTAAAACTGTCTAATAGTGTCTTAAATAAAAGACAAGAGATTGCAAACAATATTTCAGTATTTTTCAGAAGAAAAAAAAAACAGACCTTACACTATTTAATATTTTTCAAACTCCTGCGAAAGTAACTCTATCACACTAAAAACTCTCACAAACAAACATATTCCACCATCCTAAATTGTGCTCTCAAATGCCGTTACTTTCCTCGCAACACCTCGCATCGCGAAGGCATCAGCCGCTAGCAAGGTGCATCCACGAAGGCCCCCTGACGAGGGAAAAAACATTTTTCACCGAAATAAAAAAAAAACCGCTCTGCCCCATTCAAGTACCACAGGATATAATTTTTCACCCAAATTTCAGCTCTTTTATTATCCTGCTGCCGCTCTCACCTTGCTCCCCTTTTCATCAGCAGGGAAAACCTTACCCCTCACCCCCTTCAGTAACACGGTTTCACACATGGCCCGGGAAAAACTTCACGTGTGTGTATGTGGGTGTGCAAAATATGTGTGTGTTTTTTTGTGTGAACAAAAAGGAAAATATCCCGAGCAAAACCAGCGGCGCGTTTGATAACGCCACGTGTGTGTGTGTTCGTGTGTGTTTGCACGAGCGCCAAACCACCATGAATTACGGGCTGATGTGTATTTCGGCAGTAAATTATAGTCTATCACAAATTAAAATTGTGCAAGTAGAAGTAGATTGTACACGAGTTTGAAAAATTACTTTATTATTTAGTGTTGCTGGCGCTTTTGCAGGCTTGCTGCTTTACATGAGCAACGAACGAGACCTATAAATTTTGAGCAATTTTATCTCTGTAATAGCTGCTTAAACGGTGCTGGTTTGGTCCTCGACTTTTTTCGGGGCAGTTGTTAGTTGTTCAAAAGCCCCCGGAGAAATGAGCTCACCTCACCCATTCGTTGCATGTCGATGTAATACGTGTTGTTGGTTTATGGGCGTCCTGTTGCACACAATTTTAATGACCGAAAATTGCCGATGCTCGAGATAGTGTGGACAAAAGAAGTGTGGCTATTCATTTTAAACTGTTATTTATTGGCAAAAGATAATTACAAACCTTTCTTTCATAAGACTTCAATGTACTAGGAAAAACGTTTGAAAATTAGTTAGAAACATATTGATCAAAATAAAATATAAGAGCAATTCTCTACGAAATCAATCTTTTTTCTTAAATTTTAATTTTTGTATTTTTTAATCCGACTGAAACAATTTTGGTGCCTTCGGTATGCCCAAAGAAGCCATTTTGCATCATTAGTTTGTCCGTATAATTTTCCATACAAATTTGGCAGCTGGCCATACAAAAATGATGTATGAAAATTCAAAAATCTGTATATTTTGAAGGAATGTTTTGATCAATTTTGTGTCTTCGGCAAAGTTGTAGGTATGGATACGGACTACACTGCAAAAAAATGATACACGGTAAAAAAATTGTGATTTTTTATTTAACTTTTTGTCACTAAAACTTGATTTGCAAAAAAACACTATTTTTTATATTTTTTTTATTTTTTAATATGTTTTAGAGGACATAAAATGCCAACTTTTCAAAAATTTCCAGGTTGTGCAAAAAATCTTTGAGTGAGTTTTGAATTTTGGAATCAATACTGATCTTTTCAAAAAATTGGTCGCAAAAATTTTTCGACTTCATTTTTCGATGTAAAATCAAATTTGCAATCAAAAAATACTGTAAGGAAATTTTGATAAAGTGCACCGTTTTCAAGTTAAATACATATTTAGGTGACTTTTTTGAAAATAGTCGAAGTTTTTCATTTTTTTTTTTAAATTAGTGCACATTTTTGCCCACTTTTGAAAAAAATATTTTTGAAGAGCTGAGAAAATTCTCTATATTTTGCTTTTTTTGAACTTTTGATCAGTGCATAATTGACAAAGGGAGCGCGTGGTCGTCAAAATATTCGGAGTGAAAAGTGTTTTTTTTGTGTGTGCCTTTTGTTTCGCATTTTTGTCGTGTATTGTGTGCTTCGAGGAGAAGATTGCCCTCTGAAAATGCAGCGTCATCAGTGCATAGGGTAGGGTAGTCATCAATGAGACACTTTTGGTTTTCAACTTTCAAAGATTTTTCTAATTTTTTCATCAGCATGTTTTAATGAGCTTTTTGTTGCATTTTCTTTCTTTTAATGTGTTCTAACATTGACCAAAATATGAGATCGATCCGACATCTACAGCCAGAGTTATTTAACTGTCTCATTGTAGACGCACTTGGCAGGAACAATGAGACAGCTGGGGAACAATGAGACACACTACGGAAATCAAGATTTTTCTAGTAAAACATCATGTTTTTGTATTGTTCCATTGCAGGTAACTTGCCTTGAACATTTTAGAGCAATTTTGCCAACATGAAACTTTAATTAACAAAAGTTATACTAAAAAGTATTTAAATTTTGTAAAATCCGTATATTTATACCAAATAACATTGTATTGTTGATTAAATGAAGTTAAAACTCTATAAATATGCCAAAAATCACTATTAATTCATGTTTTCAAGATTTCAATAGATTTTGAAAAGTTTAATGAAGAAAAATCAAAGTGTCTCATTGTTACCCATAAGCTGAAATGAGTGGGGAACAATGAGACAGTCCTGGATACTGGGTATATTCTAAATTTTGGCCAAACCTAATGAAAGGACATTGTAGCCCAACTCAATCCCTATGGAACGTCGAATGAAATTTGAAGAAATATAAGTTTTGGTGTTAATGGCAGTCTATGAGCGAAAATGTAATTTTTAGTCATAATTTACTTTTACACCCCAGAATAAAACATGTATGAATAACTTTGCAAGGGAGCGTCCATAACCAAAGCCACTATTATGGCAGACGTGTATCTAGTAGACACACCTTTCCCCCAAATATGAGCCTGATTGGTTGAAACTACGACTTGTGAGAGCCATTTTATCATTGTTCCCCGTGTCTCATTGATGACTACTCTACCCTAATTGACAAAGGGAGCGCGTGGTCGTAAAAATATTCGGAGTGAAAAGTGATTTTTTTTGTGTGTGCCTTTTGTTTCGCATTTTTGTCGTGTATTGTGTGCTGCGAAGAGATTTGAAATTTGCTCGCGTTATCTAAATTGTAGAAACAGTAAAAATATACTGATAAGTCCAGCCCATAGCACTTATGCTCGGTTGGCACGCGTTCGATTAAAAAACTTTCTAAATCATCACTAATTTATCTTTCCGCAGCCGGCTGCCCAAGATTTAAAAAATTCAACCGATAAACAAAATGCTCATGGTCACATCACTGCCATTCGTGAATCCTGACCTCATACCCATCTACTAACCCCTTCAAAACTCATGTGATACTTTGTCGGAGAAGCAGTCGATTGGGCGGTCTCTATCACTCAAGTATCGGACTAACATTCCCATCCACTTCCCCGTGACTCTACCACTGGTCGTGGCCGGCGCCGGTATTGATCAGCATGATAGGGGCCTTTGAGAAGTTGCGAAGCGAGGAAAGATAGCACCCACTCATCTTCCACGGCTCGTGGATTTAACTTCTGGAGGTCCTGGTCAATAACGGAGTAGCAACTGCGGGTGGGCACCTATGCTTATGCTTATGAGCAGTTCTCTAGGATTTCGGTCATTCGATTTTTTTTGTATTTTTTAATCCGACTGAAACTTTTTTGGTGCCTTCGGTATGCCCAAAGAAGCCATTTTGCATCATTAGTTTGTCCATATAATTTTCCATACAAATTCGGCAGCTGTCCATACAAAAATGATGTATGAAAATTCAAAAATCTGTATCTTTTGAAGGAATTTTTTGATCGATTTGGTGTCTTCGGCAAAGTTGTAGGTATGGATACGGACTACACTGGAAAAAAATAATACACGGTAAAAAAAATTTGGTGATTTTTTTATTTAACTTTTTATCACTAAAACTTGATTTACAAAAAAACACTATTTTTAATTTTTTTTATTTTTTGATATGTTTTAGAAGGCATAAAATGCCAACTTTTCAGAAATTTCCAGGTTGTGCAAAAAATCACTGACCGAGTTATGAATTTTTTAATCAATACTGATTTTTTCAAAAAATCGAAATTTTGGTCGTAAAAATTTTTCAACTTCATTTTTCGATGTAAAATCAAATTTGCAATCAAAAAGTACTTTACTGAAATTTTGATAAAGTGCACCGTTTTCAAGTTATAGCCATATTTAAGTGACTTTTTTGAAAATAGTCGCAGTTTTTCATTTTTTTTAATTAGTGCACATGTTTGCCCAGTTTTGAAAAAAATATTTTTGAAAAGCTGAGAAAATTCTCTATATTTTGCTTATTTGGACTTTGTTGATACGACCTTTAGTTGCTGAGATATTGCAATGCAAAGGTTTAAAAACAGGAAAATTGATGTTTTCTAAGTTTCACCCAAACAACCCACCATTTTCTATCGTCAATATCTCAGCAACTAATGGTCCGATTTTCAATGTTAATATATGAAACATTTGTGAAATTTTCCGATCTTTTCGAAAAAAATATTTTTGGAATTTTCAAATCAAGACTAACATTTCACAAAGGCCAAACATTCAATATTACGCCCTTTTAAAATGTTTGTCTTGATTTGAAAATTTTGAAAATATTTTTTTCGAAAAGATCGGAAAATTTCACAATTGTTTCATATATTAACATTGAAAATCGGACCATTAGTTGCTGAGATATTGACGATAGAAAATGGTGGGTTGTTTGGGTGAAACTTAGAAAACATCAATTTTCCTGTTTTTAAACCTTTGCATTGCAATATCTCAGCAACTAAAGGTCGTATCAACATAGTCCGAATAAGCAAAATATAGAGAATTTTCTCAGCTTTTCAAAAATATTTTTTTCAAAACTGGGCAAACATGTGCACTAATTTAAAAAAATGAAAAACTGCGACTATTTTCAAAAAAGTCACTTAAATATGGCTATAACTTGAAAACGGTGCACTTTATCAAAATTTTAGTAAAGTACTTTTTGATTGCAAATTTGATTTTACATCGAAAAATGAAGTTGAAAAATTTTTACGACCAAAATTTCGATTTTTTGAAAAAATCAGTATTGATTAAAAAATTCATAACTCGGTCAGTGATTTTTTGCACAACCTGGAAATTTCTGAAAAGTTGGCATTTTATGTCTTCTAAAACATATCAAAAAATAAAAAAAATTAAAAATAGTGTTTTTTTGTAAATCAAGTTTTAGTGATAAAAAGTTAAATAAAAAAATCACCAAATTTTTTTTACCGTGTATTATTTTTTCCAGTGTAGTCCGTATCCATACCTACAACTTTGCCGAAGACACCAAATCGATCAAAAAATTCCTTCAAAAGATACAGATTTTTGAATTTTCATACATCATTTTTGTATGGACAGCTGCCGAATTTGTATGGAAAATTATATGGACAAACTAATGATGCAAAATGGCTTCTTTGGGCATACCGAAGGCACCAAAAAAGTTTCAGCCGGATTAAAAAATACAAAAATTAAAATTGAAGAAAAAAGACCGATTTCGTAGAGAATTGCTCTTATGCTTTATATTTTGCTTTTTTGAACTTTGTTGTTACGACCCTTAGTTGCTGAGATATTGCCATGCAAAGGTTAAAAAACAGGAAAATTGATGTTTTCTAAGTCTCACCCAAACAACACACCATTTTCTAATGTTGATATCTCAGCAACTAATGGTCCGATTTACAATGTTAAAGTATGAAACATTCGTGAAATTTTCCGATCTCTTCGAAAATAATATTTCTACCCAGACTAACATTTCAAAAGGACGAAACATTCAATATAACGCCCTTTTAAAATGTTAGTCTTGAATTAAAAATTTTAAAAATATTTTTTTCGAAAAAATCGAAAAATTTTACGAATGTTTCATATAATAACATTGAAAAACGGACCATTAGTTGCTGAGTTATCGACATTAGAAAATGGTGTGTTGTTTGGGTGAGACTTAGAAAACATCAATTTTCCTGTTTTGCATGGCAATATATCCGCAACTAAAGGTCGTATCAACAAAGACCGAATAAGCAAAATATAGAGAATTTTCTCAGCTTTTCAAAAATATTTTTTTCAAAAGTGGACAAACATGTGCACTAATTTAAAAAAAAATAAAAAATTAAAAACTGCGTCTATTTTCAAAAAAGTTACATAAAAATGGCAATAACTTGAAAACGGTGCACTTTATCAAAATTTCACTGAAGTACTTTGGGTAATTCTCTACCAACTCACACGAAATCGGGAAAAGTTGCCCCGACCCCTCTTCGATTTGCGTAAAACTTTGTCCTAAGGGGTAACTTTTGTCCCTGATCACGAAACCGAGGTCCGTTTTTTGATATCTCGTGACAGTGGGGCGGTACGACCCCTTTCATTTTTGAACATGCGAAAAAAGAGGTGTTTTTCAACAATTTGCAGCCTGAAACGGTGATGAGATAGACATTTGGTGTCAAAGGGACTTTTATGTAAAATTAGACGCCCGATTTGATGGCTTACTCAGAATTCCGAAAAAACGTATTTTTCATCGAAAAAAAACACTAAAAAAGTTTTAAAAATTCTCCCATTTTCCGTTACTTGACTGTAAAAAATTTTGGAACATGTCATTTTATGGGAAATTTAATGTACTTTTCGAATCTACATTGTCCCAGAACGGTCATTTTTTTCATTTAGAACAAAATTTTTCATTTTAAAATTTCGTGTTTTTTCTAACTTTGCAGGGTTATTTTTTAGAGTGTAACAATGTTGTACAAAGTTGTAGAACAGACAATTACAAAAATTTTGATATATAGACATAAGGGGTTTGCTTATAAACATCACGAGTTATCACGATTTTACGAAAAAAAGTTTTTTTTTGCGACCAATATTTCGATCTTTTGAAAAAATCAGTATTGATTAAAAAATTCATAACTCGGTTTAATGATTTTTTGCACAACCTATAAATTTCTGAAAAGTTGGCATTTTATGTCCTCTAAAACATATAAAAAAATAAAAAAAAATTAAAAATAGTGTTTTTCTGCAAATCAAGTTTTGGTGATAAAAAGTTAAATAAAAAAATCACCAAATTTTTTTTACCGTGTATCATTTTTTTCCAGTGAAGTCCGTATTCATACCTACAACTTTGCCGAAGACACCAAATTGATCAAAAAATTCCTTCAAAAGATACAGATTTTTGAATTTTCATACATCATTTTTGTATGGACAGCTGCCAAATTTGTATGGAAATTTATATGGACAAACTTATGATGCAAAATGGCTTCTTTGGTTTCAGTCGGATAAAAAAATACAAAAATTAAAATTGAAGAAAAAACATCGATTTCGTAGAGAATTGCTCATTTAGATTGTACTCTTCAGTTTGCGGAAAAATCGCAAACCTATCAAAGTCATCCCGTTTTACGGTATGTCTAATTAGACAGAAGTAAAGTATTATGATTTGCATCCTCTTTTGACATTCCAAACAATTAAAAATTTATGTGTTGATTTGAAAAATATAATATTGTTTTGGATATGATAAACAGTTGAATGAATTTTAAATCCCATCTTCTTTATACTTTAGAACTATTTCAAATAAATTTGTTGATTCTACCCAGCTCCCAGCAACCTTCCATGCCGCGCGGTGTGTCCAATGAACTGCAACGAATCTAGAGTTTTCCCACAGTCCAGTTGAAAGAACTCGGCCCGGAAAGCGGATAATAAAGAGCTTTGGCAATGAAGGGAAGCAGCAGATTTGTTGCTTTGGCAGCATGTCAAAAAGTTTTTCCTCCGGATTTTGTGTGCGGCTCTGACTTTGCTTCGGACCTTTTCTTTAATTTGGAATTAAATTATAGAATCAAGTTTCACTGTCTATTGGTTGGCAAATTGATGACCAAATTTGCCAAGGGGAGCAAAAAAAAAACGTTGGGGTGATGGCTTTCTTTTTACTTGTTTGATTTGCAATTTTTGGAATGCATTCCGGTGGATACAATGAATCTGAGCTGGATTTTTCTTTATGGGCAATTTAGAACATATTTAAGTTAGGCCATTTGAACATACATGACAGTAAAACCCAACTCAGCTCACTAGATCAGGGATATCCTATTTGTTTTTATAATAGTCACATCCACCAAGTATGTACCCAACAACCGTCGTCACCAATGCCTGCATTCAGGCGCATTCCAGCTTCTCAAGTTTGCCTGAAACTATGCAACTGCACAGATAACGTTAATTTATCACCGTCAACTGTTATCGGTTCACTCAATCTCATCCGTGGCGTTTTTTGTGTGTGCTTTTTTTCGTTTGTTTCAGTTGTGTCTTTCCGGAAATTCCTGAACTTCAAATGAATCTGAATAGATAGAGAGAATGCAGGCGCAAAAAAAAACGAAACTAAAATCGTTTGGGAAAATCACCGTCAACTTTCATACGGAGTTGAAAACAATTATGGAGAAGCATTTTAATCAAGATGGATCGAGATGAAGCTCAAGTGTGTGAATTTTCCGAACGATGCAGAGAGAACGAAGAAGAAACAGCTGGCTCGTTGGATCTATGACCAGGATGTCTCAAGTGGCCGGCCATCCTAAACCCAGGTTCCGGAGGGGACGACCGACCGAGGCAAACAAGCAAAATTAATTACTTCGCACTTACGGGTTTTTTTTCGTCTCCCCGTTCGTTCGCCGAAAAATTTATCTTGATTTAATTAGTTTCAGATTGGGCAACCCCTCGAAGCGTCATCATCATCGTCTTTGCTGCAGCTCCAAAGTTTTGCAGCGGGGTTGCAGGCATTCAGGCGCGCACGCTGAGGAAAATTTATGTGAAACGTCGAATGGATCTAGGAGCTTTTTTATTCTGAGGTTCAGTGGAGGACTTCCGGGTGGGAAGTAGGGGTGTGTGTGTGTGTGTGTGTGGTCAAAAAGTGTGGCCATTGAATTGGACCGTTCGTTCCGGTCACCTCCTTGGGCCTGGAGGATGCTTGAGGCGAGAGTTTTCGAGTTTGAAACAAATAACAAACATTGCTCTTCATTAATTTCGGGAACGAATCGTTTGAAAGTTCAAGCTTTTTTTGGTTTTCGACTTTTTTTTTGTTTGAGAGTGGGGCACACACAAACATATCATTGAATCGTGATTTATTATCGGAGAAGCGCTGGCAAATCGAGAGAAATGCTGACACAGGACCAGAGGAAAAACGTTTTCAAAATCAATCAAAATTAGGATGAAATGCCTGCAGGAGGAAAGCACACACTATTTTCAGCATAAAAATTGATAAAAGAGTTTTTATCTGCAGTTTTATTTGTGAACGTTTGTAGAATGATACCGGTTGTATTATTTTGAATTTAGCGCCACAAACCTTATCTCTAATAAAACTGATGATAAATGTTCGATAATAATTATTAGTTATTTTAAACGTTTCTATGTAATTCAAAATATTTCTTATTTTTAAAAATAAAGAGATTTCATTATAATTCAAAATAATTGTATCTCTTTCTGATAAAACAGCTATTCTCACCCTAAAGTTGTTGTTAATTTTATTAACGTGAACTCAACCTAAAGTGAAAACAGTCAAACAAAGTTTTGACTAAACTCAGAAATAAATTCTACGAATGTGAGACAAAATGTCGAAAACAGTCGAATAAAAAAAGGGTTTTAGTGTGAGAAAATAAAAAAATAATAATTATGATTAATTATGAGTGCATGTTTGTATATTATGTATATTCAGAAAAACGTAACTTAATCCACCTTAAAGTGGTTGGTGCCTTCCTCACATGCATACCATTTTTGGATTCATTGGAAAGATCTTTCGACTAACTATCCAACAAATGGACATCATTTTCAACAAAACTTCAAAGATTCGGCCTCTGAAAAGAACTAAAATATTACATTAGTGGTCATAACTTTAGATAAGGATGTCAGATTTTCAATCTTTTGGACTCGTTATGAAGAAAAAAACACCCTTTTAAGCATTTTACAAAATTTTGCAAAAATAGCGTAACTTAAGTGTTACTGTGGCAGTGCGTGGCCGAATGGTTACGCTGTCCGCTTTGTAAGCGGATGATTCTGGGTTCGATTCCCATCTGCTGCAACCTTCCATCGGATGAGGAAGTAAAATGTCGGTCCCGGCCTTGGTTGTTAGACCGTTAAGTCATTTCTAGGTGTAGGAGTTGTCTCCATGCCATAAGTACAAACAACACACCAAACCAAGCCTACTCCGGTGGAATCGCTGGCGGCGGTTGGACTCGCAATCCAAAGGTCGTCAGTTCAAACACTGGGGTGGAAGGTTCCTTGGAGTAAAAAGAGGTTTGGGTGCTCTCCCCATTCAAGCCTTCGGACTCCTAGGTTCGAGCAGAAACTTGCAATAGAGACCACAAAAGACCCGGGGGTCGTTAATGTGGATGGTTTGATTTTTTTTTAAGTGTTACTGTACTATACTTGCTTATTTTCAATAGAAGCTTATAGAACTTCAAGACGAATCAAATGATACCAAAGCGATCCAAATCGGATCAGCCAGTGCAGTGATAATCGAGTCACAATTTTTTTTTATTCGATATGTATACGTGAAGTTGGGTCTAAGAAGTTTAATAAAGAAGATCATTTTTTAAGAAAGGCTAAACAGTGAAGTCCCCGGTCTTTAAACTTTTAAATAGTTTCAGCAGATTTTAAATCCAGTCCTTTTTATATATCTGTCGAAAATAGTATTCATGTTTAAAACCATTTTTGTGATTTTTTTCGATTCTTTCAAACATTCAACATTCAACATTCAACAGCACACTCATTTCGAACTCCGATCGTACAAGACTTTGATGACATCGCGGGGTTTCAACTGAATTTTATCCTCAAAAAGTTCTATGTAAAAAATAAATTCGAGTATATTTTGAAGAATTTAATTTTATTTTTATTATTTTTTTTCCGCTTTATAGCTGTGTAATAATCATTTATTTGTCAAAATAATTGATTCTTGTCAAACGTAATTTCCAATTAAACATTTCATTCTTTAATTATT
This sequence comes from Culex pipiens pallens, assembly GCF_016801865.2. Classification (NCBI taxonomy): domain Eukaryota; kingdom Metazoa; phylum Arthropoda; class Insecta; order Diptera; family Culicidae; genus Culex; species Culex pipiens. The sequence goes on from NC_068939.1 coordinate 96,090,921, forward strand.
AACCGTTTTTTGAATAGTCAGTTAGATTTTAAAAAAACTAGCATTGGTTTCTTATTTCATTGATAAGTTTGATGACAAAAAGTTTGAACACAGCAAATTATTTAAAAAAATGTTAGGCCGTTGTAAATATTTTTTTAAAGTTTATGTCCCTCGACTCTGGTCGGGGTCAAGAGGGGCAAAAAAATAATAAAAAAAATGAAATAACAAACCATGGTCTCAACATTTGCATTAATAAATTGTTTTAAAGTACATTTTACACCCAGTTATTTTACAATCATTAGTTTTCAAAATATCCAATACTTTTTGCGGTCTGGTACATTGGAATACTACAAAACAATAAAAATATTTTTTATCGATTCTAGACATGCCAAATATGATTTAAAATGAAATTTCAAATTGTTTTCAGTTGGTTGGACTTCTAATGCCTTAAAAATTTTAAAGATTTTTGGAAAAAAATAATTTTTTTGCCGACTGATTTTTCTAACCGGGGCGACATAAACATCTAAAAATATTTGCAACGGCTTTATTGTTCTTTAAAAATATTTTTTTGTTATTTCTTTAGCATTTCTTCTTGCAAGTTTCTCCAGTCTTTTGAAATAATTCATACCCGAGCATGGGTAAATAACAAAGGAAATGCGTAATAATACCTTTCTCTGGTATCAATATTAAATTTTGGTATTCCTGGACCCTTTAAAATTTGTCTTAAGGATTATGCAAAAGCAAAGTGTGCTATCATACCAATTAAAGGTATTGTTTTGATATTTCAAAATTGCAGAATTTGTCAATGGTCGAACACCACATATTGGTATTCTTTTGGTATTGAAGTGTTTTATCAAATTCCTCTGAAACTATGGGAAAATTTTGACCAATTTTGACAAAATATTTAATTTTGCGCTAAAATGATGTCTCAACGCGAATGCTTTCATTGAAAACCGGAAATTTCAAACTTGATACCAGCGACCATAATGTGCTCTTGGTTGCCCAGTAATAGATGGTAAAATACCATGAAATCATACCAAAATCATGTTTGTGGAAGACCACAGGAATACCAAAATCTGATTTTCCAAGGGCGCGGGAATACCAAAAATTTAACCATGGCAATACCAAGTTTTGGTATTCAAGCAATGTTCAAAAATCCAGAAGACCTCAACTTGGTATTGAAATGGTTTTATTTTGAGGTATTATTTTACCCTTGGAATAACATGGTTTGGTATTGTTGTGCCCTTCCACATACTAGACATTGGTATGATTTCATGGTATTTTACCATCTATTACTGGGCAACCAAGGGCACATTACCCTGCCAAAATTTGGTATTCCCGTGTTATTTACCCCTGCTCGGGTACTTGTTTTAGTAGTGTTATTGTGAGTTTTAGAGTTATTCGAAATATTAAAAGTTTTTGAACAGTTTTATCAGATATTTTAAAATTGAAGCATATTCGTATTTTATTCCAAAAAAGAAAATCTTTTTTTCAGCATTTTTTGTGAGTATTTTCTTGTATTTTTGTAATTTATTCTAGTCACACAAACACACACACACATACCCAGACGTTTGCTCAAATTTTGATTCTGTATCGATTTGTAAGTTGGGGGGTGAGAACTGAGAAGTCGAATTAAGAACTTCATTTTTCGAGTGATTTCATAGCGTCTTCTCAGTAAAGTGAAGCAGACAAAGAATAACAGTACTTGGAAAAACACGTTTTTGACCTTATGTACTTATGACATTTTGTCGAATCGACCTTTTATCAAACTGACCTTTAATACATTTTCGCACTAGTGCTCATTTGAGCTTTCGTAATTCATTAGCGGTAGATCGGGGTTCAAATCCCGGCTCGGACCAACACAACTAGTGATCTTTTCCCTTCTGGAATCGATTGCTTAGTAAAGGGAAGGTAGTGTATCGTCACAAACTGGACCTTATCACGACACCTTAGGGAGGCGACCTATGGAATGTTAACATTAACCTTAACATATTAACATTAAGTTGAGAATGAAACTGCCACTGAATCCGCTTTGTAAATGCCGGCCCCGATACTCTTCAAGGGTGTTCCCCTCAGGAACTGGGAAAGATTTACATTTTTACAAAAAAAAAAATAAACTGTGTCTCTGAACTTAACTAAAAAAAAAAAACAATATAATCAAAAGTAAAATTTCCATACATTCATAACCGAAAATTTTATGGAGAGCACTTCCGAAACTACAGATAATCGTGGCTTCGGATGGTGCCCTAGAAATTTTATCAACTACCATCAACAGTCGAATCTGGGCTGATCATTCAAGTTAGTTACTTTTAATTTGACTCTCTTTCAACTCAATTTGAACATCAGCTGATCCTAACCAATGAAAAAGTAACTGATTTCTATAAGCTTACACAAATAATTATAATAATTGGCAACATTAAAAAAAATAGATGAAAGCTACAAATTTCGCCCGCTAGGCAAAAACTTTAGGTATACTTCTTTTTTATTCATAATGACATTCTTTTGAAGAAAAAAGATGCGAATAAATTAGAAAAATACAACATATTAATTGACAATTCATCCTGCTGAGAAATACACAATATTTTCTGACGGGTTTCGACTAGGCCTCCTGATCAGCAACAGCAATTTGCATCAAAATGACGCTTAATCACGCGGGCGTCGGAGTCGACTCGGCTCGCAAATTGACAAATGCGAAATCCAAAATAAAAAAAAGTAGGTAATTTATTCGACATGACACACAATTGCAGAAACATATCAATTTTCGTGGCTGCTGCTACGCATCTGTGCTCCGAGCTCATATCTCTTTCTCTATCACGATAGTCACTGCTATCGACTTCAGAGTGGACAGAAAGAGACAGAAATAAAAAGAGGGGAGCGAGGTTGTGGTGATGTTGCTAAATAATTATTTAAATATTAAATTTTGACATCATATTTATAACGGCGCGGGAAAAAATCGCGTTGAGTCATTTTTATTAATATTTATCCCTTTTCCACTTTGGATTGTCACCATTTTTTTTGTTGTTGTTGCTGTTCTCTGTCTCTCTGTCTCCAGTGCTGCCAGCTGTGACTATCGATAACCTGTGCTCGTGTGTGTGTGTGCACGGACGTGCACTTTGAGGGCAAAAAATACATGCCACTATTTTAATGCAAAATGGATTAAATTAACACCGTTTCCTGTTTACTAGCCGTGTCGAGCCGGAATCGAATAACCGAGTGAACGGTCCAGTTTTATATTCGATCTTCAATTAAGTGGCTTATCATGAATATTAATTTATTGTATATTTATGAATCATAAACAGATAAAACCAATCCATTTAAGAATGGTTCAGTTGCGACACGCACAACCACCACCGCCAATTGTGAGACGAAAATTGAGCGGTTTAATTTTTGGAATTGCTTTTGAGAAGATTGATAGTTTTGAGGGGAAACGGAAAAAACCTTTTTTTTTTTAAGTCACTTGGCATTTAAAGATATTTTTGGCGATGATTTTGTAACATTTGGCTGCAAACCGAGTGAACGTCGTATTAATAGTGCAAATTGTTTTATATTTGTGAATTTCGTGAGTCGAATTTTTAATTATGTTTCAGTTTGAAAACATTAATAACATTGTTTACGAATTTACTGAGATAAGATAATTTGATGATTACAGTTTTAAAAATCTGATGTTTAATATAAAATATCTTCGATGATCAAATTTACTCGTAATAATGACGATTAAATAAAAATAAATAAATAATTGAATACTTGTCACATTTTAAGATTAGACATACTTGAAGTAATTTAATTCAAATTATCTTATTCTTTAGTACAAAGGGGTAAATTTGGTACCTGATCACGAATCTAAGATCCATTATTAGAAATTTCGTTACGGTAAGACGCTACGAACCCTTTATTTTTTTTGGACTTTACCAAAACATGTTTTTAGTTATTTGTTTCTCAAGATCGTGAAGAGATAGAAATTTTGCGTCAAAAAAAACTTTTGTGTAAAATTGGAAGCCCTAATCAGGCGTCCAATTTGGTGTACTCAAATTCTTGAAAAAAAAAAAAAACGTATTGAAAAATGGAAAGAAACGAAAGAAAATCGATCCAACATCAACTCCCAGCTACACCTCACTAACCTGTGACCATTTTTAACACATGTGACACGTTTGAAAGTCATCTCGTGACATCAAAAACCCAACTCACCAAACCTCCAAGCTTTCGAGTTAGCCAGCACTAGTGCAAGTGCTTATTTTTTGTGCTCACCAACTGGCTGGCTGATTGTGGCTGTGGGTGAATAATTTGCGGCGCTTATTCGAGGCACGTTTGATATTACTGAATCGTGATTTCGTTTTCTGTAAAATTTATTGCAGAACATCTCTGGCGTTGTGGGTGCTGACTAAAAAAACATAAAGTTGAGAGTGACAAAAAAGCAGCAGCACAACCGAAAGCGCGAAATCGGCCGGCTGCTGGCGGCTCGTCTGGAAAGTGTCAAAGTGAAAAACGACCCACAAGGTACACCCCTCCCACTTTGGTGTAGATGTCCTGGGAGGATTTCCATCCCCCAAATTTCCACCGGAATTAAGTGGGAAAGAGAAACAGAGTGAGAGTGTGAAATAAGTAGAGAGAGAATCAGTCGATGCACTGAATTTATGGATTTTCGACGCGAAGCTGAGAAAAAAAAAACACAGAAAAAGCTGGTGATAAAATTTATGGCCATTACCACTGATTAGCCACTTGATTGATGACATTTTTTTTTGTGTGCATCCGGAAATGGTTTCGATTTTGCATTTATTCACAGTCACAGAGAGTACAAACGAAGTCAATCAGTGTGCGGTGTATCTAGTTCGATGGGATTATGGAGCAGTAAAGTGTGGCACAGTTTATTTGGTTGATGTGGATGGGATTTAAAAACGCTTCATTAAATTATACAAATGAGCGAAAACAAAGGCAATTTGGTTTAATGACATTTTATTCTGCTTTATTTGGTTGAAAAATGGCTCGTCAGATAATTGTGGACGTATTCGAGGTTGTGTGAAACGGTAAAAAGGGTACATTGACACAACAGAGAGTTTGGGTTATTAAACATGCGGTTGGCTTAACAAAATATAATTAGAATTATTTTATTCTTGTCCTAAGATCATATCTTTAACATTATTGAACCAATTAGGACCAATTGTCTTGAAAACTCACCTTTATATTTTTGCCTGCCGTATTAAAATAAAATAAAATGATGCGTATTAGCATAACAATTCTAATCATAGAGGTTTTGGCATGTCTTAAAATGGTCACAACTTTAAACTATGCTTTTGACAAAGAACTTTGCCCTAAGGTTTCTATACGTGGTGTCAATCCAAAATTTTCGCAAAGCGAAAACGTTAAGGTACGTTATCCATTAGTGGACCCCTTTCCTATAGTGGACCCTCTGAACGGTTTTTGATGAAAAAAAAAAACAATAAAATCCCAATTACAAGCGTGTTTTTGTCTGTAAATTTTTTATTTGGCATGTTCAGCATCATTTAAAACAATGTTGACTGACATTGAATTGTCCTTTTTGCCAAAATAAGTGTTTTGAGTTCGACTTCTGAAATCAGCCATGGCCACTAGCATTTTCACAACAAAACAGTATTTCTATTTTATGATTGAAATAACTATCCAATCATTTTTTGACTGGTTATTTAACTTCAGTAAGTCGAAATAATGTAAGTTTAATTAACTATGCTAAATAAAGCGAAGAACTGCTCATTTTCAAGCAAAAATTAGGGGGGTCCAATATAGGAAAACGAAAATCCTAACTTTTCCAAAAGTGAACCCCTCTTAATAAATTGTGTAGCAAATGTTTCTCTTAAACATACAATAAATGCTTGTTGTAATAAACCTAACTGCATATTTTTCAATTATTAGTATAAATATAGCTGTTTTCATGTTAAAAGTATTAAAAATGCTGAAGCCTTAAGAATTTATAATTACTAAAAAACTATAAATAATTGTTCTTAACTGAAGCATCATAACCAAAGTTTGAAATGATATTTTATAATAAAAAATCAAAAACAAAACATTTTTTGAAAATAAGCATGCCTAGTTTTATCAGCAGCTGTAAACAAATCTATTGTTTTGTTTCGGTTAGGGATGCGGCTATCCGCATATCCAGATATCCGAATTATCCGCACTATCCGTACTATCCGGATATTTTCAACAAAATTTAATGTGGAGATTTTTAATGATTTTGGTGGTCATTAACCTGTCCCATTTTAAGGTCATGTCGAGGAATTTCAGCTGCTCACATCTTAAATGATCGATTATGATGTTAGAAACATTGTTTTCTTAGAAAAGAAAAAAAACTATTTTGAATAATTTCTCTAAAATCGCTTGGAATCAATACAAAAACTGGTTGAATCTGGTGTACATTTTGCTTAAACGATAGGTTTTTGTCCATCAATTAAGCTGCACTATCAATATTAGACCAAAATTTAAGTTTTTGTCTTCTCCCAGGCTGATTTATGTTGAAAAAATCGCATTTTTTCGCAACTTTTTTCAGAAATGCTCATTTAATTTAGGGTAACCCATTTCCCTTAGCAAAACCATTGAATGCAGCTTGTAGGAAATTTCACGGCAAACATTTTTCCTTTTAAGAAAATTCAATTTCGACACTCCAGTGTCGAGATATTTGAGATTTAGTGAGAAAAAAGTGCCAAAATTTTCAAAATTCCTCTGAATTCAGAAGCAAGGCAAACTAATTGCACGACGTTGCAAGCATAAGTCTTAAAGGTTAGAGTATGCTTTCTTGTAGTCATTTTGACCGTTGAATCCGAATCTGGAATCTAATTTCGGGTAAACAGTGATGTTTTGATGCTACGCCCATTTGGAATGTTATTTGCGTGTATTAGCTGCAATTTAAATCGCTTGCAAGTTCGGTCAAATCTCGGGTTCGTTTCGTACCCTTTGAGACATATGCTTGCAACGTCGTGTAATTAGTAGGCCTTGCATTTGCTATTTTCGAAACTGACGACCGAGATAAATAATTTTCCATGATGTAGGATACTAACGGCATATTTACTGCCGCTCGAAGCAAGTCCGTCCCATATGTAATTTCGTCAATTTTGAAGTAATGATGTAGTTCGATTCGAAATCTTGTGACCTATCAGAAAAACCAATAAAATTTAGTACTTTGTTCCAGAAAACCGTAGAAAATTCACTTTTTCGGAAAATTCTAACACGTAAGCTTATGGGCGGGACAAATTTAAAGTGCGTTTTTCTCGGCTTGCTGTTTTTACATATGGGACGGACTAAATTCGAGCGGCAGTTTAGGGGACTCAATACTGATGTTTTGATGAAATAACAACAAAAACATCATAATTTCAGCGATTTTTGATACACCCAACTGGCAGTCGCATGATTGTGATGCATGGCGGCATGAAAGTATATCAGAATCTGCATGAAATCTGTCCTCATGCATTTTTTGCGATATAGGGGTATGACATTTTTGCCCGTTACCGACGGTTATCGACATTACCGACGACTTTTTGGTTGTATTTCACAAAAAAACACTTAGCAGAACGAGGAATGAACCACCAACTTCTTAGTTATTGATCCGACACGCTACCACCGCGCCATGGACGCTTGATAAAAAGTGAGTGAAAGAGCACCAACATATGCTTCTCTTTGGAGTGTTGCTCGGGGACGGGCCAGCTTTATATGTGTTGGTGAGAACTGCAGATCGCTGAAATTTTTACACGCGGGCAAAAATGATCTACGGGCTTGCTGCAAAAAATGTTATAAAATATGACATTTTCTGCAGCAAATCCAATGTTGCAGATTTTGAGATATATTTTTCCTTTGGGTGTACTTTTTCAAAATTTTAGCTTAAATATATTGAATAATAACTTCAAAATTTTTACCGATACAAGAATTTGAAAAATAGTTTCTCTGACTCGTAACAATTCCCCTAACAATCTCCAGGATAAATTAGAGAGGTTCATTCAAGTATTATAAAAACAACCTTTAGGTAAGCCGTGCGTCAATCAATTTATTTGTGTACATATTAGGAAAAACATAAATTCAATCATCGTTTTTGGTGAGGTACTGGTATCCTCAAGACCTCAAGTCTTTTATAAGACCCTTACCTTATAATTGGTCTCAATTCCGCACCTCCTGGCCATACAGCGATTTTTTCTATTTATTTTTTTGTTTAGATGAAAAAAATATCCGGATAGCGGATAATTACGGATAATTATCCGGATATCCGTGGATCCGGATATTATCCGGATCATCTATCCGGATTCGGATATCCGGATATCCGGATAACGAATATATCGGGCCAAAACCCGCATCCCTAGTTTCGGTCAACTATTTATGTAATTTATGTGGAAAAATGTGCATCAAAATTACTTTTTTTTATCATTTTAATGTTTACAGTTGTTTTTGAAACGTTTTCTTTGATTTTGTTTTCGGAAATAAATTTGTAGGAAATTAGACGAGCTTTTTGAAAAAAATACACTGAAAGAAAAATACACGCCAATTCTACGAGATTTTTCAATTTTTAAATTTAAAAGTTAAATTTAAAGGTGATTTTACGATTTTTTTTTTCGTTCAAATTTTTTGTGAAAATAGCCTAAAATGTTACAAAAAGACTCACGAAAAATGCTGGAAGGTATGTCTCTCCTGAAAAAATACAAAAATCATTTACTAAAACTGTTTTTTTGAAAAGTGGTCCAAACGTCAAAATTTTCAAAAACCGAGAGTGGGAATCGATTCCCCAGACAATTTTACATAAAAGTCTCCATATTGAAAATTCTCCTATGTCCAATCCTTGTGAAGTTACAGCGGTTTTAAAATAGGGTTTTTAGTGGTTTTTGGCAATTTCTATACGACAGACTTGATTTTTCAGTCTCGTAAATATTTTTACCGGAAAGCTTAAATTTGCCTTTGACAGCTTTTAAATTTGACTCGTTTGAATATTAACGCAAGCTTTATTAATTATCCAGGTTCCTACCACACTGAAAAAAGTTTTCTATTTTCAGATATGAGCAATGAAATTAAGCTCATATCTGTAAGCCCATATATCCAATTGAAATGCTGTCAAAGACAAACTTATGGGAAATTGGACGAGCCATCCAGTTCCAACATTCAATTCCGGTAAAATTTTGTATAAGCATAACAGTTTTCCTATAGTGTCCATTATAGGAAATGGGGGTCCATTAGTGGCAAAAAAAAACACTTTTTTCAAAAAAAAAAGCAAAAGCAAATAATTGATGAAACAAACTGTTATAAAGACTTGTTCAAAAGACTTCAAATTTCTTTGTTTTGTACAAAGGGTTATGAAATAGTGCTTAAAATATTGAAAAGTTGTGAAAAATGCTCGTCGGCACTACTAGGGTGTCCACTAATAGTTAAAATACCCTAAATCTCTTGAGAAAAATTCTGCACCTTTATTAAAAAAAAATAATCACAAGTATCAAGCTTTTTGTTCAATTCCTTTTTTACTTTTACAATTCTTTAGATTTTAAATTTCAGAACTATTTATATTTAAAAGATCAGAAAATTTTACATAATTTTCAATTGATAACATAAAATGTCTATGTTGCAGAAAAATCGTGAGTTGATAAATCAGCGCTGAATAGGTGACACTGAGAAAAACTCTAGACTTCTTTTTGATTAGGTCCTATAAACATTAGGATGTAACAAAAATGACTTTTTGGCGGGCATTCAAGGGTTTGTTCCGGTGGGCATACTAAGCTCAAATCCAAAATATGAGCTTGATTGGACGTAACAGGAGCTGGCGCTCCGCCCTTCAATTTTAAATGGGATTTAACCCGTAAAAAAAGATTTTTTCAAAAATGTCACTTTTTGAGGCATTTTGGCCACCAATGCGTTTACCAAAAACATCACTGGCGTGTTGGCCAGATCCTTGCGCATCTTTTGGTATATATAACATTGACATTTGGAGCACCCTGGAGCTCGGTACAGGCCTTCAAAGTTTGGCATTTTTTCGAAAAATCGGCCCGGCAAAAAAGATATGCGTCGCGCCTCGCGACGCCCTAGACGCCATTTGATTTTGCCGGGGCCGATTTTTCGAAAAAATGCCAAACTTTGAAGGCCTGTACCGAGCTCCAGGGTGCTCCAAATGTCAATGTTATATATACCAAAAGATGCGCAAGGATCTGGCCAACACGCCAGTGATGTTTTTGGTAAACGCATTGGTGGCCAAAATGCCTCAAAAAGTGACATTTTTGAAAAAATCTTTTTTTACGGGTTAAATTCCATTTAAAATTGAAGGGCGGAGCGCCAGCTCCTGTTACGTCCAATCAAGCTCATATGTTGGATTTGGGCTTAGTATGCCCACCGGAACAAACCCTTGAATGCCCGCCAAAAAGTCATTTTTGTTACACTCTAATAAACATATGAAACACAATAGCTTATAGGAACCTTTAAAAAAAACTCTAGAGCAAATATTTCACAAAATTTAAACAAAAAGTGCCTTAAATTTTTCAAAAATCTCCTTTTTCCAAAAAAGTACAACTCCGTGTAAATTCTACACCATCACTACATTCTCGCTCAAATAATAAGTCATAATGGAACCGAATTTGTACAATACAGAACAAAACTACTCATGCTGGTGAAACTTTTCCGTAATATTTGTAGGATAAAGTCTATGCCTGATAATTCACAGCAAGAATCACTAAGCTCGTGCTGAGTAACTTAAGCCTGCGACACTACACCCCATCAGAATCAATATCTTGCAAAGCATTATTATGAGCCACCCAAAAGCCTGCACCTGCTGTGTACTCTCTTTATCTTCCGGCAAGCTTAGGATTACCTCCCCCGCAGGATGCATCTCACCTCGTCATCATCATCATCATAATCATAATCATCGGTGCAAGAGGAGAGCACACGACAGGACGACTTGTCCCTGCCGTAGTGGCGGTGGCGACCGTGTCCTGGCGATGGCGCGCATCGATAGATATGTTTATTCATGAGGAATAAGCTCATGTGTATAAAATGTAGCACGCAACCTCAAAGCCATCGAGCTGGTGTCGTCGTCGTAGGTGGTTGTGGTGGATTATGGGTTAAGGGGAGATGGGGGGAGGCTGTTCAGCCGATGGTGGGGTGTGAAAAATTTCACTTCGTATCAAGCAAATCTAGCGGACGATGGCGGTGCATTCAATGGATGTTATTTGAAAAAAAACTACCTTAATCCACCTATGTGGTTGATGCCTTCCTCACTTTATACCAACAATGGGTAATATGAGTGATTTAGACACATATTTCAGCTATTTTTTTAGATCCAGAAAAATAAGTACACAGATATAACTTTGGTGGCCATAACTCGAGACAGGGTTGCCAGATTTTTATTGTTGTGGACTCGTTGGAAATGTCTCTCGATTACCTATCCAACGATGGGTTGGATGATGGATCGGGACATCGTTTACATACATTTAAATGAGATCCGGCTTCAAAAAAGTACATAAATATCACTTAAGTAGTCATTACTCGAGACAGGGTTGCCAGATTTTTAATATTGTGGACTCGTTAAAAAGGTCTCTCGATTACCTATCCAACGATAGGTTGGATGATGGATCCGGACATCGTTTACATACATTTAAATGAGATCCGGCTTCAGAAAAGTACATAAATATCACTTAAGTAGTCATAACTCGAGACAGGGTTGTCAGATTTTTTATGTTGTGGACTCGTTGAAAAGGTCTTTCAATTACCTATCCAACGATGGGTTGGATGATGGATCCGGACATCGTTTACATACATTTAAGTGAGATCCGGCTTCATAAAAGTACATAAATATCACTTAAGCAGTCATAACTCGAGACAGGGTTGCCAGATTTTTAATATTGTGGACTCGTTAAAAAGGTCTCTCGATTACCTATCCAACGATAGGTCGGATGATGGATCCGGACATCGTTTACATACATTTAAATGAGATCCGGCTTCAACAAATTTCATAAATATCACTTAAGTAGTCATAACTCGAGACAGAGTTGCCAGATTTTCAATGTTAAGGACTCATTGGAAAGGTCTTTCAATTACCTAACCAACGATGGGTTGGATGATGGATCCGGACATCGTTTACATACATTTAAATGAGATCCGGCTTCAAAAAAGTACATAAATATCACTTAAGTAGTCATTACTCGAGACAGGGTTGCCAGATTTTTAATGTTGTGGACTCGTTGGAAAGGTCTTTCGATTACCTATCCAACGATGGGTTGGATGATGGATCCGGACATCGTTTACATACATTTAAGTGAGATCCGGCTTCATAAAAGTACATAAATATCACTTAAGCAGTCATAACTCGAGACAGGGTTGCCAGATTTTTAATGTTGTGGACTCGTTGGAAATGTCTCTCGATTACCTATCCAACGATGGGTTGGATGATGGATCCGGACATCGTTTACATACATTTAAATGAGATCCGGCTTCAAAAAAGTACATAAATATCACTTAAGTAGTCATTACTCGAGACAGAGTTGCCAGATCGTCAATGTTGTGGACTCATTGGAAAGGTCTCTCGATTACCTGTCCAACGATGGGTTGGATGATGGATCCGGACATCGTTTACATACATTTAAATGAGATCCGGCTTCATAAAAGTACATAAATATCACTTAAGTAGTCATAACTCGAGACAGGGTTGCCAGATTTTTAATGTTGTGGACTCATTGGAAAGGTCTCTCGATTACCTATCCAACGATGGGTCGGATGATGGATCCGGACATCGTTTACATACATTTAAGTGAGATCCGGCTTCATAAAAGTACATAAATATCACTTAAGTAGTCTTAATTCGAGACAGGGTTGCCAGATTTTTAATGTTGTGGACTCGTTGGAAAGGTCTTTCGATTACCTATCCAACAATGGGTTGGATGATGGATCCGGACATCGTTTACATACATTTAAATGAGATCCGGCTTCATAAAAGTACATAAATATCACTTAAGTGGTCATAACTCGAGACAGGGTTGCAAGATCTTCAATGTTGTGGACTCATTGGAAAGGTCTCTTGATTACCTATCCAACGATGGGTCGGATGATGGATCCGGACATCGTTTACATACATTTAAATGAGATCCGGCTTCAAAAAAGTACATAAATATCACTTAAGTAGTCATAACTCGAGACAGGGTTGCCAGATCGTCAATGTTGTGGACTCATTGGAAAGGTCTCTCGATTACCTGTCCAACGATGGGTCGGATGATGGATCCGGACATCGTTTACATACATTTAAGTGAGATCCGGCTTCATAAAAGTACATAAATATCACTTAAGTAGTCTTAACTCGAGACAGGGTTGCCAGATTTTTAATATTGTGGACTCGTTAAAAAGGTCTCTCGATTACCTATCCAACGATAGGTTGGATGATGGATCCGGACATCGTTTACATACATTTAAATGAGATCCGGCTTCAGAAAAGTACATAAATATCACTTAAGTAGTCATAACTCGAGACAGGGTTGCCAGATTTTTAATGTTGTGGACTCGTTGGAAAGGTCTTTCGATTACCTATCCAACGATGGGTTGGATGATGGATCCGGACATCGTTTACATACATTTAAATGAGATCCGGCTTCAAAAAAGTACATAAATATCACTTAAGTAGTCATTACTCGAGACAGAGTTGCCAGATCGTCAATGTTGTGGACTCATTGGAAAGGTCTCTCGATTACCTGTCCAACGATGGGTTGGATGATGGATCCGGACATCGTTTACATACATTTAAATGAGATCCGGCTTCATAAAAGTACATAAATATCACTTAAGTAGTCATAACTCGAGACAGGGTTGCCAGATCGTCAATGTTGTGGACTCATTGGAAAGGTCTCTCGATTACCTATCCAACGATGGGTCGGATGATGGATCCGGACATCGTTTACATACATTTAAGTGAGATCCGGCTTCATAAAAGTACATAAATATCACTTAAGTAGTCTTAATTCGAGACAGGGTTGCCAGATTTTTAATGTTGTGGACTCGTTGGAAAGGTCTTTCGATTACCTATCCAACGATGGGTCGGATGATGGATCCGGACATCGTTTACATACATTTAAATGAGATCCGGCTTCAAAAAAGTACATAAATATCACTTAAGTAGTCATAACTCGAGACAGGGTTGCCAGATTTTTAATGTTGTGGACTCGTTGGAAATGTCTCTCGATTACCTATCCAACGATGGGTTGGATGATGGATCCGGACATCGTTTACATACATTTAAATGAGATCCGGCTTCAAAAAAGTACATAAATATCACTTAAGTAGTCATTACTCGAGACAGAGTTGCCAGATCGTCAATGTTGTGGACTCATTGGAAAGGTCTCTCGATTACCTGTCCAACGATGGGTTGGATGATGGATCCGGACATCGTTTACATACATTTAAATGAGATCCGGCTTCAAAAAAGTACATAAATATCACTTAAGTAGTCATAACTCGAGACAGGGTTGCCAGATTTTTAATGTTGTGGACTCGTTGGAAAGGTTTTTCGATTACCTATCCAACGATGGGTCGGATGATGGATCCGGACATCGTTTACATACATTTAAGTGAGATCCGGCTTCAGAAAAGTACATAAATATCACTTAAGCAGTCTTAACTCGAGACAGTGTTGCCAGATTTTTAATGTTGTGGACTCGTTGGAAATGTCTTTCGATTACCTATCCAACAATGGGTTGGATGATGGATCCGGACATCGTTTACATACATTTAAATGAGATCCGGCTTCATAAAAGTACATAAATATCACTTAAGTGGTCATAACTCGAGACAGGGTTGCAAGATCTTCAATGTTGTGGACTCATTGGAAAGGTCTCTTGATTACCTATCCAACGATGGGTCGGATGATGGATCCGGACATCGTTTACATACATTTAAATGAGATCCGGCTTCAAAAAAGTACATAAATATCACTTAAGTAGTCATAACTCGAGACAGGGTTGCCAGATCGTCAATGTTGTGGACTCATTGGAAAGGTCTCTCGATTACCTATCCAACGATGGGTCGGATGATGGATCCGGACATCGTTTACATACATTTAAGTGAGATCCGGCTTCATAAAAGTACATAAATATCACTTAAGTAGTCTTAATTCGAGACAGGGTTGCCAGATTTTTAATGTTGTGGACTCGTTGGAAATTTCTCTCGATTACCTATCCAACGATGGGTCGGATGATGGATCCGGACATCGTTTACATACATTTAAATGAGATCCGGCTTCAAAAAAGTACATAAATATCACTTAAGTAGTCATAACTCGAGACAGGGTTGCCAGATTTTTAATGTTGTGGACTCGTTGGAAATGTCTCTCGATTACCTATCCAACGATGGGTTGGATGATGGATCCGGACATCGTTTACATACATTTAAATGAGATCCGGCTTCAAAAAAGTACATAAATATCACTTAAGTAGTCATAACTCGAGACAGGGTTGCCAGATCGTCAATGTTGTGGACTCATTGGAAAGGTCTCTCGATTACCTATCCAACGATAGGTCGGATGATGGATCCGGACTTCGTTTACATACATTTAAATGAGATCCGGCTTCAGAAAAGTACATAAATATCACTTAAGTAGTCATAACTCGAGACAGGGTTGCCAGATTTTTAATGTTGTGGACTCGTTGGAAAGATCTTTCGATTACCTATCCAACGATGGGTTGGATGATGGATCCGGACATCGTTTACATACATTTAAATGAGATCCGGCTTCAAAAAAGTACATAAATATCACTTAAGTAGTCATAACTCGAGACAGGGTTGCCAGATTTTTAATGTTGTGGACTCGTTGGAAAGGTCTCTCGATTACCTATCCAACGATAGGTCGGATGATGGATCCGGACATCGTTTACATACATTTAAATGAGATCCGGCTTCAAAAAAGTACATAAATATCACTTAAGTAGTCATAACTCGAGACAGGGTTGCCAGATTTTTAATGTTGTGGACTCATTGGAAAGGTCTCTCAATTACCTATCCAACGATGGGTCGGATGATGGATCCGGACATCGTTTACATACATTTAAGTGAGATCCGGCTTCAAACAAGTTCATAAATATCACTTAAGTGGTCATAACTCGAGACAGGGTTGCCAGATCGTCAATGTTGTGGACTCATTGGAAAGGTCTCTCGATTACCTATCCAACGATGGGTCGGATGATGGATCCGGACATCGTTTACTTGCATATAAATGAGATCCGGATATATGCGAAAACACATTTTTATACATAACTTTTGAACTAGTTATCGAAACTTCAAACAATTCAATAGCGATGTATGGGACCCTAAACCAAGTCGAATGCAACTGGTTTGGTCAAAATCGGTTCAGCCATTGCTGAGAAAACTCAGTGAGAATTTTGGTCACATACATACATACACACACACATACACACACACATACACACACACATACACACACACATACACACACACAGACATTTGTTCAGTTTTCGATTCTGAGTCGATATGTATACATGAAGGTGGGTCTTCGAGCTTTTAATAAAAAGTTCGTTTTTAGAGCAGGATTATAGCCTTACCTCAGTGAGGAAGGCAAAAATGCAAAACCTCACAATAATTCAATTGATTTGTGTTTTGATATTGGGAATAGTCAAACAAAATTACACTAATGTAATATTTTTCTATGGATAATTCTCTACCAACTCACACGAAATTGGAAAGTTGCCTCGAGGCAACTGCTGTGTGAGTTGGCGGAGAATTGCCTTTATTTTATAATTAAGTAACTTGTGAGAGATATACACTCTTGTTTACAAAATTTATGTGTCCTGATGAAATGAAAGGCACGAGTAAATGTTTTAGAAATATTGATGCAACCCTTAAGGAAATTAACAAAAATTGTTGAAAAATTAGTTCTACTCAAAAGGGAGAAAAAACAATTTAAAACAAACAAATTGTTCTGGCAAGGTTTTTTTTAAACCGTTGAACTACCTCGTGAACAAATTATGGTTAGAATAAAGAAAATTTAAACCATGATTGATTTAAAATAAAACCTCTTCTCCAAAAAATTCTCCCAGCAACATCCAGCACCTTGAACGTCGTTCCTTACGATAAAAAAGTGCTCCTTTCCGTCCTCTTGCAGCATCCGTGCACTCACCCACCCCTCGCAGTGTCCCGAGAGAAAATGCATTCACACCAACTTTTGTTTATGAACGTCATCTGGGTGCTCGAAAACATTCCCACCGACCGTTTGTCCCGTAACCGGCATCAGGTCCAACCGCACAGCCAAACCACCACCCAAAAGGCGACTACCGCACGTGTGCTGCGGGTGGGTGTTAGTCTGCGTCTTTGCACGTGAGCCAGCCAGCAACTCTTCGTTTTATTGTTCGAAAGCACTGCCAGTGTGAACCGAGGGCGAGATTGGTATTTATAGGCGAAAGTTGGAAAGAATGGGATTTTTGGCGATAATCCAAAAATCTTAATAATAGATATTTTCCACTTTTTGATAGATACGTTGCCGGAGCGGCAGTGGCAACGGACTTTGTTGGCTGGTGGCTGGGCCCAAGTTTGACTTTGGAAGTGTTTTTCCTTTGCTATTGCCAGCTAGAGGAGAGAAGGAGAAAAAAAAATTATCAAAAGTTGCATTTTTTGGGAAACCATCTGGAAGGGTGTGGGCGAAATTCAATTTGTAGCATATGTCAGATTTTTCGGTCGGAAATTTCAATAAAAGAACGTTTGACGTTTGCTTTGTTGCCTCGTTTTGTTGCGGTTCGCTTTTTTCATCACCAGAAATGGTTTTGAAGTCAAAAAGTTCAAACGCAATCAATGAAGCATTTCGGGAAAACTGTATTTGTTCTTGAAAGATGTCAAAAAATTTTCCGATCTTGATTTACTTTGAAACTATAGCGAAACAAAAAAAAATGTGTCTTCGAATTGAACATTTGACTGTAGAGCATAAATTTGTCCTAAAACAGAACATTATAAACATTCAGAATCATGTGTCTAGGATTTTATCTCATTTAGATTTTATTGATTTTATCTTATTTTGAAGTTTTCATATAAACTAAAATCTCGAGGAAGCATCGAACACCTCACTACTAAGGTGATTTTTGTTGTTATTTCATCAAAACAACATTTTTTTTTTAAATTGGTTGTTAGGGTGGTTCGCGAATGCTGCGTTCTTTTAGATTTGAGCTGAACTTGAATTTATTGTTTTCTACACTAGAACAACTCTCTACGAATTCGGCCGATTTCGACCATTTTTTTTTTTGTATTTTTTGATTTGACTTAAACTTTGTAGCGGCCTTCCATATGACCAAATTAGCTATTTTGCCCAAACAAGTCTCCATACAATTTTGGTTGCTGTTCATACAAAAATGGTATGTAAATATTCAAACAGCTGTAATTTTTGAGTGAATTTTCTGATCAATTTGGTGTCTTCGGCAAAGTTGTAAGTATTGTTGAGGACTTTTGAGAAAAAATAGGTACACGGAAAAAAATTGCAGATTTTTTAATCAACTTTTTTTCACTAAAACTCAATTTCCCAAAATAAGTATTTTTGATTTTCGAGATTTTTTGATATGTTTTAGGGGACAAAAATCCGCAACTTTTGAGCCATAGAGAAACATTGTCAAAAAATCTGCCGCCAAGTTATGATTTTTTGAAAAACTGGTGATTTTTGGAAAAAATTGAAATTTCATACATAAAATTTTTTTGACCTCATTTTTTTATGCAAAATTGAATTTGCAATCGAAAATTACTTTACAGATTTTTCGATAAAGGGCCCCGTTTTCAAGATATAGCCACCAAAAGTTTGATTTCAGCGAAATATTTGCATTTTTTCAATTTTTAAAAATAGTGACCATGAGTGACCATTTCTAAAAATATTTTTTTTTGAAAAGTTCAGAAAATTTGCTATAAAATTGTCTAAGAGACATTGAAGATTGGACCTCTGGTTGCTGAGATACAGCGGCTTAAAGAAAAAGAAACACGAAAATTGAAGTTTTCTAAGTCTCACCCAAACAGCCCACCATTTTCCAATGACGATATCTCAGCAATTAATGGTCCGATTTTCAATGTTAATACATGAAATATTCGTGAAATTTTCCGATCTTTTCGAAAAAAATATTTTTAAAAAAATTAAATCAATACTAACATTTTTAATGGGCATAATATTCAATGTTTGGCCCTTTTAAAATGTTAGTCTTGATTTATTTTTTTTCAAAATAGAGCAATTCCAGCTCAAATCAGGAATTTTTCTGGTACTTTTGTACCCGACCCTCTCCGATTTCAATGAAACTTTTTAGACATGTTATCCTAGGCCTATATAAGCCATTTTTGTGTATATGGAGCCAATAGTACTCGAAAATAACATTTGAGAAGGGCGTAAGGTATTTAAATATTTTTGTATTTTGCAATTTAAAAATTACTGTATCTCGAAGCCATTGCGTCGTATCAAAAAGTGGTCAAAGACAAACTTGTAGGAAATTGGACGGGCTTTCTGAAAAAAATACACTGAAACAAAAATACACGCCAGTTCTATGAGATTTTTTGATTTTTAAGTTTAAAACTTAAATTTAAAGGTGTTGTCACGATTTTTTTTCGTTCAAAATTTTTGAGGAAATAGCCTAAGATGTTACCAAAAGACTGATGAAAAATGCAGGATGGTATGTCTCTCTTAAAAAAAAAACAAAAATCATTTACTAAAACTGTTTTTTTGAAAAGTGGTCTAAACGTCAAAATTTTAAAAAACCCATAGTGGGAATCGATTCCCCAGACAATTTTACATAAAAGTCTCCATATTGACCATTGTCCTATGTCCAATCCTTGGGAAGATACAGCGGTTTTAAAAATAAAAATGATGAAAAAATGGGTTTTTTGGTGGTTTTTGGCAATTTCTATATGACAGACTTGGTTTTTCAGTATTTTTACCGGAAAGCTCGTCCAATTTCCCATAAGTTTGCCTTTGATAGCTTTTTGATTTGACTCGTTTTGATATTTACGTAAGCTAATTTACTATCCAGGTTTCTACCACACTGAAAAAAATATTCTCTTTTCAGTTATTAACAATGTAATTAAGCTTATAACTGTAAGCCCTTACATCCAATTGAAATGCTGTCAAAGGCAAACTTATGGGAAATTGGACGAGCTTTCCGGTAAAAATATTTACGAGACTGAAAAACCAAAACTGTCATATAGAAATTGCCAAAAACCACCAAAAAACCCATTTTTTCATCATTTTTATTTTTAAAACCGCTGTATCTTCCCAAGGATTGGACATAGGACAATGGTCAATATGGAGACTTTTATGTAAAATTGTCTGGGGAATCGATTCCCACTATGGGTTTTTTAAAATTTTGACGTTTAGAGCACTTTTCAAAAAAACAGTTTTAGTAAATGATTTTTGTTTTTTTTTTAAGAGAGACATACCATCCTGCATTTTTCATCAGTCTTTTGGTAACATCTTAGGCTATTTCCTCAAAAATTTTGAACGAAAAAAAATCGTGACAACACCTTTAAATTTAAGTTTTAAACTTAAAAATCAAAAAATCTCATAGAACTGGCGTGTATTTTTGTTTCAGTGTATTTTTTTCAGATAGCCCGTCCAATTTCCTACAAGTTTGTCTTTGACCACTTTTTGATACGACGCAATGGCTTCGAGATACAGTAATTTTTAAATTGCAAAATACAAAAATATTTAAATACCTTACGCCCTTCTCAAATGTTATTTTCGAGTACTATTGGCTCCATATACACAAAAATGGCTTATATAGGCCTAGGATAACATGTTTAAAAAGTTTCATTGAAATCGGAGAGGGTCGGGTACAAAAGTACCAGAAAAATTCCTGATTTGAGCTGGAATTGCTCAATATTTTTTTTTCGAAAAGATCGGAAAATTTCACGAATTTTTCAAGTATTAACATTGAAAATCGGACCATTAATTGCTGAGATATCGTCATTAGAAAATGGTGGGCTGTTTGGGTGAGACTTAGAAAACTTCAATTTTCGTGTTTCTTTTTCTTTAAGCCGCTGTATTTCAACAACCAGAGGTCCAATCTTAAATGTCTCTTAGACAATTTTATCGGCCCTTTATCGAAAAATCTGTAAAGTAATTTTCGATTGCAAATTCAATTTTGCATAAAAAATGAGGTCAAAAAAATTTTATGTATGAAATTTCGATTTTTCCAAAAATCACCAGTTTTTCAAAAAATCATAACTCGGCGGCAGATTTTTTGACCATGTTTCTCTATAGCTCAAAAGTTGCGGATTTTTATCCCCTAAAACATATCAAAAAATCTCGAAAATCAAAAAATACTTATTTTGGGAATTTGAGTTTTTGTGAAAAAAAGTGAATAAAAAAATCGGGAAATTTTTTTCCGTGTACCTATTTTTTTCTAAATAGTCCTTAACAATACCTACAACTTTGCCGAAGACACCAAATTGATCAAAAAATTCCTTCAAAAGTTACAGATTTTCGAATATTTACGTACCATTTTTGTATGAACAGCTGCCAAATTTGTATGGAAATTTATATGGACAAACTAATGATGCAAAATGGCTTATTTGGTCATAGGGAAGGCCCCCACAAAGTTTGAGCCAAATCAAAAAATACAAAAAATAAAAATGGTCGAAATCGGCCGGTTTTGTAGAGAATTGCTCCTGTATCTTTTGAAGAAATTTTTTGATCGATTTGGTGTCTTCGGCTAAGTTGTAGGTATGGATATGGACTAAACTGCAAATAATGATACACGTGTGATTTTTAATTTAACTTTTTGTCACTTGAACTTACTTTGCAAAAAAAAAACACTATTTTTAATTTTATCTGTTTTTTGATATGTTTTAGAGGACATCAAATGCCAACTTTTCAGAAATTTCCAGAATGATCAAAAAAGGTGAAATTCTACTATGAACACATGACACTTTAAGACAGGAAACATTTGATTTTATTGTTGAACGATGTAATCAAAAGACCTTCCAAAAGAGTCCAAAAGTCTGGCAACAGTTTCCCAAGTTATGGCTACTTATGTAATATTTATGTACTTTTTGAAGTCGGGTCTCATTTATTTGTATGGAAACTATGTTCGTATCAATAATATGACTCGCTCCTAACTCCGTCCAATTTGCTGATTTTCACTATATAAACATCTAATTTTGCACAACTTTTGATAGAAACTTGCTTGCTCACTTCTTATTGAGCTATTTATCACTCGATTTCAATTGAAAACGTTTTTAATGAGCTGTAATCGAATGTCAAAGTGCTGATGTGACAACATTAGAGGCACGCTGGAATTAGATGCTGTTCCCCTATGTCTCAAGTTATCAACACTAAGTCTTCATTATGTATTTGTATTTGATAAAGCCGGATCTCACTTATGTGTTGTGGATAGGTTATCAAAAGACCTTCAAACGATTTTATTGTGCCCTTATGGACTCTAAATTCTGCTACCTGGCAGAAAAGACAGGTTCTACACTTCTTGGATTGGAATTTTTAGCAAAACATGAAATCCAAATAAAATAAGTGCAAATGCAAGTTCTCCTCAAGATTTGATGGACCTAAGACATTGCCTAGAAACAATGTTGCCATAATTTGTCGTAGTAAACTTGAACAACCGTTCCATACTCCAGCTGCACCAAAACAATCCCACTTTTAGGTTTAAAGACTGTCTTTCACACAGTCTGCGCAAATGCACACCGGGTGGCAACATAATTTACCATCGCCGTCGCCATACACGAAACTGGATTAACGCCTCCAAACTATCGCACGTGTGCAAGTCCACGTGCAGCAGCTCACCAACCGTGGCGCGGCACGAGACGCGACAAACATTTACGATGGCCACCAAGTTTGTGTCCCCTCCCGACTCCACGTGGTTGTTGTGAAGTGTCGTCCAAACCCCGTTCACTTCGTGCGCTTTTTGTACGCGGCAAGAGCGTACACGTGGTTGTTTTGCCCCAAAAGCAGAAAAGTTATTTCAACTGCTTTAGCGTACGAACGTTACGACGGACCAAGTTGTTGTGCCTTTTGTGCCTTGCCGACGAGCGTCGGCTCTGTCCTCTGTTGGTCCTAGAACAGATAACCCGGATAAAAAATTACCATTTGATTACCATATTGGATCATACAATGACACTTTGAGAAATGGTAACTATTTGTGAAATCGTTTTTTCAATTTCCCAAAATTAAAATTTAACTATATTAAACTATTTGTGAACTGTTTGATTTAAGGTTACTTTTTGCCAAATAGTACTTAAACCATTTATTTACCATACAACAAACAGTTTTTTGACGAAAATAGTACTGAGTTTTTTAAGGTTACCATTGCTAACCACCCTTATGCCAGATGGTTAAACCATTTGTAAGATAGTAAAAATTCATGCCAACCATATAAATACCATTTTTAAAATAGTAGTCAAACATTTTTGGAAATGGTAGTAACAATATAGTTTAAAGTTCAATTACCATATGAAAAAAAGTTTTTATATGGTACTTTTTTATGCGGGAAGTTATTCCTGGTAGGAGAAATTACCAAGTGATTACGGAGCACTGTTTGTTAATTATTCCGGCATTAGTAAGTTTTGAGGGTACTTGGGAGAAATTAGTGTCGGAATAAATCGATGTAGACGTGGCGAGGGAGCAGTAATTTGTTAGAGTTGTCGCGATGAGTTGGTTTCCAATTTTGGATTTTGTAGTTTTAGTTTGTCTTCCTGACTGAGTAAGAGCTTCAATCCTGAAAATCGCAATGATATTTGAATGAATCGCAAAAATGGCAAAGCGCTTAAAAATTGCCATAATAAGTACCTTTTCTCATTCAAAATCGTACAACTCTACTAAACACTCTACCCTAATGGATTTCTCCATCTTTAGACAGCCCTTTTCTTACAAAGCCAAATCCCGCAATTCAATTGAACCATCCCGGTGTCACCTTCGAAGACAACCCCGCAGATTACCGTCGTCGTCGTCGTCGCCCTCTTGCAAATTAGCGAATCTATTAGCAGCAGACGGTTTCCACGCGAAATCGACCAAAAAAATATGATTTTGAACCGGACCATTCCCGATCTTAATAAAACTTGCTGGATCGTTTATCCTACTCAAATCAACAACTCCTGTGCATTCAGTTTGGTAATTCACAATGGCATTTGAATTTTATGAACTTTTTTAGTTTAAAATTATTTGTAATTACGTTTAAATTGAATTAATCATATCGTTTGAAGGAGATGTTCAAAAAAATCGATCGAAAGTGTGTTTTAACGGAAATCGTGCGCTCTTTTCAATGAAAATATTTCCAAAAGCCTAAACTTTCATTTTCGATCAAAAAACGGCCAAAAACCAAACTTTTTTCGAAAATCAGGGTGAATACACCCTTTGATTCAATTTTTGCCATTACCATTCGAAAGAGCGGACAATTTCCTACTTTTCTTCCATAGACACCAAGTTGGAGCGATAGCGTTTTCGAGTAGTTTTAAAATAAAAACCTTTTTTCATTTTTTTTTTTATTTTTTTCCAAAAAGCTAAATTACATGTTTTATGGCAAATTTTATAACAGATCCCATTTTCAAACATGAAACAAAGATCTGCTTCCGTGTTTTGAGTTTTATCTTGAAGTACCGGTTTCAAATACATATAAAAGGAACGAAATTATTACTAAAGATAACCAAACAAGGTGCACTTAAAATAACATTTCCTGAACCACTTTTGTTATGGAAAAATGTTTATCTCACTCGTCAGTGTTGTTACCTGCAAAATAGTTTAATTTTTCCTAATTTTTCGGGTTATTAGGGTGGTTCCTGTCGCGTCAGGGCGGTTCAAAGATGACAATTTTGAGTATTTTTTAAATAACCATTGTCAAACGCCGTTTCAACAGAACTCATGCGTATTTTTCCTTGAAAACCTTCCTTTTACAAACCAGATAACTATAGTTGGTTGAAACAATGTCAAGTAAGTCAAGTTTTTTGAAATATGTGTTTTTTTTTTTTGCAAAATCGCCATAATTCCCATTTTATGGCCCACCCTGACGCGGCAGGAACCACCCAAATGACCTAACAAAAATTATGTATAAAACTATTTTGGGTAGAGAATTCCGAAAATTTGAAGCCGATCCGAGCACTTTAGAGTTAGGCCAAGCTGTTTGCGTAGGAAATTGTTGTATTGGAACACCGTAAATACAACATTTTTATTCCTTAGTCCTTAGCAGAATATTGTAAGATGTTCAATAATTTGTCAACGTGTTTTTTTCTACAATTAAAATAAGATTAAATCCTACCCAGAATTTTTGATTTGTCAAAAACCACCCTAATGACCCATAAAATAGGAAAAAAAAACTATTGGGAATTATGGCAATTTTGCAAAAAAAAACAACACATATTTCAAAAACCTTGACTTACTTGACATTTTTTCAGCCAACTATAGTTATCCGGTTTGTAAAAGAAAGGTTTTCAAGGAAAAATACGCATGAGTTTTGTTGAAACGGCGTTTGACAATGATTATTAAAAAAATACTCAAAATGGTCATCTTTGAACCGCCCTGACGCGACAGGAACCACCATAATAACCCGAAAAATTAGGAAAAATTAAACTATTTTGCAGGTATTAACAACACCGACGAGTGAGATAAACATTTTTCCATAACAAAAGTGGTTCAGGAAATGTTATTTTAAGTGCACCTTGTTTGGTTATCTTTAGTAATAATTTCGTTCCTTTTATATGTATTTGAAACCGGTACTTCAAGATAAAACTCAAAAACACGGAAGCAGATCTTTGTTTCATGTTTAAAAATTAGATCTGTTATAAAATTTGCCATAAAACATGTAATTTAGCTTTTTGGAAAAAAAATAAAAAAAAACTAAAAAAGGGTTTTTTTTTAAACTACTCGAAAACGCTATCGCTCCAACTTGGTGTCTATGGAAGAAAAGTAGGAAATTGTCCGCTCTTTCGAACGGTAATGGCAAAAATTGCATCAAAGGGTGTATTCAGTCTGATTTTCGAAAAAAGTTCGATTTTTGGCCGTTTTTTGATCAAAAATGAAAGTTTAGGCTATTGGAAATAGCCTCATTGAAAAGAGCGCACGATTTCCGTTAAAACACACTTTCGATCGATTTTTTTGAACATCTCCTTCGAACGATATGATTAATTCAATTTAAACGTAATTACAAAAAAATTAAAACCAAAAAAGTTCCTAAAATTCAAATGCCATTGTGAATTACCAAACTGAATGCACAGGAGTTGTTGATTTGAGTAGTATTAACGATCCAGCAAGTTTTATGAAGATCGGGAATGGTCCGGATTTTGAGTGGTCGATTTCGCGTGGAAACCGTCAGCAGTCATCAGCATTCATAATGGGCCGTTGTCAACGGATTTCGCTCACGTGCACCGGCCCCGAGCAGCGGAGGGATTTCGGATTCCGGCTCTGTGAACAGGTGCTGCTAACACATTCATTCGGGGCACAAATCCATGTTCTACCAGCGTGCTTCGTCGTTCATCGTCGCAGGAATCGGCTGGCAATTTAATTTAATTTTTAATACCAAAGTGTCATCGAGTTTGCGATGTAGGCTCTGGGGAGAGATCGACCTGCAACGCACGCAAAACCTGAAATCCTGGCCTGTATTGAGCTTGGTCTGATGGTACAAAGCTTCGAACCGGTATCTGTTGTCTATAGTGTGGAGCATCGAAATATTCGAATGGGTGCCGTAATTCCCCGACAGATTTTACGACATCCTATGAGGAGTATTCAGATTCAATTAACATAATTGCAATTAATTAAATAGGCTTTCTATCTCTTCCACTGTTGTGTCGCGTGTGTGAGAGTTCCACAAGATTTCCATTTCCGGCGAGGAAGTTCGGAGCATCGTCAGCTATACCTGCAACCCATTAAGAGGGAGTCATCTTGGCTTAGCATATACTTGCGTTAGAATTGGGGATTATATCGATTCACTGGGTCTTTTCGTAAGAATTTGTGCTGCAGTAGGTGTTTTCAGTGCCAGTGCACGGTGGTTTAGATTGCAAAATTAAGTGAAAATGGATTATCCGAAAAAAAGACAAAGTTTTGGAGCTTCAGAAAAGTTGTTGCAAATGGGGGCAACACTCCTAAAAAAGTAGACCGCAGTCCAGACAAATCGAAATTATAAGATTTTTGCATAATCGATTTGAACTTTACTTAGCAATTTTCTCATTGACATTGTCATCATTTGCAAGCCAAATGAGCGCTTCCCTACCACCAACTAGAAGCTCAAGTTCCTAGAAAGCATAAAATTGGCCACCAAAAAAACACATCCCTAACACGGACGTGAACTTCATGTTACTTGAATCAACCCATCGTTGAATTTCTACAACCTTTTGATTAACTACACTTAACATCAGTTTATATGGTTACTTTAGTTGCTCTTAAAAACTACACGGAAAAAACGCCGAAGGGAAATGTTTAGCCGGATACACGATGTGGTTCACAGAAATTTGGCCAAGGCCAGCGACGAGTCACGAAACCGAACCTTAGAACTCGGCAGTTCGCGAAAGCATTTTCCGAGGACCAGTTTGTCTACAGACGCAACATGAAACAGTCTAGTGCAGCTGACAACTAAAACGCAAAATACGGTTCACAATATTTACCATGCAAAATTAAGAAAAAGATTGGAACTTCTTCATATGAGCTGGAAGATCTCGATGGGAAAAATCTTGGGGTCTGGCCAGCGGTCCACCTCTTTGTAGTTATGTTCTGTTTCATCGGTTTGAAATATTTGGATTTTATCAGATTTTTGTTTTTACTGAAAATTTTAAACCAATCAGGGTAGCTTTCATCATCAGATTCTGAAATATCGTTCAGTATGTGTGCAATGTTTGTATTTTGCATTGCAATTTTCTTATTTTTCTTCTTATCTTCAATCGCCTTGCGACAACAAACACACTTTTCTTTGTGGGTTTTCATGGTTGTTAGATTATAAATCCAGTTATCTTCCTTTTTTTGAAAAGGATAAACCTTTTTTTTGCAATACATGCAATCTCCAAGCCTGTAGATGTTACTTAAACTTTTAACAGGTTGGAAGCAAAATCCCTTCTCGAATTTAGCATCGTGCAGAAAGTCAAAGTACCACTGAGGAAAATCTTCTGGATTTATGTATTTTCCTTCTTCGTCCTCGAATTCTAGAAACCAATTCGGCCACATCTTTTGGTCTTCGTATTCTTCGAGCGCTTTTTCGTTCATGTCATTTTCTTCGTTCTCCGCACCTTGCTCGTCAGGACTTTCGGCCGGTGTAACAGACACTCCCTGAACTTGTTCAACTCCCGATCCAACTACATTTACTATTCTGTACTGTTGAACATTTTGATCATCGTCAAGAAGCATAACGTATTCTTGTCCTGCTTCGATAGTTTGCTCATTTGATGGAAAATACATTACAATATTTGATTGATCATCTCCAATTCCAAGCTGTTCAGCGTTTGCAGGGGCATCTTCATTCATCATTTCTCCTTCCTGAATGTTGATTTCTTGCTGATTGTTATCCATCTTCGAGTTGATTATATATATTTACACTTTTTCACTTAGTTTTTAATTATATTTACAAATCTTCACCTTATTATTAATTATATTTACAATTTTACAACTATATTAAAAACTAAATTAATTTTAACGAATAGAGATGTTTGACAGTTGCTTTGGAGAATTTGAACGGTTCGCGTCGCGGTAAACAAGCCGGATTTTCGTTGCCGTTTCCGTCTCTGTTTCCTTATCGCCAAATCAAATCTTCGATCGATTATCCGAAGTGAAATTTTTCCAAGGCCAATCCAGAAACTCGCCAGTGGGGCCCAGTTTCCCACTTTGGGAAACACTGCTATAGACTGTATTTATGTACATTTTGTCCCAGTCTCCCACTCTATCGCAATATAAGCAGCCACACTTCGCATGCGCGAGTCATTTCGGAACGAGCACTCGAGCCAGGCAGCAGCAGCGAGGAGCAGTAAGGAAGAAATTCAAGAACCGTTGAACCAACACAAGCAACAGCCAGAGGAGAACCAGATGGCGTTAAAATCGTCGTACGGATGTGGAGGGAAGATCTCAACCAGTGTTGCGTTCCTCACGCGCTCACGCGCTCGTGAGCGCTCATTTTTCGCTCATTCGTGAGGAGGAGCGCTGCGCGAGCTAGCTCACGTTTGCCCGCGCTCACGTTTGCTCCGATTTTTTCAGCTCGCGTTTGCCCCACGCTCGCGCTCGCGCTCATTTTTCGCTCACGGAGCGCTCACTTTGGAAATATCGCGAATCGTTTTACGTTTTTGAGAAAGTTTTTGATTTTCAATCCTACACAGAAAAAAATATGTGAATTTACTCGAAACGGAAAAAATGAATCACACGTAAACTCAGTTGATGTAAACTTGAGATTCGACGTAAACGGTTGAATCAAACGTAAAATCATGTTTTTACGTATAATTTGTCGCAAATTTACATCAAATTGCATTTAAATTTAAATGTTTAATGACGTGCAAAAGTGTTACATCATAAATGATGTAACATTCGAAAATATTTTTTTGTGTGTAGTTAGATCTTTTGCTTAAGACGCAGCATGTCAGTGGAAATATGACTTAGGAGCATTTTTTTATATTTTAATTGGAATAGCTTATTTTCATTAACAATGTTTGTGAATAATAAATTGGATTCGCAAGGGTCAAACCATATTGGAAACCTACAGTCAGAGTTGAAAATATAAATCAATATTTTCGAATTAATCGGCCTTACCATAATAATAGTTAAGGTAAGCAGAGACAATTGCTGGGGGAAGGGTATGAGCGCGTAAACAAAAAGGACTGAAAACTTGAAAAACAATTAATTAATTCAAGAAGATTTATGCTGCGGAAGTTCGATTCAATGTTGTGTGCTTGGTTGATTTAAAAATAACATTAAACTGTTTTATGTACCTTAACAGTTTGTTGACTACCTTTCCAGCGTGCGGGTCAGAATGAGCAAACATTAAAAAGAGACAAGCCGTTTAATAAATCGTTCAGTGCTTGGAAAACTAAAGTTAATCTATCTCTTTCTCATTCTAGAAAATAGGGTAAAATTGTTGACACAGTTCTCTTTTTACAAAAAAGACTTCAAATTGCTAGTGTTTGAAATAACCAATTTGAATGAAATAATATAAATTGTCATTGTTTTGTTTTACCACATAAAGGGTGGCTCCTCTTCCCCCAAGTAAATTATATTTAATACTTCTCTGAAAATATTCAATTACAGATTCAATAAATGATTTTTGAATATGGACATTCTCTAAAATGTTCCGAATATGAGGGATGATTATAACATTTCTAAAGCTTACTGCTGATTTTTTTTTAAAGGTCCAATAAACAAATTTTATTTTTTTTTTTGCTTTTTTGTGTTTTTAAAACCGCCTTGAATCAAAACGTCGGATTCTAAAAACATAAAATAAACATAATTTGTCAATTAATTCATGTGTTTGTATATATCAGTGAATCTCTTCACGTCAATGAATTTGTACATTAAGAATGAATTAGCTCTTTGTTAGCTAACTCAAGAGTGAATCATTCTGCCCCTTGCCTAATTCTGAATTTAAAATAGAACGTATATTTCGGTTCGCCGACTAAATCCATTTTATTGCATACTTTTGTTTGTTTGACCACCTTTCTTGTTTGTTTTTGCTGCCTGTGCTGAGATAGTTCTAGAAACTTCGTTTCAAACAGGCAGATGCTTCAACAGGGAAAAATTACTACCTACTTTCGCTCACCAGCTCACGTGAGCGCAAAACGCTCCGGTGAGCGTGAGCGAGCACGAGCTACCTGATAAAAACTCACGCTCCAGCTGGAGCGAGCAAGCCTTCCGTGAGCGCTCGCTCATTCGCAACCCTGATCTCAACACACAATATTGTGCACAACTGTGGAGCAAGCAGTTCAGAGGAGGTTGAAGGTAACCGGTCTTGGCAAAGTTCTTTTTGGGGACATACGCCGTCATCCTACAGCTAAGGCCCGCGATGGTCAGAGCAATGACGCGCATTCTGTTATATTATATCTGCGTCGGCCCACTACTTCGCCTCTTTTTCGCAACCAACACTGGTCGCGTTCCTTGGGTGATTTTCACCTCAAATTAGGTTCTTGATATTTCCGTCCGTGTTTGGGAAGCGCTCTTTTTGGTTGGAAACTCCGTCGTTAGTCACTTCGACGTAAGACTCTGGGGATTCTAATGTATCTCTTGTAGGGGAACTAACGGGTGTTCAACAAACAAATGAGATTTTTATCAGTCACATATAAGTAATAGAAAAGTTTTTTTTTACGAATCCAGTAGATAGTATGTTCTTCAAGAAAACGTCATGGATTATTATTTAAAAGGTCCTGATCAACCGTAAGACGCAATTTAGTCGCGATGTTTTCAAAAGAGCGCTTAACGGCTCTGAAGTCCACTTCCAGGATCATCGTGGTCAACTGATTCGTATCCTTGGCCCGCAAATTATTCTTGAACACTTAAGGGCATTCAGGGAGCCGGAAAATCCTCAATTGGACGGCACTATAGCCAGGTGGTCGAGTTCCTTACTTTAGGAACGTACGGGATATTTTCTGCTCAAGATGATCCAGCGTTTTGCTGGCTTAACGGGAAGACGCCTTGTCCGGCCAGAAGACGTACTTCCCATGGAAATCCCATTTTCATGAACGCTTGTTCACGACTTTGGGAACTCTTTTTTTCTCCGTGTAGAGACAAAGTTTCACGCAAATCAAAGAGTTGGCGGAGACTGGCCCAGATAGGTTTTTGAATGTTGGTGGTTATAATTCCATACCATTCCGTCTGATTTAATTTGAACTCTTCATTTTGTGGGAAAATCCAAAACCTATCGAAATCATCCCGGTTTACGGTACTCAAAGTTAAAGACGTTTTTGAGAAAATAGATCTGTGAAACATGTGGCAGACTACTAGATGGCTCAACGGACCACCGAAATGATTCGGGACCTATTTTGAAGGATATTAGCCTCATTCCGATGTGGCCAATGCCCTCAATGAAGGTTCTATCGGTTGGACAATCACGAGACCATACGAGTATCAAACATGGCAAGAAAATGACCATTTTGAAAGTACCCAAGTAACATTTTTAAACCAACTAGCCACCACCAAGTTTTATTAAGGGTTTATTGTAGCATCTTGATTGCCTAATAGTTTTATTTGGGCATTCACCGCAACCAACAAGCAAGAGCTAATTAATAGGTTCTAACAGGGTTTTATGCCTCGGACATAAAACCGGGTTTAAATAAAAGCCGAATGGCTTTCAATAAGGTTTTATGAAAGTTTTAACAGAGGCTTGAAAACCAGATGGCAATTCCATGCCAAACGGTTTTATCGCATGCTTTGTTAAAACCTAGGGTGTTGTAGCTGTCAAGTGCCATTAGGCATGTAAAAAGCTCACTTAAAACCATAAGCTCCTTAAAGTGCATTTATCGCGGCCAAATAGCAGTGCATAAATATGGCGCTAGACGCGTGCTCTGATTGAATATGATTGACCGCCATCTTGGTTGAAAAAATTGAAAACTGAAAAATTTGACTTAAATTTGATGAAAACACACATTTATGCTGAATTTCTGGTATGATTTATACAGCGATAGATGTTAAAAAATCTTTTAAACATTTTTTTCAAAGAATTGCAATAAAATATTTTTTAACATTAAACACTATGATTAAAAAATATTGATTTTTGATGAAGCGAGTTGAATTTTTTGGCTCTATCTCCCCTACATTTATCAATAAAATTTCAACCACAGCTGAATTTGAGCCATTAATTGTGAGAAATAAGCTTTCAAATTATTTGGATAAGCTCTAATATCTATTATTTATCATCGCCATTTTTGACAACCATCTCCATAATTTCATTTGGCAAGACGAAGACATATTTTTGCCAAAATAAAACCTATTTGACATAAGACGTTTGAAGACGTATGAAATGTCATTTTTCCATAACTCCTGACTAGGTTTTAACAAAGGTTTTATCAAGGCTTTGAGGATGTTGTTAGGATTCAGTTGTAAAGCCTTGAACTCCTATGTAGGTTTTATAAATAGGCCGTAACAACCTTTTGCGGAGGTCCTTTTGGGGTTTTAAGTGGGGTTTATCAAGGTTCTGGGGAGTTTGTTACGACTAAGGGGTTTTAATTTTGGTTTTGGCTGATAGGTTTTATAGCGGTTGTGGCAGCTTTGATAAAGCTTAAAATGTTACTTGGGTAGAGTCCACAACCTGGAGTGCCTGTGCTTTCAAACAAGGTTCCGCCGGGAGGACGTTTACATAATTATACGAGTTTTGGCGATATCGGTATCAAATATCAATGTTATCGAAATTAGCCAAGACATTTCAACACAGATGCCCACAAATCCGCAATCTCAAATAAAATGATAAACAATTAATAGATTAGTTAGTATCTGGGTGCTAAATAGTGATTCGCAAAACGGCCTAAATTTTGAACTGTCAAAATGGAACAAATTTACTGTTCGCCAAAAGTAGAGAGTATTGTTATCGATCATTAACAATATTTTTTTTTACAAGATTGAAAACTGTGTGGCTTTTGAGAACCTGGAGTAGAAAACAAAAAATCTAATGAAATTTGAAGGCGAGAACTTTTTATAATTATCAATGGATATTGTTTATGGAGTCGATCCAGAAGCTGTATATAATGTTTATAAAACAGCTCATTTACCAGAAAAAAAAGTCATGCTTGTGCTTGAACAGTCTCGTATTTTGTACACGGAGAAAAAAGAGCTCCCAAAATCGTGAACACCCGTTCATTAAGTTGGGAACCACGAACAAAGTGTTCAAATGCCATGGTACGATTTTCAAAAACGTACCATGGAATTTGAACACATTGTTCGTGGTTCCCAATTTCATGAAAGGGTGTTCACGATTTTGGGAACTCTTTTTTCTCCGTGTAGATGTAAACAAAGTGGGATCATTAAAAAGTCATGTTACGCATTTTCTCTAATCATTAACCAGATAAGTATATTTTTTAAAGCTTGGAGCAATGTTTTTTCCCTTTCCCCTTTAAATCCAGAGTTAATCTTCAAAAAATATTTGCAGCGGCCTATGAACTCACACAATTCTACCATCCCTGCTAAGCCATCAGCCAAATCTCAACCGCATACAATGGAAACCCCATTTCCATTGCCCTCCTCGGAAGACATTCAAACGTGCTGTTGACCAAATTCACACATGCAGAGCGACTGTGACTGACACAAGGTGCAACATCGCCGGCTGGTTGGGCAGCACACCGGTCTCATCATTTATGGCAGGTCGTGCATGATGAGCGGACTTCGAACCAAGAACATTTCCTGCAACTTGTTAGCCAAATCAGCCACCATGGTCGTTCCATTTGGTGGTGAATGGTGCTGATGTTTGCACACTTCACGCACTGCTGACTGGCGGTAGTTGTCTTATTGGGTGTCCTTCCGTTGTTCAATACCACTGTGTAGGCACGTGGTTAGTCGGTCGTAATGTCCTGATTCAGCCACAACAGTTCCTGGCGGAGAACAATTCGTCGTACGAAGGAGCTGCACCCATCAACCATAGGCACCAAGACAGATGGAGACAAATGCGATGGTGATTTAGTTAATTACAAATGCGATACACCAGTCGTTTAATGTTGGTTTCTCGTAATAAATCAATGATGGGAGTACTGTGGAACGGGTGAGGTGTGAGGGAGAAGAGGAACGATGTTCTGTGGTGTCGTTACATATGGGACCGGAATGCATTAGGGGTGACCACCCACATAGCCGACTAGTCATGAATATTATCGATGGTAGTAATGGCGAGTGGTCTAATGTCTGATAGATCCCTTATTTTTTTATTAGTTCAAGTTTTAATCTTACATCTAAATAAATCGCACTGCATCTTTGGTTTCCTCATAAAAATATGAAGGCTCTCCATACAACAGTGCAATGAATATATTCATGCGCCTGTATTGACGTTTCACTTTTTCTGTTCCTACCGAATATCTCGAAATTATTTCGTTGATTTTTATGATTTCCGCAAGAAAGAACACATAATTTTGCCCTGGAAGATGGAGCCTTGATTCCGTTTCTTCCGGCAAGTCTTACCTGGTTTTCCATCCACAACTGCCGTCGTTGTACGCGGCCTATAAAACATCGCCCCACTCAACTTTTCTCAAAAACTGTCGTGTAGTTGTCGGTCACGTCGTCGCGTTTTACTGTCACCGAGAAGGAAATGCCAGCTATCAGAGCCCGTTCGTCCCAATCACCTCAAACACGAGTGCCGTCCTTTTGCCGAAAAGGAGGACAATCGATGGAAAGCCTATTTCCGCGGGACAACCCTTCAACAGTGTAAACTTCAATCAACCACGTCGTCAGACCCAAAGATGTGGCATGAATATTATGAAATAGTTTTTCGCTCGTAACCGCCGCCAAAGTCACCTCGAGCGATCCAACCTCTTCTGCAACTCATAATTTACAATTTGCAGAGCAGTGCTGGGCGAGCAATAGGGATGAAATGGATGATGCACCAACCACCATCATCCACATCACCGGCTGGATTTACATTCAATCTAGGCGTGCACAATTCGTCGTCGTCGTTGCTCATGAAGCGGAAAATAGCAAAAACGCATTTTATGCTTGTCGATATTCCGTGCCAGTATCGTTTGTTATTTCTGCGATCGCTTTCCCCGAGATGCCACGTGGTCGCGATGATGGCTGTTGGAGCAGGGCAGGGGTGCCAGATCCTTGGGATCCGATTTGGTACAGTCAAACCTCTTTTTACGCGAATTTTGGTTCTCGCGTAAAAAAAAAATCGTGTAAAAATAGTTCGCGCTATTTTGAATTGCTCGCGTAAAAAGAGTTTTCAGTATTTTTATGTTTTATAAAGTATTGTATTTTTAATAATAGTAATGTAATTCCAGGTTATTCAAAATAGCTTCAGTTACCTACGCTGTATATTCTACAGCAGTTTGGGATGTTCTGGGTTATCCAAGAACTTCCGGAAGTAATGAACTGATTATCTACCTGTTCAACAAGGGTCTGTACCAGTGTATCCACCATCGTTATAATTGCAGGTAGCTTCCGTGACCTATAATGGTTACCTAGTGATCTGTTAGAATGTACCGTAAACCGGGGTGACTTTGATAGGATTTCAATTTGTTTTTGGAATATTTTCCAACAGGTAAGGTTTTTCTCAAGATTATTATTTTTAAAACATGTACTGGGGTAGGCCACACAAAGTCCATGCACTATTTTGGAAAAAAAAAGTTTTTTCAATAGGGTTTAGAAAAATAGTTACGTTAAAAATTCTTGGTTTTAATTCCGGGGTGACTTTGATAGTCATAGTTTTTCTTGTTAAAATCATATTTAAGATGTTCAAACTTTATTTGTACTTTAAATGTACCATCACTAAAGTAGCTGATATAGTTTGCAAGAAAAAAATCAATGTTTATATTAAGTTTACTAAGTTTATAAGCTTTTAAACAAAATACATATAAATTTTAGGTAAAATTGCTAAAAAGTCGGAATTTTGCCTGAAATTTGTTAAAAATAGTTTTGTTTATAAAATTATCGATTTATATTGCATTTTGAACTGAATTCGAAGCACGAATCACAAGTTTTCACATTTTACATGAAATTTGTTCAACTGAATTTGCTTTTAAATTTGGAGATTTTTTTTAATTGTGTTTCAAAAACACATATTATTTATTATTTACAAACTTATTTAACCTTCTCCTAGTGGAAAATTGTCAAAAGAATCCGAAAATGCATTCCGTTTTCCGATTAAAAATCATGTTCATTGAGAAAATCATGACACTTTGAGAAGTTTAAAATAATGACTTTCATCCGCATTTTCTTAACTATAGTTAACTAACTTTATAAACTTTTCAAAAATTTATGAAAAGTTCTTCATGAGGTACTTTGAACACTTCTCTACCACGGTCAGTATGTTTCTGAACCATTCCTTACGTATTTTAATTGTACTCTTCATTTTGCGGAAAAATCGCAAACCTTGACAGGTCACCCCGGCTATCAAAGTCACCCCGTTTTACGGTACTAGGTTATCCAAGAACTCCCGGAAGTTATGGCCTGGATATCTACCTGATCAACGGGAGTCTATAAGACTATATTATCCATCGGTATAGCTTCAGGTAGTTTCACTGGACCACGATGGACATTCCGTGGCATGTTGGATTGTTTTGGGTCATTCAGGAACTCCCAGAAGTCATGACCAGGATATCTACCTGTTCAACGGTGGTCTAAATGGGTGAATTAACCATCGTTATAGCTTCAGATAGCTTCAGTAGCCCACGATGGACACTTTGCGGCATGTTGGATTGTTTTGGGTCATCCAGGAACTCCCGGATGTCATGGCCTGGATATCTACTGGATCAACGGGGGTCTGTATGGCTATATGAACCATCGGTTTAGCTTCAGGTAGATTCCGTGCACCACGATGGACAATCTGTGGCATGTTTGATTGTTTTGGGTCATCCAGAAACTCTTGGAAGTCATGGCCTGGATATCTAACAGATCATCGGGGGTTTATATGGCTATATTATCCATCGGTATACCTGCAAGTAGCATCAGTGGACCACGGTGGACACTCTGTGGCATGGTGGATTGTTTTGGGTCATCAAGGAACTCCTGGAAGTCATGGCCTGGATATCTACCGGATCAACGGGGGTCTATATGGGTGAATTAACCATCGGTATAGCTTCAGATAGCTTCAGTGGACCATGATGGACATCCTGCGGCATGTTAGATTGTTTTGGGTCATCCAGGAACTTCCGGAAGTTATGGCCAGGATATCTGCCTGATCAACGGGGGTCTGTATGGCTATATGAACCATCGGTTTAGCTTCAGGTAGATTCCGTGGACCACGATGGACATTCTGTGGCATGTTGGATTGTTTTGGGTCATCCAGGAACTCCTGGAAGTCCTGGCCTGAATATTTTCCTGATCAACGCATAAATGTCCCATTGGAATTAGCATTCGCATTTGAGGACGAGTTCCTGGATGTCTCAACACAATCTAACATGTCGCAAATTGTCCATCGTGGTCCACTGAAGCTACCTGCAGGTATACCGATGGTTAGTATAGTCATATAGACTCCCGTTGATAAGGTAGAAATCCAGGCCATAACTTCCGGGAGTTCCTGGATGACCTCGTACATTCTAACAGATCGCAGAGAGTCCATCGTGGCTCACTGAAGCTACCTGACGGTGGTGAATACACCGGTACAAACACCCGTTGAACAGATAGATATTCTATTCGTAACTTCCGGATGTTCTTAGTTGTCCAGAACATCCCAATATGATGCAGAGTATCCGTAGGTCACCCAAGCTACTGATGGTAAAAACCCTGATTGTGGTCCCCGTTGTACAGGAAGATATGACCATAAAGGTTAAGACTTCCGACAGTTTAAAATCGGATCGCGTTATTTTGAATTTTTCGCGTAAATTGAGTTCGCGTTATTTTGAATTCTACGCGTAAAAAAACGCGTAAAAAAAATTTCGTGCAAAAGGAGGTCGCGTAAAAAAAGGTTTGACTGTACATTGGTTTTGATACTGTTCCGAGTTTTGCTCGATAGCTACTACTCAATAAATATGCTGAACTAGCTTATAACTCTAAATATTCTCGACATTTTCGGCAACACTGAACCCCGCGCATCAAACTCAGCGGTTTTTGGCCTCCGTTCCATGTCAAACGGTTAGCACGTGGGTGGATTGGACAACGTGTGCGGAAGCGCGGAAAACCCCCGCGGATGAGAACTATTGACTTTCGCCTGATTCGAACCGAGAGCAAGCAATCTACCGAGGCAATTTGAATGAATATCGATACGTATACACAGTGCGACATCTACTGGGCGAGATGCAAACCCTACGATTCTTGTCATTCTTGTGCCATTTGGTACAGTTCACATTTTTTTTGCTTTTGCTTCGTGTGTCCTCTGCCATGATCATCATCATCATCGTGTGATGAATTCTACTGGAAACCAACGCTGCGCTGGATTGTGACTCTTGTCCCAACGTTGTCGTCGACATCAGCTGCTGCTGGGTGCATCAATGTTGCAAAACGCATCCACCACCCCGGAGATAGATGTCGATGGCATTCTGGGATGAAGCATGGACGAGGCCAACTCTGTTCTAGCATTGTATAAATTTTCCAGATTAATGCATGATTAAGTAAATATTTTCCTGAACCAGAACTTACAATGCGACAGACAAGCGCTCGTTCAACGATGTCGTTGGGTGGTGTGGCATGTAAAGTTTAGACCGATTCAATTTTGAGGATCTCTCTGAAGTATCAACTCATTTCGTAAAAGTTGGGTATTTAAGGTCTTAGATGGTGTCTTTCACTTTTGGGCAATGACTGTCAATGATGGTTCTAAATTCGAGGTTCAGAAATAGTCAATTGAAATGGCAAATTAACCATCTACTGCTCAAATTTTTATTCGAGAATTTTTAATTTTCCCGTGTTCAGGACGTCATTTTGATCAACTTTTGTTCTACGAAAAAATTCACTTCTCTTGTCTTATGTTTTTCTTGTTTTATTTTTAGTATTTTTATTTGCATTTATCTTGTTAGTTTATATTTGTTTTTGGTAGTTTTTTGCCTATTCTACAACCTCCTATTATTACATTTTGCCTATCTATTTTTTTCATGTTTTTACAGTAAATTTTTCAATTTTTTGCTTGTTTTTTACATTTTCTGCTATAAAATGGCACCATTATCATTTAAGTTGTAAAAAAATGCGTAGAGGCAGAGTCTGAGACACTAGAAAAATTAGTGCATACTTCTTTTTATTTAAAATAAAGGAAATGTTAGTAAAAAACACAGCCAAAGTTGACCCACAGTTGTCTGTGGTTGACCTCTAAAAAAAAGTACATTTTTGAAAACATTGGAAAAGTCAAATAAAACAAGTTAAACTTCTAATCCATAGATTTTCTAAAATTTTAAGAGTTCTTCTTTCCAATGCTTCCAAAGATCAATATTGGTTGAAAATGGATTTTTGACGATTTTTTTGAAATCGAAGCCCGTCGGGGCGGCGGGGTTGGGTTGTAGAGGATTATTGGACTTCTACATGTAAATCGGCAAAAAATCAGAGGTTGGTATGAGCATACACTTCAACTTTTTTTTAAATCTGTTTTCAGGGCATCAAATTATACATTTTTATTTATTAACAAAACAAATTTGAAGACATTTGGATGTGTCATTGCCGAGATATAGGTATTTGAAGTTAGCAGTTTCGAAAAACGGGTGCCACGGCCACGATATCTCAACACTACTTTGTCCAAATCGGCTCAAAATTTTGGTGAAGACTTGTTGAGCCAATTCTGTGTGCATGACGAAGCTCGATTTTCAAAAAGTTTGGTAAAAAAATGATAAAAATATTTTCAGTTTTTAATATAAAAAAGTCAGTTTTAGATTGTTGTATCTTATTAAAAAGCAAAATTTAAAAATCGGGCTTCGTCATGCACACGAGATATGTCTCGAGATATCGTGGCAACCGAAAATCAACTCGGTGTTAAGAAAAAAAAACGATCAAAAAGTTTGACAGTTCGCTTTGCGCATGGCAAAATTTAGAGCTCAATTCGTCTCTTACATAGTTTATTCATAAAATATCTTCATGAAACTTTGAGAAGTGATTGAAAATCATCTTTTAAGTGGATTTAACGGTGCAAATCAACCAGAACTTTTGCATCAAGATTTTTGCTACAGATATTTTATTATTTTTGAAACTAAGGTAACTATTGCAATAGTTTTTTATTCATCCCCTAAAGTACTGTCTACTAAGAGATTTACAACAAAATTTGCCTATTTTAACAATCAGAGTGTTGCAGGATTGGGTCCGTAAGTTCGTCAATTTTGGAATAAGAAGACAACAACTTCCTTGGTTGCTGTGCACCCTAAATAAGTTTTCTGAAATATGATATGTTGCGATTTTCTACATGTATCGCTATACAAACAACACAAAGAAACCAATTTTTTTGATTGATACATTCCGAACGTGACCGCCAAATGGCCGACCGCGAATTAAGCCTGGCTCGATGAGGAGTGCTCTCCCCAATCAAACTTTGGACGTCTAGGGTCGAGAAAAAATCTTGCAATAGAGACCGCCAAGACCTGTGAGTTGTCATGTGTATAATTCGTTAAATTCTTTCTGGAAAAATTCTCAAAATTTCACTTTTCACACATAAGCCATTTTTTAGGAAATTGTTCGATCACGATAATTTGTATCAACAATGAAGAGTTGCTTTCTCACCTTTCACTTTTATTTGAACTATTTATTACTTTGGAATAGTTAAAAACACTTTATGAAAGCTGTAAATCATGATCATCAGGCCGATAACACTACTCGACAAAACAAAACTTGTGTCAACGGATTCACGATATCTCATCCGTTCCTGAGAGAAAAGGCATCCCCGAATCCGATGCAATCGACAGAATTTGATTTTATGTCCACGCGGACTGATGAAAAGTTGGTACATTTTTTAACATAAAAAATCGAACAATTTAAAAAAAAACCATGCGTCTCCTCCCAATTATATGAGCCATCTACAAGAATATGGAAGCGCCTGGTGCATAGCCATTTCCTTTAAGCACAACGGAAACAACCAATACAAATGTATAAAAAAGTTGTCAAGTTCTCGGGGGGTCCACAGCTAGCATTTTTTATACGATTATAAAAAATAAATATTAAAAGTTTAAAATTAATTTATTTAAAAAACATATTTTTTGATTTATTTGTTTACTAAAATTTTATGTATCTCAAAGATCTATGGGTACTTCGGGATGTCCATGGTCATCCAAGGACTGCCTGGAGTTAATATCTACGAGTCTACCGCCGTAACAAGCAAGAGGTCGTCGGTTTTTGACCCCGGATCATGTGCGTATAGCATCAGTGCATATGGTAGACTACTGTATGAATGTGTTGGGATGTCCATGGTCATCCAAGGACTCCCTGGAGTTAAGATCTACGAGTCTACCGCCGTAACAAGCAAGAGGTCGTCGGATTTTGACCCCGAATCTTGTGTGTTTAGCATCAGTGAATATGGTAGACTACTATATGAATGTGTTGGGATGTTCATGGGCATCCGAGGACTCCCTGGAGTTAAGATCTACGAGTCTACCGCCGTAACAAGCAAGAGGTCGTCGGATTTTGACCCCAGATCATGTGCGTATAGCATCAGTGAATATGGTAGACTACTATATGAATGTGTTGGGATGTCCATGGTCATCCAAGGACTCCCTGGAGTTAAGATCTACGAGTCTACCGCCGTAACAAGCAAGAGGTCGTCGGATTTTGACCCCGGATCATGTGCGTATAGCATCAGTGAATATGGTAGACTACTATATGAATGTGTTGGGATGTCCATGGTCATCCAAGGACTCCCTGGAGTTAAGATCTACGAGTCTACCGCCGTAACAAGCAAGAGGTCGTCGGATTTTGACCCCGAATCTTGTGTGTTTAGCATCAGTGCATATGGTAGACTACTATATGAATGTGTTGGGATGTTCATGGGCATCCGAGGACTCCCTGGAGTTAAGATCTACGAGTCTACTGCCGTAACAAGCAAGAGGTCGTTGGATTTTGACCACGGATCATGTGCGTATAGCATCAGTGCATATGGTAGACTACTGTATGAATGTGTTGGGATGTTCATGGTCATCCAAGGACTCCCTGGAGTTAAGATCTACGAGTCTACCGCCGTAACAAGCAAGAGGTCGTCGGATTTTGACCCCAGATCATGTGCGTATAGCATCAGTGCATATGGTAGACTACTATATGAATGTGTTGGGATGTTCATGGTCATCCAAGGACTCCC
This sequence comes from Culex pipiens pallens, assembly GCF_016801865.2. Lineage (NCBI taxonomy): Eukaryota > Metazoa > Arthropoda > Insecta > Diptera > Culicidae > Culex > Culex pipiens. The sequence goes on from NC_068939.1 coordinate 96,133,610, forward strand.
TGGAGTTAAGATCTACGAGTCTACCGCCGTAACAAGCAAGAGGTCGTCGGATTTTGACCCCGAATCTTGTGTGTTTAGCATCAGTGAATATGGTAGACTACTATATGAATGTGTTGGGATGTTCATGGGCATCCGAGGACTCCCTGGAGTTAAGATCTACGAGTCCACCGCCGTAACAAGCAAGAGGTCGTCGGATTTTGACCCCGGATCATGTGCGTATAGCATCAGTGCATATGGTAGACTACTATATGAATGTGTTGGGATGTCCATGGTCATCCAAGGACTCCCTGGAGTTAAGATCTACGAGTCTACCGCCGTAACAAGCAAGAGGTCGTCGGATTTTGACCCCGAATCTTGTGTGTTTAGCATCAGTGCATATGGTAGACTACTATATGAATGTGTTGGGATGTTCATGGGCATCCGAGGACTCCCTGGAGTTAAGATCTACGAGTCTACCGCCGTAACAAGCAAGAGGTCGTTGGATTTTGACCACGGATCATGTGCGTATAGCATCAGTGCATATGGTAGACTACTGTATGAATGTGTTGGGATGTTCATGGTCATCCAAGGACTCCCTGGAGTTAAGATCTACGAGTCTACCGCCGTAACAAGCAAGAGGTCGTCGGATTTTGACCCCGAATCTTGTGCGTATAGCTTCAGTGGATATGGTAGACTACTATATGAATGTAATGGGATGTCCATGGTCATCCGAGGACTCCCTGGAGTTAAGATCTACGAGTCTACCGCCGTAACAAGCAAGAGGTTGTCGGATTTTGACCCCGAATCTTGTGTGTATAGCATCAGTGCATATGGTAGACTACTGTATGAATGTGTTGGGATGTTCATGGTCATCCGAAGACTCCCTGGAGTTAAGATCTACGAGTCTACCGCCGTAACAAGCAAGGACAATATGGGTAAATATTCAGAAGAGCAAGGAGAACGCTTTCATCAAGACATGAAAGATTTTGAAAAAAAATATCAAGGGCATTACGATGCAAATATGATGGCGGATTATGTCTGGAGTAAATGTGTAAAAAATAGTGGTATTGAATACAAACGAAAGGCTTGACGAGATCAATCAATCAATCGATGTTAAGTAATCGAAATATTCAATTGTGAACGATGAACAAAAATCCTTGCTTACCACTTAAGCCAAACGGCGACCTATTGTTTGTTACGGCGGTAGACTCGTAGACTCCAGGGACTCCTTGGATGACCATGGACATCCCAACACATTCATATAGTAGTCTACCATATGCACTGATGCTATACACACAAGATTCGGGGTCAAAATCCGACGACCTCTTGCTTGTTACGGCGGTAGACTCGTAGATCTTAACTCCAGGGAGTCCTTGGATGACCATGAACATCCCAACACATTCATATAGTAGTCTACCATATGCACTGATGCTATACGCACATGATCCGGGGTCAAAATGCGACGACCTCTTGCTTGTTACGGCGGTAGACTCGTAGATCTTAACTCCAGGGAGTCCTTGGATGACCATGAACATCCCAACACATTCATATAGTAGTCTACCATATGCACTGATGCTATACGCACATGATCTGGGGTCAAAATCCGAAAACCTCTTGCTTGTTACGGCGGTAGACTCGTAGATCTTAACTCCAGGGAGTCCTTGGATGACCATGAACATCCCAACACATTCATACAGTAGTCTACCATATGCACTGATGCTATACGCACATGATCCGGGGTCAAAATCCGACGACCTCTTGCTTGTTACGGCGGTAGACTCGTAGATCTTAACTCCAGGGAGTCCTCGGATGCCCATGAACATCCCAACACATTCATATAGTAGTCTACCATATGCACTGATGCTAAACACACAAGATTCGGGGTCAAAATCCGACGACCTCTTGCTTGTTACGGCGGTAGACTCGTAGATCTTAACTCCAGGGAGTCCTTGGATGACCATGGACATCCCAACACATTCATATAGTAGTCTACCATATGCACTGATGCTATACGCACATGATCCGGGGTCAAAATCCGACGACCTCTTGCTTGTTACGGCGGTAGACTCGTAGATCTTAACTCCAGGGAGTCCTCGGATGCCCATGAACATCCCAACACATTCATATAGTAGTCTACCATATTCACTGATGCTAAACACACAAGATCCGGGGTCAAAATCCGACGACCTCTTGCTTGTTACGGCGGTAGACTCGTAGATCTTAACTCCAGGGAGTCCTTGGATGACCATGAACATCCCAACACATTCATATAGTAGTCTACCATATGCACTGATGCTAAACACACAAGATTCGGGGTCAAAATCCGACGACCTCTTGCTTGTTACGGCGGTAGACTCGTAGATCTTAACTCCAGGGAGTCCTTGGATGACCATGGACATCCCAACACATTCATATAGTAGTCTACCATATGCACTGATGCTATACGCACATGATCCGGGGTCAAAATCCGACGACCTCTTGCTTGTTACGGCGGTAGACTCGTAGATCTTAACTCCAGGGAGTCCTCGGATGCCCATGAACATCCCAACACATTCATATAGTAGTCTACCATATTCACTGATGCTAAACACACAAGATTCGGGGTCAAAATCCGACGACCTCTTGCTTGTTACGGCGGTAGACTCGTAGATCTTAACTCCAGGGAGTCCTTGGATGACCATGAACATCCCAACACATTCATATAGTAGTCTACCATATGCACTGATGCTATACGCACATGATCTGGGGTCAAAATCCGACGACCTCTTGCTTGTTACGGCGGTAGACTCGTAGATCTTAACTCCAGGGAGTCCTTGGATGACCATGGACATCCCAACACATTCATATAGTAGTCTACCATATGCACTGATGCTATACGCACATGATCCGGGGTCAAAATCCGACGACCTCTTGCTTGTTACGGCGGTAGACTCGTAGATCTTAACTCCAGGGAGTCCTCGGATGCCCATGAACATCCCAACACATTCATATAGTAGTCTACCATATGCACTGATGCTAAACACACAAGATTCGGGGTCAAAATCCGACGACCTCTTGCTTGTTACGGCGGTAGACTCGTAGATCTTAACTCCAGGGAGTCCTTGGATGACCATGGACATCCCAACACATTCATATAGTAGTCTACCATATGCACTGATGCTATACGCACATGATCCGGGGTCAAAATCCGACGACCTCTTGCTTGTTACGGCGGTAGACTCGTAGATCTTAACTCCAGGGAGTCCTCGGATGCCCATGAACATCCCAACACATTCATATAGTAGTCTACCATATTCACTGATGCTAAACACACAAGATTCGGGGTCAAAATCCGACGACCTCTTGCTTGTTACGGCGGTAGACTCGTAGATCTTAACTCCAGGGAGTCCTTGGATGACCATGAACATCCCAACACATTCATATAGTAGTCTACCATATGCACTGATGCTATACGCACATGATCTGGGGTCAAAATCCGACGACCTCTTGCTTGTTACGGCGGTAGACTCGTAGATCTTAACTCCAGGGAGTCCTTGGATGACCATGAACATCCCAACACATTCATACAGTAGTCTACCATATGCACTGATGCTATACGCACATGATCCGTGGTCAAAATCCAACGACCTCTTGCTTGTTACGGCAGTAGACTCGTAGATCTTAACTCCAGGGAGTCCTCGGATGCCCATGAACATCCCAACACATTCATATAGTAGTCTACCATATGCACTGATGCTATACACACAAGATTCGGGGTCAAAATCCGACGACCTCTTGCTTGTTACGGCGGTAGACTCGTAGATCTTAACTCCAGGGAGTCCTTGGATGACCATGGACATCCCAACACATTCATATAGTAGTCTACCATATTCACTGATGCTATACGCACATGATCCGGGGTCAAAATCCGACGACCTCTTGCTTGTTACGGCGGTAGACTCGTAGATCTTAACTCCAGGGAGTCCTCGGATGCCCATGAACATCCCAACACATTCATATAGTAGTCTACCATATTCACTGATGCTAAACACACAAGATTCGGGGTCAAAATCCGACGACCTCTTGCTTGTTACGGCGGTAGACTCGTAGATCTTAACTCCAGGGAGTCCTTGGATGACCATGAACATCCCAACACATTCATATAGTAGTCTACCATATGCACTGATGCTATACGCACATGATCTGGGGTCAAAATCCGACGACCTCTTGCTTGTTACGGCGGTAGACTCGTAGATCTTAACTCCAGGGAGTCCTTGGATGACCATGGACATCCCAACACATTCATATAGTAGTCTACCATATGCACTGATGCTATACGCACATGATCCGGGGTCAAAATCCGACGACCTCTTGCTTGTTACGGCGGTAGACTCGTAGATCTTAACTCCAGGGAGTCCTCGGATGCCCATGAACATCCCAACACATTCATATAGTAGTCTACCATATGCACTGATGCTAAACACACAAGATTCGGGGTCAAAATCCGACGACCTCTTGCTTGTTACGGCGGTAGACTCGTAGATCTTAACTCCAGGGAGTCCTTGGATGACCATGGACATCCCAACACATTCATATAGTAGTCTACCATATGCACTGATGCTATACGCACATGATCCGGGGTCAAAATCCGACGACCTCTTGCTTGTTACGGCGGTAGACTCGTAGATCTTAACTCCAGGGAGTCCTCGGATGCCCATGAACATCCCAACACATTCATATAGTAGTCTACCATATTCACTGATGCTAAACACACAAGATTCGGGGTCAAAATCCGACGACCTCTTGCTTGTTACGGCGGTAGACTCGTAGATCTTAACTCCAGGGAGTCCTTGGATGACCATGAACATCCCAACACATTCATATAGTAGTCTACCATATGCACTGATGCTATACGCACATGATCTGGGGTCAAAATCCGACGACCTCTTGCTTGTTACGGCGGTAGACTCGTAGATCTTAACTCCAGGGAGTCCTTGGATGACCATGAACATCCCAACACATTCATACAGTAGTCTACCATATGCACTGATGCTATACGCACATGATCCGTGGTCAAAATCCAACGACCTCTTGCTTGTTACGGCAGTAGACTCGTAGATCTTAACTCCAGGGAGTCCTCGGATGCCCATGAACATCCCAACACATTCATATAGTAGTCTACCATATGCACTGATGCTAAACACACAAGATTCGGGGTCAAAATCCGACGACCTCTTGCTTGTTACGGCGGTAGACTCGTAGATCTTAACTCCAGGGAGTCCTTGGATGACCATGGACATCCCAACACATTCATATAGTAGTCTACCATATTCACTGATGCTATACGCACATGATCCGGGGTCAAAATCCGACGACCTCTTGCTTGTTACGGCGGTAGACTCGTAGATCTTAACTCCAGGGAGTCCTTGGATGACCATGGACATCCCAACACATTCATATAGTAGTCTACCATATTCACTGATGCTATACGCACATGATCCGGGGTCAAAAACCGACGACCTCTTGCTTGTTACGGCGGTAGACTCGTAGATATTAACTCCAGGCAGTCCTTGGATGACCATGGACATCCCGAAGTACCCATAGATCTTTGAGATACATAAAATTTTAGTAAACAAATAAATCAAAAAATATGTTTTTTAAATAAATTAATTTTAAACTTTTAATATTTATTTTTTATAATCGTACAAAAAATGCTAGCTGTGGACCCCCCGAGAACTTGACAACTTTTTTATACATTTGTATTGGTTGTTTCCGTTGTGCTTAAAGGAAATGGCTATGCACCAGGCGCTTCCATATTCTTGTAGATGGCTCATATAATTGGGAGGAGACGCATGGTTTTTTTTAAATTGTTCGATTTTTTATGTTAAAAAATGTACCAACTTTTCATCAGTCCGCGTGGACATAAAATCAAATTCTGTCGATTGCATCGGATTCGGGGATGCCTTTTCTCTCAGGAACGGATGAGATATCGTGAATCCGTTGACACAAGTTTTGTTTTGTCGAGTAGTGTAATAGAAATAGGCTGAGAAAGGGTTCCCCTACGTAAATATTCGAAAATCTGTAACTTTTGAAGGAATTTTCTGATTGTTTCTGACACTAAGTATTCGGCAAAGTTGTAATATTGTATGTTTGGCTTTTTTTGAAATGTTAGTATTGCCTAAAAAAAATTTAAAAATATTGTTTTCGTAAAAATCGGAAAATTTAATGGATGTTTTATTTCTTTTTAAAAAATCGAAAAATTGCTAATATTTTACTGAATCCAATCTTTCGGTGGAAATATCTTGAAAACGGGGCCCTGCTAGGTACTTTTTATATTTTTGACCATACTTCTCTAGGGCAGCAAATGACCAAGAAGGTTAAAGCTGCCAGAAATAAATGAATTAACAACAACAACCATACTTCTCTATGGCTCAAAAGTTACAGGTCTTGGTCCCCTTAGACATATACAAATCTCGAAAATAAAAAAAAAGGAAAATATAGCTTTTTGTAAAAAAAGTTAATTGAAAAATTGCCAAAAATTGTTTTTTTTTTTTTCGTACTGCTGTAGACACCAAATTGATCAGATTTTCTAATATTTACGTAACATTTTTGTATGGACAGCTGCCAAACTTGTAAGGGATCAATTTCCTGAGATTTTGGTCATTCGATTTTTCTTGTATTTTTTAATCCGAATGAAACTTTTTGGTCAGTGTTTGGCCTGATTGTTTACTTACCCAAATTTTTGTAATCACCTTCATTTTTTTTTTTGAAGTTACGGGCTCGGTAGTTTTCGGTGAAATTAAACTCTCAAATTAGAAGAAAAAAAAAATTAACTGATAGGTGAATAGGTGACTAGAGTCTTAGTAGAAGATTGAAAAGGACGGAAATTAAGTCAGCGGAAGGGCCATATGAGAAAGCGTACGTGTGTGATGAAGTCTTTTAACCTTTTAATTTGGCTGTGTACAAGTGCTGAGTCGCAACCTTAGTAAGTGTACACAGATGCCATTTTGCATTATTAGTCTAACCATATAACCTTCCATACAAATTTGGCAGCTGTCCATGCAAAAATGATATATGAAAATTCAAAGTCTGTATCATTTGAAGGAATTTTTTGATCGATTCTGGTGTCTTCGGCAAAGTTGTAGGTAAGAACTACACTGAACAAATTATACACGGTAAAAAAATGGTGAACTGACAACTTTTCAGAAATATCCAGAACGGGCAACTCGGTTTGAGTTATATTTTTTTGAATCAATACTGATTTTTAAAAAATCGAATTATCGATCGCAAAAAAATTTCAACTTCATTTTTCGATGTAAAATCGGGTTGCAAATTCGATTTTACATCGAAAAATGAAGTTGAAAAAAAACTCAAGTGAAATTTTGATAAAGTGCACCGTTTTCAAGTTATAGCCATTTTTAGGTAAATTTTTTGAAAATAGTGGCAGTTTTTTATGTTTTTAAATTAGTGCCCATGTTTACCCACTTAAAAAAATATTTTTGAAAAACTGAAAAAAATCTCTATATTTTGCTTTATTGAACTTCGTTGATACGACCCTTAGTTACAGAGATATTGCCATGCAAAGATTTAAAAACAGGAAAATTGTTTTTTTCTAAATCTCACCCAAACAACCCACTATTTTCTAATGTCAATATTTCAGTAACCCTTGGTGAACCAATGACACAAAATGGTCATAGGGAAGGCCCCCATAAAGTTTGAGCCAAATAAATACAAAATACAAGTAAAATCCATTTCCGGTTTTGGTAGAGGATTGCTCACCTACATAATTTGGATCGGTCTGGTCTCAACGGATGGATGACTCGAATCAAGCTGCTCGTGACACGAAATTCAAGCGTTACACATGAAGATAAACCCTTCTGCAACGTGGATACTTTATTGGATCATGTGAACTGTGTAACAGGTTTCCCGATCAGATTTATAACCAGTTGTCGCGCAAAATATTCACATCTTTACACAGCTATTCAAAGAATCGTGTTTGGGCAACTTTAAGCATATCGTCGCAGTCTTCTTCAGGTCCCTCTATATTATGTGACAAGAAACTCATCATTTCTGGTGGGAAAAAGAAACCACCGCAAGGCACTTTCCTCATTAACTTTTTCTGTCCTCCGTCTCTCTCTCTCAAAGTAAGTACTGAGGAAAGATTCTTGCTTTTGGTGTCTTCCTCCTCCGTGAAGAAGACACGTTCATCCATCGACTTCCGTTTGTAACCAAAAAAAGGAAGAAAAAAAGAAACTTTGCCACAGTAATACTCCGAATCTGAGCTTCGACGTCTGGGCAAAGGCAAAGTTTTCATCATTTTCCGGTTGATAGCTTTTAAATTGCTGTTTAATACCGAGGGAGGAACAAAGTTTGCTGCTTGGAGTGTATTTTCACCCTGATTTATTATCATTGTACCATCGAACCCGAGGGCCGAGCCCAAGGACCTGTTACTTTGCCCCGCTCAGCACTCAGGACTTGAAGCAGTAGTTCTTCACGCAACCAACCCCCCTGCCAACTCAGTGGGCAGTCGTAAAAACTCGCCCAGGAAGAGGAAATATCAATGTTGCCACATCATAAAACGCGTGGCCAGGCCAGCCCATCAACCGCACCTTCCTTCCTTCTGTATAGTGCTAAACTGCAACAGTATAGTGACTTACCACCCCAGCCAGTACCTGTTCCGGCCATACGACGGTCAGCGAACGCGCAATCTCATTTCCATAAAATCTCCATTACGCCTTTCCTTTCTGCGATGGGAGTTGGACATTTTCATTACAAAATATCGTTACGCACGAACGCGCCAATCGCACCTCGTTTTTTTTTTGCCTTGAGGAGCGATTTTAGCACACTTGGAAGAATCGCGCACCCGAGGTATGGGCTCCTCAATCTCGTCCTTCAATCAGTTCTTAAATTAATTACAACTGCACTTTTCTTCGACACGTGGTCGCAGGACGTGGACGTTGGGCGGATGGAGGTCATATTTCAGTGCTGCCGGGTCATATCTCAGATGGTTGCGTAAAGTGTAGCCTTTTTCATATTTCATAAAGTTACGCCTTAATTGTGTAATAACTCATAGCAGAGTAATTAAAATCTGCATGATGGACTATTCTGCTGCAGATTTTGTTATTGAATTGTAAAGCTATGGAAAATGTGGGGTATAATTATAAATTCATTTGAATCAATTTAACAAATTAAGGCTTTGTTATTTTGTGATCTTCAGATACGAGCAAACACTTTTTAAAAAATGATTATTTTTTTCTTGATTGCAGTGTAGCCTGGCTCAGTAATCTTAAAGAAAGTAATAAAACAGTTGTATTTGGGTTTGGAAAAATTCGTTTTCATTTGAATATTAAGAAAATATCTTATTGGGAGTTTTGTAAGCCATATGCTGATATATTTGACAAAATTATTTTTTTCAAATTTTCAAGGAAAGGGCTTCTCTTTCACGGTGCCAAATTTAGGACCTGCCAAATTTGTTTTTTTTTAAGCTCTAGAATAAATACACCGAATACAAGACAAACTCTTTAAATATTTGTTTTATAATAATTTTAATTGGATACAAAAAACAAGTAAAATAGTGATTCGGCTTTTCTAAGCTGGATGATATGACAGGAAAACAAAATATTCAATGATGATGTTTTCTATGCATTTTAAGCAACGCAACTTGGCGTCAAATAACATTCAGCAATTTTTGTGACTGACAGTTTTCAGAACGCGACCGCCATCACCAAAATCGAACATCTGTGTTAGAAGTCGGCCAAAAAAGTGCGAATTCCAATCAAATTTCATTTCAAAATTTAATCCTTTTCCCACCACTTCCCTCCTCTCCCCCCACTCCCACACCGTACTCCATACATTGATGCTAAGCCACCCCGTGTGACCGACGACATTTAGCATCCTGACAGTGCCGTGCCGTCGTCGGTCCTGCGGCCAGGAGGCTGATAAAAATTCCCGGTAAGCAACGCGGACAGAAGTCATATCCCGACGGTCACCCGAGGAGGGGCATCTCTCTGACATGCCAATCGGCGGCGAGGAGAATTTTTTCGATTTGGAGCCACACAAACACATTCACGCAAATAGTTCTCTGAGAAATTGCCAAAAGTCAGAATATCGGTTGAAACAATAATCAAACACTGTTTCTTTTTTGTTTATCGAAAATCTTTTTTTTTCTTTTTCATGCATTTTGCACATTTAAGGTGAAACGGGACGCCAATTCTTACACAACTTGTGTTTAACTGAAATCAATTTCTGAACTCGACAGATTGCTTGCTATCGGCCTATTTAGAAGTCTCACACCAAATCAGGAAGGCAAAATGCAAAGCAATCCACTTTCAATTCAATTCAATTCAATTTATTTTATTAGTAAATAATCAATTTACAATTCCGTATTTCTTATATCCTAATAGAGTTTTGGAGTTCCTTTCAACTATGATTTGATCTTTAATTCATTTTGATGTAATTGGATATTCTAACAATGGATTTGGCAAGAGAAGGAAAAATAAAAAAAAACCTTCTAGATTTGCTAAGGAAAAGGATAGAAATAGAAAAGCTTAAAACTAAATCACAGTATGTTTTGTCTATTGACGTCGAAAAACTTCGCTGCACAAGGCAGCTTATCCGTTGTAGATGTACTTCATCATCAGCTCACTGAGAGCTTGGAATTGTTCTGCCTTGTTTCGGCAGGCACGAAAGCGCGTGAGCATCTCTCCAGCAAGGGCGAAAAACTCAGGAAGCGTGAAGAGATCATCACCGGTAACATCAGCTTGTCCCGGGGGAGAACCGCCCCCAGAAGCGGCTACTCTAGCGTACGAACCTCCCCAACCGGGAGGGAACGCTTGGGTGGTCGATGGAACCGCTCCTCCGCCAGCTGCTGCAGCGGTCGAGCTCGAAGTCTTCGGAGGTTGGCGAGACGCTGGCGTTTTCTTCTTCTTGTCCTGCTCCTCGATGTACTTTTTCCGCGCGGCACAGCCACGGAAATTCGCCGTGTGGTTTCCACCACAGTTCGCGCACTTGACGCGCGCTTTGTGCTGCTGGGCGTTTTCCCCCAGCTGGTCTTTCCGCGGAAGATTGCACCTTTCGGTGAAGTGGGTCTCACCGCACTTTACGCACCGGGGCGGAAGATTGCAGTTTCTTGAGCCGTGTCCGAATTTTTGACAGCGGTGGCATTGGGCTGCGTCGGCCGGATTCTTCGTGTAGAATCGCCACGTCACAAAGAAGCCGTCCAGTGCTTTGATCCGCCGTAGGTCCTGGATTTTGACGGACCCGCGATCGAAGTACAGGAGGTACAAGGTATACGTACCTGTCACCGTAGTCGATTTTGAGAGCACCTTTATCTCTCGAGGCTTTACCTTGACGCTCGTCAGGTGTTCTTCCAGGTCGGAGATCGAGCGGTCCGGATATCCCTGAAGGACGATCTTCACTGGGACCTTCTCTGCAGGGTCAAATGTAAAGAATTTGAAGTTTCGCAACTTCAACTTCTTCACCACCAAGTCGAAATTCAGCTTCTTGTGTGTAATCACTTGCACAGAAGTTTTGCTTATTTTGAGACAATATTGGAGTCCCTCAAGCAACTCGTCAACATCGTCAGCCAACGTATCCAAAACAAAAATTGGAGGTGGTCGTCGTTCCTTCGGAGAGTTACCGTTTTTCTGCTTTCCTTGCTTGCGCGCAAGTTCATCATCGTCATCGTCGTCGCCAGCACTGCTGCTGTCACTGGCGGTGTTGTTTTCATCTCCACTCAGCATCTCAAATTCGTTGCTGGTGGGAACGTTGGAAGTGGTTGTCGTCGTAGTGCTGGTGGACTGCTGCTGCTGCTGCTGCTGGCCGGAAGTGCTTCCGGATGCCCGGGTCGATTGTCTCGTCCGTACCGGGGACTCACGTGGACAGTATGACACGTGTAAAAATGAAGGATCGGTGACGTCACCGGGCACGCTCCCGTGCGTGATGGCGGTCGATGCGGCATTGATGTGTTTACCTTTCTGCACTCTGCCGGTAGATGAACTTCGCGGATTTTTCGAGGCCGCACTCGAACTGCCACGGCCACGGTTGGCCCTTGGCATGCTGGAGGAGCAAACTCGCGGGTAATCACGGTAAATTACGGCGAAAAAATCGAAAAGTTTGAAGAGCTCCGAACAGTTGACTGTTGCTGGCTGGTGTTGCCAGTCCCGATGATGATATTCTTTAAAGTGCTGAAATTGTATTGATTTTATATATTTTCTTAGAAAAAACGTTACTTAATCCACCGATGGTGGTTGGTGCCTTCCTCATAATTATGTACATATTTGTTTCTGTAGTAAGAATGTCAAACCTACAAATTTTATCTAAATTTTACTTCTTACAACATATCTACATGGAGTATGGGGTCTAGAATCCCAAAAATCTTTGGACGTAATATTAGAACACCTACGGGGCTGTTTAAAGAAAATTGTTCACTTTCAATAGTTATATTACTTTAATGTTTTGTAAGCCTTTAGGCAGCAAAAAAAAATATCTGTTAATTTTTCCCGGGAGTTTCCAATCAACAAAATCCTGGGAGCCAGATCTCCGGATACATCCGGACAACTTTTTCATCAACATATTTGGGTAATTGTCTACCAACTCCCACGAAATCGGGAAAAGTTGCCCCGACCCCTCTTCGATTTGCGTGAAACTTTGTCCTAAGGGGTAACTTTTGTCCCTGATCACGAAACCGAGGTCCGTTTTTTGATATCTCGTGACGGAGGGGCGGTACGACCCCTTCCATTTTTGAACATGTGAAAAAAGAGGTGTTTTTCAATAATTTGCAGCCTGAAACGGTGATGAGATAGAAATTTGGTGTCAAAGGGACTTTTGTGTAAAATTAGACGCCCGATGTGATGGCGTACTCAGAATTCCGAATTAACGTATTTTTCATCGAAAAAAAACACTAAAACTAACTTTGCAGGGTTATTTTTTATAGTGTAACAATGTTCTACAAAGTTGTAGAGCAGACAATTACAAAAATTTTAATATATAGACATAAGGGGTTTGCTTATAAACATCACGAGTTATCGCGATTTCACGAAAAAAAGTTTTGAAAAAGTTACTTTTTGCGTTTCTCTTTGTTTCGTCGTCCGTGTCTGTCGCGGGTGACCATGAATGGCCATGATCGATGACGACCAACTTTTTCAAAACCCCTTATGTCTATATATCCAAATTTTTGTAATTGTCTGCTCTACAACTTTGTAGAACATTGTTACACTCTAAAAAATAACCCTGCAAAGTTAGAAAAAACACGAAATTTTAAAATGAAAAATTTTGTTCTAAATGAAAAAATGAACCTTCTGGGACAATGTAGATTCGAAAAGTACATTAAATTTCCCATAAAATGACATGTTCCAAAATTTTTTACAGTCGAGTAACGGAAATGGGAGAATTTTTAAAACTTTTTTAGTGTTTTTTTCGATGAAAAATACGTTTATTCGGAATTCTGAGTACGCCATCAAATCGGGCGTCTAATTTTACACAAAAGTCCCTTTGACACCAAATTTCTATCTCATCACCGTTTCAGGCTGCAAATTATTGAAAAACACCTCTTTTTTCACATGTTCAAAAATGGAAGGGGTCGTACCGCCCCTCCGTCACGAGATATCAAAAAACGGACCTCGGTTTCGTGATCAGGGACAAAAGTTACCCCTTAGGACAAAGTTTCACGCAAATCGAAGAGGGGTCGGGGCAACTGCTGTGTGAGTTGGCGGAGAATTACCCATTTGAGATCCGGCCTCTACAATGTGTACAAATGACACTAAAGTGCTCATAACTTTTGACAGGGGTTATCAGATCTTCAATATTTTGGGCTCATTAGAAAGGTCTTTCAAATACCTTTCTAAAAATGTATGATCAGACGGGTTTGCTTACAAAAACCACCCTTTTTACAATCTTTCAAACTTTAGCCAGAATCTTTTTTTTAGCATAACTTTTGAAGTACTTATCAAAACTTCATAACATTATCTAGGGTCATGTGGGACCCCAAGACGGATCGAATGAGACCAGAACGGTCCAAATCGGTTCAGCCAGTCCGGAGATAATCGAGTGCATATTTTTCGGTGCACGGACTTACAGACATACACACGCACAGACATTTGCTCAGAATTTGATTCTGAGTCGATAGGTATACGTGAAGGTAGGTCTACGAGGTCGAATTAAGAAGTTCATTTTCGAGTGATTTTATAGCCTTTCCTCAGTAAGGTGAGGAAGGCAAAAACCGGAAATAACATTTTAAAATGGCTGTATCTCGAGAACTGCATCAGCAAACCTGCTGAAACTTGGCCCAGAGATGCTTGACAGTCAGATGACGCAAAATGCATATTCTTTAAAATGCTGAAATTGTATTTTATTTTGGTTTTCTTATTGAAAATCGGATCTTGAAAGGGCTGTATCTCGAAAACTCCATCAGCGAATTTTTTGGTGTAAGAAATCGATAGGCAGCAAAATCTCGGATTGCATTTTTTTTTATTATAACGGTATTTTTAGCACAGTGCACACAAGATGGCGTTCTTCACATATGACAACGTCAATTTGCAAGAATTCTGTCAAATTAGTAAGAGAGGTGGAGTCAGCTAAGTTCAACAATATCCGTATTAACATTTCAATAGGGCGAATCTGTAGATGTAACCAGTCTATCCAACTTGCTCTAGTAACAGTCCACGTTGAGTAAAAAAGGGATAGGCTGCTTGTTTACATCTACGGATCCGCCCTATTGAAAAAATATCACGGATATTATTGAATTTGATGTTTGAGTTGGAGTTAGATTGATTTGAGTCGAATCTTTTTAGAAAACTGTTAAAACTCATATGTACGTTTGCTAGAGAATTGCTCCCCCGTAAAACGTGAGCGGATTTAGACAACTTGGAACGATCCGGAGAATACGAGGGTAAAAAAACGCGGCCATCAGAACCACTTTCATATCCTACCTGCTGGGAATTGACCCCGCCGCGTTCGATCGCTCGTTTCTCGGTTCGCCCCGGGTGACAACACCCGCGCGCGTTCTGGGGCTGCCGCGTAGCCAAATGGCACACACTTTGACGTTATCTGGACGTGTCGGGTGTTGCATCCCAGGTATCTAGAGGGAGAGAGAATCACTAAACCGTTCGAATTGTTTTTTGGCCTGAGCCGGAGCCCGGTGGCCACAGCAGAATTGAGTCCCCGTGGCAAAGTCCATTAGAAATTCCGCCGATCGCGTGAAGCAGTTTATCTATATTTAGAATTTCATTAAAATTTAAATATTTTGGTCGTGGTGGTATGGAAATTTGATTTAACGCACGTATTACCAATTTGATGTGACCGGACTGGATTATGGAGGCAGCGGAGGCTGTTGCCACGGTGGATCGAATGCTGGAGTGGAGATAAAACTGGAGACATACGGCGCGGAATACGGAATACCGGCCACGTTACCGCAGGAACGATTTTGTATTCCGGCTTCGCCACATGCAGCGAAAGAGCGCACTCACGTGACGGGATGGGAATCGAAATCGAATTGGGTGACAGGTTTTGAGGTGTGAGTGGTTTGAGTAATGCTTGTCGATTTTTTTTACTTGTAAGTCACTCTTTTATGGCATCACCATTATACGGTGAATAATTTTAAAACAATAAAAACAATTTGGCAAAAGTAATAAATTTGAACAAAAAAAAACAAGTTTTAAATAAATCATTTTCCAAACTATTCTACCAAGCCAGCTAAACAGCGATCAAATTCAGCTTGTTTACGAGCAACATATGAGCTAATAAACCATCGAATCTGGCGCGTAACTGTTGATAAAATATTTGATAGTGATTAAATAGATTTTCCGCACCACCGTGCGATGACCCTCGCATAAATCCGCTTGTCACTAGAATTTTCGGTTTTGTCACTGTTTGTACGTTTGCACTAAATATGTTTGCACAGGATTGAGGGCGATGAGGTTCGAACGGTATGGCTCCAAAGGGATTAAATGTTATATAAACACCAGACACACACCCTTAAATAACTGCAGGTTTAGGGTTGATCACCTAATTGAGCAATAAAGCCTCAGCAGAGGGACTGCAGTCCACTCAAAGCAGGTTGGGGGTACTGTGAAGTGAGAAAACAAATGAGGAAGGTGGGACTTTAAAAGTCCATCATCGCAATCATGTGCCAAAATTAAGTAGCTGACTGTCACGGGCTTGAATCGTCCACTTTTTACATTCTGTCTCCATTAGCGTACTCGATGGAAAGTACCACGGGTTGGTGTAACGAACTTCTATAGGAGCTCATACTTGGAAAAGGGACAGGGGTGTATTCTGACGTGGCTCGATTTCATGATTTTTTTATGTTTTATGATGTAATTTCATAGCAACAGGTTTTTTTGCGAGTGTTTTCCTGTTTTCCGTTTCGTTTTTCAACAAACTTTATTTCCATCCATTGAGATAAATGTATTAGTCACAGCTGTAAGGATCCCCAAAACTCTGTACTGCACCTATAAAAACTATTGTTAAACGATAACTAAAGAAATAAACAGAATTGAATTGAATTGAATAATATATTTTTATTAAGGCTACATACAATGTCTTCAGAATTGCTGTTTTGAAAATCTCTGGACCAAAGAGCCTTTGTCTGTAAATATTTTTTTTTTCAGATTACGCAAATAATTTTATATAAAATATCAATGAAGTCATTTTTAAAGGATTCCAAGATACGATTTTTTGAAAGTAAAACTTGGCTTTTCAACACGCCACGCGCAAAGACAAGAAAATGACGAAAACGGTAAAAATCTACTTTTTGAGTTATACTTTCTTGGGTGAGAAAATTCAAATTTTGGGCTAGATCGGACAACTTTTTTCGAATCTTGCTGTTTTTTGTGAGAAATTGCTGGATATGTTTATAAAAAAATATAATTTCAAAAACTTTGCCCTATTTTTAAATGTTTCGATTATTTGACTATTTTACAGACACTAGCTCTTGTCCAAAAATTTGCAATTCCATCCTCTTTGTAGAAAAAAGAGAAATTAGTTTCAAGACGTTTCCCGCTTTTTGTATTTATCTTTTTGGGACTAAAAGTTGAATTTCCAGAATAGGTTTTATTTTAATTTATTAATTTTTTTTGGGGACTAAAAATACATCTCTTGAACCATTTTTTTTTTTGTAGAGCCTTAAAACTTACCACTGGAACCACTTAAATGATTATTGTGGTGTTACACTTTTTTTAAAGCAAACCAAGTTAACCCATCACCTGGAACGATGAGAGGCAGCTCCTGTTTACTGCATTTTGTGAAACTCTTTTGATGAAGTCTATTACCCTACTGGGACGGGACCTAACCTTGAGCCATAGTCTTGTTTAAAAGATTAAAGTTTTGAATACACTTTTTTTTTAATATCGAAAATCAGGAACAGCCCCTCCGAAAACAATATTTTCGAAAGGCTGAAAAAAAATCCTGTAATTTTCTCTCTGGAACTATGAAAATCGATCAATTAATTTCTGAGATTATTGCTTCATAAATGACCGAGCCGCGTAGCCCAGTGGTAACGCTTCCGCCTCGTAAGCGGTAGATCGTGGTTCAAATCCTGGATCGGACCAACACAACTAATGATCTTTTCCATTCTGGATTTGATTGCTTAGTAAAGGGAAGGTAGTGTATTGTCACAAACTGCATAAACTGTCACTGATTTCGCTTTGTAAATGCCGGCCCGGTACTCTTCACGGGTGTTCCCTTCAGGAACAGGGAATGATTTATTTACTTTTTTACTATTGCCTCATAAAAATTTGGATCGATGATAATGAATTTCTATAAGTGTCAATAATTAGCCTGTAATTTTCAACTGACGACATCTCGTAAATGATTGATCCGATTCCTAATGTTAAAAATGTTAACCTCCTCTGATCTCTTCAATAAAATTAAATATTTGAAAGTGAGCTTAACATTTGCAAATGTCTTAAAATCGTATTTGAAAACGTGGGTTTTATAGAAAACCTAGATGTATGGGAGCAATTCTCTACCAAAACCGGAAATGGATTTTATTTGTATTTTTTGATTTGGCTCAAACTTTGTGGGGGCCTTCCCTATGACCAAATAAGCTATTTTGTGTCATTGGTTCACCCATACAAGTCTCCATACAATTTTGGCAGCTGTCCATACAAAAATGGTATGTAAATATTCAAACAGCTGTAACTTTTGAGTGAATTTTTTGATCAATTTGGTGTCTTCGGCAAAGTTGTAGGTATTGTTGAGGACTTTTGAGAAAAAAATAGGTACACGGAAAAAAAAATTTAGGATTTTTTTATCAACTTTTTTTTTACTAAAACTCAATTTCCCAAAATACGTATTTTTTGATTTTCGAGATTTTTTTATATGTTTTAGGGGACAAAAATTCGCAACTTTTGAGCCATAGAGAAACATGGTCAAAAAATCTGCCGCCGAGTTATGAATTTTTGAAAAAATAGTGATTTTTGGAAAAAATTGAAGTTTCATGCAAAAACAAGTTTGACATTATTTTTTAATGCAAAATTGAATTTGCAATCGAAAAGTACTTTACATATTTTTTGATAAAGGGCTCCGTTTTCTAGATATAGCCACCGAAAGTTTGAGTTTAGCTAAATATTTGCAGTTTTTCAATTTTTAAAAATAGTGACCATGAGTGACCAGTTCTAAAAATATTTTTTTTGAAAAGTTCAGAAAATTTGCTATAAAATTGTCTAAGAGACATTGAAGATTGGACCTTTGGTTGCTGAGATACAGCGGCTAAAAGAAAAAGAAACACGAAAATTGAAGTTTTCTAAGTCTCACCCAAACAGCCCACCATTTTCTAATGACGATATCTCAGCAATTAATGGTCCGATTTTCAATGTTAACACATGAAACAATCGTGAAATTTTCCGATCTCTTCGAAAAAAATATTTTGAAAATTTTAAAATCAAGACTAACATTTTAAAAGGGCAAAACATTGAATATTACGCCCATTTAAAATGCTAGTCTTGATTTAAAAATTTTCATAATATTTTTTTCGAAAAGATCGGAAAATTTCACGAATGTTTAATATATTAACATTGAAAATCGGACCATTAGTTGTTGAGATATCGTCATTAGAAAATGGTGGGCTGTTTGGGTGAGACTTAGAAAACTTCAATTTTCGTGTTTCTTTTTCTTTAAGCCGCTGTATCTCAGCAACCAAAGGTCCAATCTTCAATGTCTCTTAGACAATTTTATAGCAAATTTTCTGAACTTTTCAAAAAATATATTTTCAGAACTGGTCACTCATGGACACTATTTTTAAAAATTGAAAAACTGCAAATATTTCGCTAAAATCAAACTTTCGGTGGCTATATCTAGAAAACGGAGCCCTTTATCAAAAAATATGTAAAGTACTTTTCGATTGTAAATTCAATTTTGCATTAAAAAATAATGTCAAACTTGTTTTTGCATAAAACTTCGATTTTTTCCAAAAATCACTATTTTTTCAAAAATTCATAACTCGGTGGCAAATTTTTTGACCATGTTTCTCTATGGCTCAAAAGTTGCGGATTTTTGTCCCCTAAAACATATCAAAAAATCTCGAAAATCAAAAAATACGTATTTTGGGAAATTGAGTTTTAGTGAAAAAAAAGTTGATAAAAAAATCCTCAAATTTTTTTTCCGTGTACCTATTTTTTTCTCAATAGTCCTCAACAATACCTACAACTTTGCCGAAGACACCAAATTGATCAGAAAATTCACTCAAAAGTTACAGCTGTTTGAATATTTACATACCATTTTTGTATGGACAGCTGCCAAAATTGTATGGAGACTTGTATGGGTGAACCAATGACACAAAATAGCATATTTGGTCATAGGGAAGGCCCCCACAAAGTTTGAGTCAAATCAAAAAATACAAAAAATAAAAATGGTCGAAATCGGCTGATTTCGTAGAGAGTTGCTCATGGGTATGAAAAGATCGGAAATTTTATGCTCTTTCCGATGCCACATAGGTTGACTTGTGAATCGTGGACCGGTTCGGATGCCGGCGGATTTTCCGACGACGTAATTCCGGGTTGGTACGAAATTCCATCGAAAAATCAATTCTATCGATACAAAGACCCCCAAAACGGTGTTATACCAACTCCAAAATGTTTATTTAGCAATTCTATGGTAATATATTTAGTTGACATTTTGTTGAATTAAAAGTTTGCAAAATTAAGTTTAAATGAGTTTTAAATAGAGTTTCCAGAGTTATATAAATTTTTATGCTAAGTAGTTAGGAAACTTTATATTCAATCCAAATTATTTTCTTAATCAGTCAAGGATGCCTATTTGGAGTCTGAAGACTGGATTTATGATGATTTGTCAACAAATAACATTATTTATGTTAATTTTTCGAAAGGTGTACAAACTTTTTTTGCACCTATTTTATTTTCGTAATAGTATTTGTTATATAACTTTTTATAGAAATCATCTTTTCATGAGCTTTTTGTAGCAAAATGTTTGGCATGAGTTTCTGAACAAAACGTAGTAATAGGTTGCTGTCAAACTTTAATTTTTTACATGTTTCATCACAAAATGTGCATAGTGCCCAAGGAGTGTAAATACTTTTTATTACATACTGTAAATTCAGTTCAAAATCAAAGTGGGTGAGGCGTGAAAGTATGGTGTTTGCAATTGCGTTGTGAAACTAGTTTTCATGACATTCTCGAATCTCGATTAATGAAACGGTCTACTTTCACCGCCAGAAATAACACTACTTACCGTCATCAGGGGTGACATTGAATCTGGGGGTGAAATTAGGTCATACAAATTTCATCATTTTTGTATGACTAAATCTCACCCCCCAGACACAATGTCACCCCTGTTGACGGTACTTAAATAGTAGGTAAGCAACATGGAGCAACAAGAAGATTTTTTCAGCACGAGTCGTACATTTCTCCAAGGAGGCTCTGCCGGAAAACCTCGTTGCATTAACTACTATCTGATAAATGTTTCAGGGATCCCCTCCCCCACAAACTTGTGCATTTTTTTAGTTGCAAAAGTAATGTTTTTTACCTTGGAAGTTATTTATTTAAGATTAAGGTGCATTCAATATGTTTTATTTTACAATAGTTTACTTTATTGCTCTTGTTAAATCAAGGGTTTGATTTCACTTCAGCTCTGAGACTTCACCCCTGATTTCCGCTCCCGAGAGATCGGACCGATGAAGCCTGGAGAGTGGCAGCAGGATGAAAGAATATCATTATGATGTGGCTATTTAAATTCAGTGAACGTTTCTTCTTTTGCAACAGAGAATGATAATTGTAGCGAGAGGTATGAATCCACTCCACTTTTTCGTCTTTCTCAGCGAGCTGGGTTCCGTCCGAAGTGGCCACGCTGCTGCTGCTGCTTGTCCTGCTGTCATCGTTTCTTCAATCCTCTTGGCATTCTTCGGCGAAGCACTTTTTTTCTCTCCTGAGCTGGCCCGTATCACCTCCCCCATCGCATCGCTTGTCTGGCTGATGTTACAACTTTTCCCCTTCAATTTTCATCTTTTTTCCCCTGGCTGGTGAGACAGATATTCGTCTGTCTGTCTGTCTGTCCATAGCTCAACACAGTCCGAGGCCATTGGTGAAAAGTGGCTCTTGAAAAATGAATAATATTCGGCGAAGGAAAATTGAAAGGTTTCTTTCACAATTATTTCCGACACGAGTGCCTTCGTCGCCTGGCCACACTGCCATTGCGATCTTCGCTTTTGTGTTAAGAAGCGATGAAAAATGTTCTATTTATTGAAATTGTCCTCTTCTCTCCGGAATGGGCCCACTTGACAGTGGGAGATGCAAAAGGATTCGCGCGTGGCGTAGAAACCCGGAGTGTCTTTGAGTTTCGTTTTTTTTTTGTGTTGGCATGCACACTAATTGGAGCACGTTTTCGAAAGTCACACTTTGGGCCATCGCCGCACTTCTGCACCGTGTATTTAATGTGGACTGGGCGCGCAAATTTGCAACGGAATCGTGCTAATTATGGTCACTTGGGGTGGTAATTTAATTGGTTGAAATTCGCGTTCGTTCATTCGAAACAATTCGTTTTTTTGCTGGTCTTGTTAAACGGGAACGCTATTTATTTAGTTAATATAGATTACAGAAACGTGTCATTAACTTTTTTGTATTTATTTTATGTTTTAAATAAAATAATACTAAAAAATTAAAATAAATTCTATAGACTTAAATTATGACCCTCTATGATTTCTTTGAAACTTTGCTCTGACAAATAATTTTGGTCCTCGTTCATGAATCCGTGGTCAAAAATAAAAATATAAACATTTAAACTACAAGCTATGGTACTAACATTTCAATGAAAAAAAAGTGTTTTGTTGAATTTTACGTCTGCCCAGATGTTGTGTAATCGTTAGTTTTCAAAATATCTCAGTATCAGTGATGGAATAATCATCATCAAAAGAATATCATTGAACGTTCATCAAGTGAAAAAACCGAAGGGAGCATGGCTCTTCTCTCTCGCGCACGAAAGATCGGTAAAAGGAATTTAAAAAAAATCATCATCTAGATTATTCGGCGGAACATCTTTTTCACTACTACACTTGCAAGTGTAACGTCACACGTCAAAAAATGACCTGTCACCTATTGTAGATGGGCAATGAGTGTAAACAAAGTTAAATAAATATTTTAAAGTGGTGCTGACAAGGAAATTCACAAAAAATCATCAACAGATTGATTTTCTTGGAGAAGTTCGGGAGCGATTATATTTTGCGTGGTTTGCCTCCTCTCTCTTTCGCGGGGGAAGAAAGTTGGCAAGCGATTTTTTTTTTTTGCGATTGTTCCATTAGGGTGGAATCGAAAATTGGTTTCTTCAGCAACACATTTTTTGGGTCCCTTTTAGGATCCCAAACAACCTCTCAAAATTTGGAAGCGATTGGTTAAGCCCACGATTGGCGCAAAGCGAATGAAATTTGTATGGAAATTACTATGGGGAAACTTGCATTTTCACATTTTTGAAATTTCAAAATTCATGTTTAGTTATTTTGTGAAACTAACACCGTAGAAGTATAGCCCTCAATGTCCTTAACAACTCTCTCGAAGACAGTATTGTGCTAACTTGCTTCTAACAAAAGTTACAGAGCGTTCAAGAGAGTCATTTCGGAATACTTGGTAAAAATCATACTTTTTGCCAACACTGCCAAGTCAAGTGGAAACTTTCGTAAACTATAATATATTTGAGGAATTGGGGTGCATTTTAACTAAATAATGTCTTCTGAACATTTCTTCATATCGATTTTACGTAAGGCTCTTCAAAATATAAGAACAATCGTATTTATTTTGTATTTCATGGTTCCTTCGGCAATGTTGGCAGAAGATGTGAGTTTCACTGATTATTTCAATACACTGCTTTTGAAAACTCTGTATCTTTTTTGTGACGCACCTTAGCACCATACTGTCTTCGGGAGAGTTGTTCAGGACATCCTAATCTAATCTAAATCTAATCGAACACAAGCGCAGCCAGTCCGAAGAAAGCACGGGAGAGTTGTTCAGGACTCCAGGGCTATACTTCTACGGTGCTTGTTCCATAAAATAATAAATCATGATTTTTGTAAATTCAAAAATGTGGAAATTCAAGTTTCCCCATAGTAATTTCCATACAAATTTCATTCGCTTTGCGCCAATCGTGGGCTTAACCAATCGCTCCCAAATTTTGGGAGGTTGTTTGGGCCCCTTAAAGGGACCCAAAAAAATTGTTGCTGATTGGATTTTTGTCATTTTAAATTTTTTCATATAACTAGATTCTACCCTATTGTTCAATCCCTTCTCAGTTTTGACAAATTCTTGTTTCGCCGAAAAAAAACTTTCTGCAATAGTGTACAATGGAACTTTACAAAAAATCAAAATATTTTTTATCGATCCCAGACATGCTAAATATGAATTTAAACGCAGGAAAATGCATTTCAAATTGTTTTCAGTTAATAAGACTTCTGAAGTTTTTTTTTTAAATGGTCCAATAAACCAAATTTTCAGTTTTCACGTTTTGGGTGTTTTTTAATACCCCTTATTCAAGGCGGTTTCAAACACACCCAAAACGCGAAAGCTGGAAATTCGGTTTATTGGATCTTTTCAAAATTTCTCCAGACATCTTTGTCCATTAAAATTTTAAAGTTTTTGAAAAAAATATTTTTTTCCCCCTGATTTTCGGACCAGTTTCGACATAAACTTTGAAAAATTCTAAAAACAGCCTTACTCAACAATTAAAAAATCGCAAGGCATGTCATTTTGTAACTTTGCAGCATTTCTTTTTACAAAAAAATTATCCACATTTTAGCAATGCACTAACCACAACAAACGTTCAAAAAGTCATTCTTATGCAAAATTCGCTGAACATTATGAGAAAAATACCTTCAAAAGCACACGATTTACTGAGCAATAGCCTCTAAAAAAGCTTACGAGAGACATTTTTGCTAAAACCAGGTGCTGCACAAAGTTAAAGCAGTCCAGACTCGATTATCCGGAGGTGATAACCATATCACGATTTGTTATTTCATTTTTTTTTAATTTTTGATTGTTGAGCTGACCACCTTAATCTACTATAAAGTTTTTTTGATTTTTTTGAATCTAAGATGGCGGTGATGAAATATTGAAAAAAATGTTTTTTTTATTTAATAGGCAATCAACCATTCAAATTTGACTGGAATGGGGTCACAGAACTCGAATGTGATGTTAAAAGTTAGAAAATAAAAAAAAATATGTTTTTTTGTTTTTTGCATACCAAGCCAAATTTGCTTTAATGGCAAAGTTTTCTAAAAAATACACTTTTTTAAGGTTTTCGAGTAAATTTAAAGTTTATAATATGGAAAAAAAAGCTTTTATACACATGGTTTTGCTTTTACGATTGTTAAAAAATCAACAATAATGTCGTTATTATTATAACAAATAAATACAATCAATTTATTGCAGAAAAGTGGGCAAAATATTGCAATTACAATTTGCCAAAACATGCAAACACCCCCTCGAAAAACAAAATACCTCCAACCTCGCTGACGTAAGCACTTTTTTGCTCGAGCCAAGAAAGTTATCTCTTTCTAAACAGCATGTTATTACTGACAGCTCACCGCCATCAATGTGTGTTCGTTTCGTAGCCAGCCGAAATAAAACATAAAAGCTGGCGAGTAATCGTGAAAACGCTTATTTTTCCACCCTTCCGCGGTTGTAAAGAAAAGCGCTAAACCGAAAAGTGGCACGCACCACCAACCTAAACGGGGGAGGAGGGAGGGGGCGGCAAGGATGACAGCATTAAAAGTGAAATGTTTTTCGCGGGGGTATTTTTATGCGCCAATAAAAAGCATTTTAAGGAATCTATATGCTTAAAGAAGCAATGATGTTACTGCCAGCAGCAGTCGTTAAAGGTTTTGCACTCAACCACGTGGCCAAATTTCGCTGTAACTCTTTTCTTCCGTCTTCTTCTTCAAACTTTTTATGATATGGCAACATTTTAATAACATAATTTATAATTGTCTTGATGTTTAATTAACGGAAGCCAAACAACGATAAGGGATAAGCCGATCAGCCTTTTGTCGCTTCCTAACTTACTTCTTTCGCCCTTTTTGGCTCGTGAAGAGCCAGAAAGTGCTGGCGATGGTTTCATTAGAAGAACCAGCGAGGAAAATTAGCCGAGAACATCACAGACGCCGCCTCGGAAGGAAAGTCAGATGACATCGTCCAAGCCCCTTTGCTTTCCGTTTGCTGAGAGGAAGTGCAAACACGCGAGCCCCAAAAGTTTGCTCTTACTACAAGTAAGCTGATGATAAAAACTACAGAAAAGGTCATTAGTGAGAGCACTTGGCGGGTAAATTTCAAACGAATGAACTACAAGTACGTATGATTTTGAAATTAGACCTTTGAGCATTGTCTTCCAAACGAGTTGCTTCTGCTTTATGATTTTAAGATTTTATGATTTTATGATTTTATGATTTTATGATTTTATGATTTTATGATTTTATGATTTTAAGATTTTATGATTTTATGATTTTATGATTTTATGATTTTATGATTTTATGATTTTATGATTTTATGATTTTATGATTTTATGATTTTATGATTTTATGATTTTATGATTTTATGATTTTATGATTTTATGATTTTATGATTTTATGATTTTATGATTTTATGATTTTATGATTTTATGATTTTATGATTTTATGATTTTATGATTTTATGATTTTATGATTTTATGATTTTATGATTTTATGATTTTATGATTTTATGATTTTATGATTTTATGATTTTATGATTTTATGATTTTATGATTTTATGATTTTATGATTTTATGATTTTATGATTTTATGATTTTATGATTTTATGATTTTATGATTTTATGATTTTATGATTTTATGATTTTATGATTTTATGATTTTATGATTTTATGATTTTATGATTTTATGATTTAATGATTTAATGATTTGATGATTTTATGATTTTATGATTTTATGATTTTATGATTTTATGATTTTATGATTTTATGATTTTATGATTTTATGATTTTATGATTTTATGATTTTATGATTTTATGATTTTATGATTTTATGATTTTATGATTTTATGATTTTATGATTTTATGATTTTATGATTTTATGATTTTATGATTTTATGATTTTATGATTTTATGATTTTATGATTTTATGATTTTATGATTTTATGATTTTATGATTTTATGATTTTATGATTTTATGATTTTATGATTTTATGATTTTATGATTTTATGATTTTATGATTTTATGATTTTATGATTTTATGATTTTATGATTTTATGATTTTATGATTTTATGATTTTATGATTTTATGATTTTATGATTTTATGATTTTATGATTTTATGATTTTATGATTTTATGATTTTATGATTTTATGATTTTATGATTTTATGATTTTATGATTTTATGATTTTATGATTTGATTTTATGATTTTATGATTTTATGATTTCATGATTTTATGATTTTATGATTTTATGATTTTATGATTTTATGATTTTATGATTTTATGATTTTATGATTTTATGATTTTATGATTTTATGATTTTATGATTTTATGATTTTATGATTTTATGATTTTATGATTTTATGATTTTATGATTTTATGATTTTATGATTTTATGATTTTATGATTTTATGATTTTATGATTTTATGATTTTATGATTTTATGATTTTATGATTTTATGATTTTATGATTTTATGATTTTATGATTTTATGATTTTATGATTTTATGATTTTATGATTTTATGATTTTATGATTTTATGATTTTATGATTTTATGATTTTATGATTTTATGATTTTATGATTTTATGATTATTTTATGATTTTATGATTTTATGATTTTATGATTTTATGATTTTATGATTTTATGATTTTATGATTTTATGATTTTATGATTTTATGATTTTATGATTTTATGATTTTATGATTTTATGATTTTATGATTTTATGATTTTATGATTTTATGATTTTATGATTTTATGATTTTATGATTTTATGATTTTATGATTTTATGATTTTATGATTTTATGATTTTATGATTTTATGATTTTATGATTTTATGATTTTATGATTTTATGATTTTATTTATTTATTTATTTATTTATTTATTTATTCAATTAAGTAACGTAAGACTTCATGTCTTTTAAAATGTTACAATGTTTCAAACTGAGTGAGGTGGTTTTTGTTTAAGCTTCTTGCTAATTTTGTGTTGCTCTCATTCCCAAACTAATTAGTCTAAACGATTGAGTTCTTCTAATAAACTCTGCCTAAAACTCACAATAGTGGTACACGATTTGGTAGATACTGGTAATGAATTCCAGAAGACAATGCCTCTTGCAAACATTGACTGACTATAATAAGAAGAATTAAAATGAGGTAACAAGTAGTTTAATGTGCGCGTTTGTCGAAAAGGTCTTAATTTAGATAACAAATAATTAGGTTTTTTAATGAATATTATTTTCTGTATTGTACAACATGATCTGAATCGATAGAACTGGGCAAAAGGACAACCAATTAGTGATTTTTGCAAGTGGGTAACCCTGGAGTAACGAGACAAATTGTAGACATATCTGATGCATGCATTAAGTGCGATACGAAGTTTGTTGATAGCTGCGGCCGAAGCATTAGTATATACAAAATCTCCATAAATGAAATGAGGAAATATTAAGGACTTAAAAAGCATTGTTTTCGTGGCAGAGTCAAAATGTCTAGTAACTAAGTTAAGGCGTTTTAGCACTCCAAAGATTTTACCACATTGACTGTTTATGTGGGCATCCCAATCTAAATCAGATGTAAAGATAACACCTAAATTGTTAACTCTATTTACAAATTCGACCTGTTCGTTTCCAAAAAGTAAAGCAGGATAAACAATAGAAGATCGCAATTTGCTAAAAATTATTGCTTTAGTTTTGGACTGATTAATTGGCAAAAGGTTGTGTTGAGACCACTTGTAAATATTTAAGAGATCTTTGTTTATTTTATTTCTAATAACAGACAAATCAAAAACGGAATCAGAACAAAAATAAATCTGAACATCATCAGCAAACAAATGGATTGAACAATGTTCTAAAACTAAGGGTAAATTATTGATAAAAAGAGAAAATAGTAACGGTCCTAAAATGGAACCCTGAGGAACACCAGATCCAATATTTTGAAAAGTTGATAATATCCCATTACAAAAGACAGCTTGACTGCGATGTATAAGGTAAGATTCAATAAGTTTTGCAGCTGGCTCAGAAAAGAGAAAATCAGAACGAAGTTTGTTTACAAGTTTTCGATGTGATACACGATCGAACGCCTTAGCAAAGTCTATTAATAACAGAATTGCAATTCCTTTTTTATCTAAAGTTAAAGCGATATCGTCATGGACTTTCAGCAAGGCTGTTTCTGTGCTATGATTTTTACGAAAACCAGATTGATACGGATGCAGTAGGTTCAAATCGTTGATGAATGAAGAAATTTGAGTGTTAATAAGTTTCTCAAAAACTTTTGAGAGTGCACTCAATATACTAATTGGTCGAAGGTTAGCAATTGCAGAGGAATTACCTTTTTTCTTAATAGGTATCACTTTAACGGTTTTCCAGCCAGGTCTTAATGATGCTATGAAAGAGGTGTTTAATCAGCGGTAAAATTAGTGGAAGCATAATTTGTATAAATTTGATCGGAACACCGTCTAGGCCAAAAGCGTTGGATTTTATTGAAAAAACCGAATTAATAATTTCATAATCAAGAAAAGGTTTGAAGGTAAAACCATTTGGACAGGCTGCAAAAGTGGGTATCGTTGAATCATCCATGGTAAAATTAGAAACGAAATAGTCATTAATTTGCTCACTAGAGATATCAATACTATTACTACATCGATTATCATCTTTGAGTCCTAGTTTTTTAACGTTATTCCATAGTTGTTTGCTTGGAAGATTTGTGTTGAATTTCTTTCTATCATGAGTTGATTTTGCTCTGGGTGCTGAAAAGACAGAATGCGTAACGTGATTTTCGAAAGCTCCTCACTGCTCCCCACTAATACAACAACACTACAGCTGTAAACATAAACAAAGTAGAAGGCTTTGTTCAAGCTCAAGCGTGACATATTTTTTGCTGCTGAAGTGAATTGTTTTGAAACATTTCGGATCTGATGATGTTGATGTTTTCGATGGAAAATTAAGCGCATCCCACTTTTTTCTTCGTGTACTAAACGATGGGCGGCCAAAAGAGGCCTTTTTTGTTTTCCACGTGATGAAAAATTGTGTCAGAGTAGGTGGAATTTCGTGAATCAGAAGAGCAACCGAATGGATGTTCTGAGATTATGTCTCTTTGATGTGCAGTGATAATATCGGAGTAAGATTATCCAATATTATTTGGCTGGTACCATTCATAGTTATTGATAATTCGTCGCTAACATTTCAAAAAGCGTCATAAACATTGGTTTTGCGTGAGACATAACGATTTTGAAATTTTAGCAACGATTCATGCCAACTTCGAATACCTTAATAGCTCGACGCCAACGACTTCCTGAAAAAATAAGTTATAGATCGATCACAATACTTGCCACTTCTTGATATTATTTGGCGAACAGTAAATTGGTTCCGCTTTGACAGTTCTAAATTGAGGCCGCTTTGCGGACAACTATTCTGCACCCAGATTTTGCTTTTCTTATCAAAAAATTGGTACGATTTCTAAGAATTTTATAATTCACTTTATCACTATCAAGTTTAGAGGATTTCCAAGTTCGATAGGCAAGATCTCTGTTCAACATGGCTCTTTCAATATCAGAATTGAACCAACAATTTTCATGTTTTATACGCATTGATTTTAATGGAACAAACCGATCATGAAGATATGTTAAGTTTCTCATAAAAAAATCTAAAAGAACATTAGGATTGTCAATACTATAAAAGTCACCCCAGGCAAAGTCATAAAACGCATTTTGGAGTTCAGCAAAATTAATTCTTTCGTAATTTCGAAATTGTACGGTACTGTCAGAGGTTTTAGATAAAGAGTAATTTAAAGAAAAAATGATCATATCATGATGAGAAACTCCAGGTAAAGAGATCTGATCATTTTTAAGAACCATGTGAGGGGAATCAGTGATAAAAAGATCAAGTAAAGAACAACCTGAACTGTAGAAATAAGTTGGCTCGGAGTTGATGAAAGAATAACAAAAATTAGATACAACTTCTCGAAGGTGTTGCAAACGATATGAATTATATAATAGGTTGGTATTGAAATCACCTATAAAATACGTAGAATTGTATTTAACGCTAAAATTTTCAAAATGGCTTTTTAAAATATCTGCACAGTTAAGATTAGGGGGATTATAATATACCGCAAGCAAAAAGTTTTCATTAGCATGACGAAAATCAAGTAGAAGAAATTCTGTAATTTGTCGGCCATAATCAGCATCGTAGATGGATTTATTTACAATACGACAGGACAAAGTGTCACGATAGTAAACACAAATGCCACCACCATGTCTGTTTCGATCATTTCTTATAATTTTATAACCCTCAATTGCAATCATTTGATCAGTAATCTTATCACTCAGCCATGATTCAGTCATACATATAATATCGAGTTTACTGTTTAATAAGACCGATTTAAGTTCATAAAATTTTGAGAAATTCCTAGCACAAATGCTTTGAACGTTAATGTGACAAATGTTTAGATGATCTTGATTCAACATTGCATTTAAAACAATACGGGGAATGTTTGCAGAGACACTTCTAATTCGGGAATTATCCATAATCAAAAATAAGTGGAGGTAGTTTCACAGAGCATACTATAGGACCCAATTCATTTATACTAATATCTAGGGATGAGAGGCAACACTTAAATCTACTTAACATTCTATAAGATTCCAAATCAAACTCCTACAATCGTCGCAGTTCATCCAGTACAAAAGGAAATCAGCAAATCGATGTTAACGGTCAAAGAAATGTTTAAAAATACAAAAAATATTATCAGTACACCATCACCTTCAGACTTCATCAGCAGCGGCACCAACGCGGTTCAGGTGAAACCAGGCTCGTCTCCAAGGGGCAGCAGCAACAGCGCAGCACCCATAACAGCACCCAGATCAGCAGCAGCAACTCCAACGGCACCCAACAACATTGCGGGTTTCGTCGAGCCGTTCGGAAACTTGTTTTACGCTGACACTGCAGTCAGTTTTTAGCTCCAACAACTTAGCTTCCACGCTGGTGATACGGATTTCCAGGTCCGACTTGCAGGAATCGATGCGTGAGTTGGTATCCTCGAACAACCCTTGAATTTTGGCCCACAGATCGCCAAGCGAAGAGACGTCATCACCCATTTCGTCGATTTCCCTTCGACTACGTTTGTTGATGTTATTCTTGAGAGCGAGAGTACTCAACTTGTTCAGACTGGAAGAGCGTGTCACAGATCTGTTTATATTCATCTGTCAACAGCGTTCGCAGTTGAATAGCATAGGCGATCTTCACTTTGCACAATTCTGAAGGGCTCGCAAAGAAAACGTGGCCAATCGCAAATTGTTTTCGAGAAAAAATACACCAATTGGTGGTGCAGCTGCAGGCCTCCACGATCAGACGATCACAGCACTGGAGTTCAATCGCGACCAAACGTTTTGAGACAGTTTAAAATCAAACTTCAGGTAAAAAGTACCGATTTCGCCGCGACGATAGAGTTCTATCAACCGATTGTACACATACCCTTCAGAATTATTTTATGATTTTATGATTTTATGATTTTATGATTTTATGATTTTATGATTTTATGATTTTATGATTTTATGATTTTATGATTTTATGATTTTATGATTTTATGATTTTATGATTTTATGATTTTATGATTTTATGATTTTATGATTTTATGATTTTAAGATTTTAAGATTTTATGATTTTATGATTTTATGATTTTATGATTTTATGATTTTATGATTTTATGATTTTATGATTTTATGATTTTATGATTTTATGATTTTATGATTTTATGATTTTATGATTTTATGATTTTATGATTTTATGATTTTATGATTTTATGATTTTATGATTTTATGATTTTATGATTTTATGATTTTATGATTTTATGATTTTATGATTTTATGATTTTATGATTTTATGATTTTATGATTTTATGATTTTATGATTTTATGATTTTATGATTTTATGATTTTATGATTTTATGATTTTATGATTTTATGATTTTATGATTTTATGATTTTATGATTTTATGATTTTATGATTTTATGATTTTATGATTTTATGATTTTATGATTTTATGATTTTATGATTTTATGATTTTATGATTTTATGATTTTATGATTTTATGATTTTATGATTTTATGATTTTATGATTTTATGATTTTATGATTTTATGATTTTATGATTTTATGATTTTATGATTTTATGATTTTATGATTTTATGATTTTATGATTTTATGATTTTATGATTTTATGATTTTATGATTTTATGATTTTATGATTTTATGATTTTATGATTTTATGATTTTATGATTTTATGATTTTATGATTTTATGATTTTATGATTTTATGATTTTATGATTTTATGATTTTATGATTTTATGATTTTATGATTTTATGATTTTATGATTTTATGATTTTATGATTTTATGATTTTATGATTTTATGATTTTATGATTTTATGATTTTATGATTTTATGATTTTATGATTTTATGATTTTATGATTTTATGATTTTATGATTTTATGATTTTATGATTTTATGATTTTATGATTTTATGATTTTATGATTTTATGATTTTATGATTTTATGATTTTATGATTTTATGATTTTATGATTTTATGATTTTATGATTTTATGATTTTATGATTTTATGATTTTATGATTTTATGATTTTATGATTTTATGATTTTATGATTTTATGATTTTATGATTTTATGATTTTATGATTTTATGATTTTATGATTTTATGATTTTATGATTTTATGATTTTATGATTTTATGATTTTATGATTTTATGATTTTATGATTTTATGATTTTATGATTTTATGATTTATGATTTTATGATTTTATGATTTTATGATTTTATGATTTTATGATTTTATGATTTTATGATTTTATGATTTTATGATTTTATGATTTTATGATTTTATGATTTTATGATTTTATGATTTTATGATTTTATGATTTTATGATTTTATGATTTTATGATTTTATGATTTTATGATTTTATGATTTTATGATTTTATGATTTTATGATTTTATGATTTTATGATTTTATGATTTTATGATTTTATGATTTTATGATTTTTTGATTTTTTGATTGTATGCTTTTCCGATTCGAAAGCTTCTTCTTCTATTATATTATGTAAGTTCTGCAAGTTTAATTAAATTGATTATTGGTTTCAACAAAGTTTCAAAATTTTGGTCTATCATATAAATTACATTATATTGGCAATGAGCAAAAATCTTCCTACGACTCAAGCCTAAATTACATTTCTCTCTCTTCCTCTCTCTCTCTCTCTCTCTCTCTCTTATTAACTACACAAAATCCGTTGTTCCGTTTCCGGCAATGTCCCTCCCCGCAAACCATATACTAACGCATTCAGCCCAAAAACCAATCCCTATCATTGAGAACCGACCACTACCAACCAACGCAACGGTGCAGCTATGGCCAAAAACCCGTCCGTCGATTAGGATGTGCACATTTCAGTGCGGGGTTTTTCGGTCAACGATGACGCGCAGCGCTGCGGATAATTGCAGTAACCTCCAATTGCAGGGCTTTCGCCGCCGCGCAGGACAGCGACACGTGATCCACTCAAATGTGCGTGCACAAACTTGGTCAGTTTGGTTGGACGGATGATCGAACTGTTTTGCCATGCTGGAGACACATTGGAAAGTCGTAGCAGTTCACTTGGCAGTTGCCCCTTCCGTCACTCTGACTCTGCAGCAGCTCATTTGAAACGGTCCACGTGGTACGGGTTCTGCGCCGGAACTGGCCTCGGCCTCTCTCGGCTTGTGTGCAATTATATTTATTCAAATGGTGGAATAGCATTAAAACCGCGTAAAACAATTATTAGACAAAGCCACACACTCTGGTTTGGGCCCGGGCGGGAATGAATGAATACTTGGGATCTACCCGAGCTGGCCTACATCCGACGCGGCATGGCCGGGGACCGGATCTTTGTTGCTCCAGCTGGCTTGTGACCACATGTGAGCACAACGGCGGTGGTGGCGGCAGCCGGGACAAACCCGACAGGACTGCATGTGCGAAAGTGAATATTTTCACTCGTTTTCACCAGCCAGATTCTCGCCATGAATGCCAAAAGGATGAACCACTGCTTGAACCATGTTCTGATTAGTACTGTGCTTTGCTGCCTGCTGGTTTTCCTGGTTTGGCCGTTGTGGCCACATAGGAGCACACTTGTAGTGGCGCTCAGTAAATTGAAGTTGCAGCTCGAGGAATTTTGCGATGTTTGGAAAAGATGTGGCGTTTAGTTTGAAAGCAATTAAAATTGGCTTGCGTTGAGTTAAGTTGAGTTGAGTTGAGTTGAGTTGAGTTGAGTTGAGTTGAGTTGAGTTGAGTTGAGTTGAGTTGAGTTGAGTTGAGTTGAGTTGAGTTGAGTTGAGTTGAGTTGAGTTGAGTTGAGTTGAGTTGAGTTGAGTTGAGTTGAGTTGAGTTGAGTTGAGTTGAGTTGAGTTGAGTTGAGTTGAGTTGAGTTGAGTTGAGTTGAGTTGAGTTGAGTTGAGTTGAGTTGAGTTGAGTTGAGTTGAGTTGAGTTGAGTTGAGTTGAGTTGAGTTGAGTTGAGTTGAGTTGAGTTGAGTTGAGTTGAGTTGAGTTGAGTTGAGATGAGTTGAGTTGAGTTGAGTTGAGTTGAGTTGAGTTGAGTTGAGTTGAGTTGAGTTGAGTTGAGTTGAGTTGAGTTGAGTTGAGTTGAGTTGAGTTGAGTTGAGTTGAGTTGAGTTGAGTTGAGTTGAGTTGAGTTGAGTTGAGTTGAGTTGAGTTGAGTTGAGTTGAGTTGAGTTGAGTTGAGTTGAGTTGAGTTGAGTTGAGTTGAGTTGAGTTGAGTTGAGTTGAGTTGAGTTGAGTTGAGTTGAGTTGAGTTGAGTTGAGTTGAGTTGAGTTGAGTTGAGTTGAGTTGAGTTGAGTTGAGTTGAGTTGAGTTGAGTTGAGTTGAGTTGAGTTGAGTTGAGTTGAGTTGAGTTGAGTTGAGTTGAGTTGAGTTGAGTTGAGTTGAGTTGAGTTGAGTTGAGTTGAGTTGAGTTGAGTTGAGTTGAGTTGAGTTGAGTTGAGTTGAGTTGAGTTGTTGAGTTGAGTTGAGTTGAGTTGAGTTGAGTTGAGTTGAGTTGAGTTGAGTTGAGTTGAGTTGAGTTGAGTTGAGTTGAGTTGAGTTGAGTTGAGTTGAGTTGAGTTGAGTTGAGTTGAGTTGAGTTGAGTTGAGTTGAGTTGAGTTGAGTTGAGTTGAGTTGAGTTGAGTTGAGTTGAGTTGAGTTGAGTTGAGTTGAGTTGAGTTGAGTTGAGTTGAGTTGAGTTGAGTTGAGTTGAGTTGAGTTGAGTTGAGTTGAGTTGAGTTGAGTTGAGTTGAGTTGAGTTGAGTTGAGTTGAGTTGAGTTGAGTTGAGTTGAGTTGAGTTGAGTTGAGTTGAGTTGAGTTGAGTATTGCACGTGCAAATGTTTTTTTCTTAGCAGCCAAAGGTCAACAATCAAGTAATAATTATCAACTTTGTGATTAATGACTCTCGAGGCTGTTGTCGAGTCTTGCGTCCATCGTCGTTCTCATAGTCAGATTTGATACCGCCGTTCGTCATTACAACAACGACATTGTTGGTCCCCTCCCGCCTTTTAGCCCGTTCATTGTTGTCCACGACGCCATGTTCTTAACCCACCCACTCACACCACCCCCAGCTAGTGCACGATGGATTCTCTGCAGGAAGATGAATAATACCCTCCCGAGCAATCGTTGACGTTCTAGTTGATGGCCATAGTCATCAACAGCAGGCAGCAGCAGCTCAAGCCCCCCTGGTGGGTTAACGTTCCCCGGGGGCCACCCCGTCCCCGTTCTGCAACTCCTTTTACTTTTCATTATTTCCGAAAAATACCTTCACTTCACGGAGCGGTTACGTTCAAGAGGTCATCAAGGGGATATTCTTTTCAACGGCGAGGCCCCGGACAAGTGGATGGTCTCTCTGAACTGAACCGAGCTGAGCTGCTATCACTGCTGATGGCCTCATCTTTGTGCCACACTTGTCACACCAGGTCCTCTGGTTCTGGACCGAGAATAATGTGAATAAAACTTGTGCTGGCAGCAAAGTATAAGTGAAGTGCTTTTAGATTTGCTCCCCTCCCTTGACCCAACCCTAACTCTACTGGAGGGAGGGGGAGGGAGAGGGACAAGAGGTTTCTTATGGTCTGAAGCACAAGAACAATGACGCAAAAAAGTGGTCGTTGATATGTATATTTGATACCGTCGGGAGGGGTTCGTCCTGTGCCTTGATACTGATACTCTGCTCACCATGTTGACATGTAATACATCATCGTCATATACTCGACTCATCAGAAGTCGTGCATGGGATTAGTGTGACCAGTGCTGACTTCTTTATTTTTGTACTAAAAATCAACCGATATTTTGAGTCAGAGTCGTCATTACAACACAGTGAAATTGAATGGCAATTTTCCTGCACTTAAATAAAAAAATATATATTGATGAAAAAAGCAAGACAATGGTAAAATCATATCACTTAAAATAAAAGGAGTGATAAAAATGTTACTTCATGCTTGATGGATAATAATGTCGAAAAATTTCATATTTTTGAGAATTTGCTAACATAGACTAACAATTTTTGATTGTCGCATTACTTTTTGTGAAATTTTTAATTCGATTGAAATTCGTACATTTGAAGTACCGTCATCAGGGGTGACATTGAGTCTGGGGTGAGATTGGGGCATACAAATTTCAGCATTTGAAGACGGTATTTCGTGAGTTTTTATTTTCCTTTAAACACATTATTCTTTTATTTTCATTCTGTCAAATATAAACAGTTACATTTTTTTGCAAGTTTTCTACCCTTATTTATGCTGTCCTAGATAGTCGTGAAAGTTCTTTTAAAAAATCTGCCTTTTAAAACACTTAAATTTATTTAAAATTTAAGATTCCTTTATAAAAATGCCTCTAGAATTTCATAAAAATAAAAATAAATATTTTCAAACAAGCCCTAATATGTCACATATGATTATTAATGCTGAAAATGCATACTATGTTTTTTTTTTCAATTAATGAGACTTCAATTTTCATTTAAAAATTTAAGCATAAAAATATCTTTTTTGCTTCCGATTTTTTGGACCAATTTTGAAAAGGTGGGAGTAGGGTTCCATAAACATTAAAAAATAATTGCAACGGTCTAACTGAAATCCGTTTTAAACACCTTTCAATGCAGTTTTTCTCTCCTCACCTTACACTAAGAATTATTTGAAAATGAACTTCTTAATTGAGCAATTCTCTACGAAATCGGTCTTCTTTCTTCAATTTTAATTTTTGTATTTTTTAATCCTGCTGAAACTTTTTTGGTGCCTTTGGTATGCCCAA
The DNA here is from genome assembly GCF_016801865.2 of Culex pipiens pallens. Taxonomy (NCBI): domain Eukaryota; kingdom Metazoa; phylum Arthropoda; class Insecta; order Diptera; family Culicidae; genus Culex; species Culex pipiens. The sequence continues at coordinate 96,171,544 of NC_068939.1, forward strand.
AGAAGCCATTTTGCATCATTAGTTTGTCCATATAATTTTCCATACAAATTTGGCAGCTGTCCTTACAAAAATGATATGTGAAAATTCTAAAATCTGTATCTTTTGAAGGAATTTTTTGATCGATTTGGTGTCTTGGGCAAAGTTGTAGGTATGGATATGGACTACACTGGAAAAAATGATACACGGTTAAACAAATTTGGTGATTTTTTTATTTAACTTTTTATAACTAAAACTTGATTTGCAAAAAAACACTATTTTTTTTAATTTTTTGATATGTTTTAGAGGACATAAAATGCCAACTTTTCAGAAATTTCCAGGTTGTGCAAAAAATCATTGAGCGAGTTATGAATTTTTGAATCAATACTGATTTTTTCAAAAAATCGAAATATTGGTCGCAAAAAGTTTTTAACTTCATTTTTCGATGTAAAATCAAATTTGCAATCAAAAAGTACCAAAGTAAAATTTTGATAAAGTGCACCGTTTTCATGTTAAATCCATTTTTAGGTGACTTTTTTGAAATTAGTCGCAGTTTTTCATTTTTTTAAATTAGTGCACATGTTTGCCCACTTTTCAAAAAAAATATTTTTGAAAAGCCGAGAAAATTCTTTATATTTTGCTTTTTCGGACTTTGTTGATATGACCTTTAGTTGCTGAGATATTGCAATGCAAAGGTTTAAAAACAGGAAAATTGATGTTTTCTAAGTCTCACCCAAACAGCCCACCATTTTTCAATGTCGATATCTCAGCAACTAATGGTCCGATTTTCAATGTTAATATATGATTTTTTTTTTAAATTTTCCGATCTTTCCGAAAACAATATTTTCAAAATTTTCAAATCAAGACTAACATTTTAAAAGGACGTAATATTGAATGTTTGGCTTTTTGAAATGTTACTCTTGATTTGAAAATTTTGAAAATATTGTTTTCAAAAAGATCGGAAAATTTTACAAATGTTTCATATTAACATTGAAAATCGGACCATTAGTTGCTGAGATATAGACAGTAAAAAATGGTGGTGGATGAGTCTTAGAAAACATCAATTTTCCTGTTTTTAAACCTTTGCATTGCAATCCCCCAGCAACTAAAGGTCGTATCAACAAAGTCTGAAGAAGCAAAATATAGAGAATTTTCTCAGCTTTTCGAAAATATTTTTTTCAAAAGTGGGCAAACATGTGCACTAGTTTAAAAAATGAAAAACTGCGACTATTTTCGAAAAAGTCACCTAAAAATGGATTTAACATGAAAACGGTGCACTTTATCAAAATTTCACTAAAGTACTTTTTGATTGCAAATTTGATTTTACATCGAAAAATGAAGTTGAAAAATTTTTGCGACCAGTATTTTGATTTTTTGAAAAAATCAGTATTGATTAAAAAATTCATAACTCGCTCAATGATTTTTTGCACAACCTGGAAATTTCTGAAAAGTTGGCATTTTATGTCCTCTAAAACATATAAAAAAATTATAAAAATTAAAAATAGTGTTTTTTTTGCAAATCAAGTTTTAGTGATAAAAAGTTAAATAAAAAGATCATCAAATTTTTTTTACCCTGTATCATTTTTTTCCAGTGTACTCCATATCCATACCTACAACTTTGCCCAAGACACCAAATCGATCAAAAAATTCCTTCAAAAGATACAGATTTTTGAATTTTCATACATCATTTTTGTATAGACAGCTGCCAAATTTGTATGGAAAATTATATGGACAAACTAATGATGCAAAATGGCTTCTTTGGGCATACCGAAGGCACCAAAAAAGTTTCAGCCGGATTAAAAAATACAAAAAAAAATCGAATGACCGAAATCCTAGAGAACTGCTTAATTAGACCTCGTAGACCCACCTTCACGTATACAAATCGACTCGGAATCAAATTCTGAGCAAATGTTGATCAAAATAATTGCACTCGATAATCACGGGACTGGCAGAACCGATTTTATCCGTTTTGGGCTCATTTGATCCGTCATGGGATCCGAGATGTTGTTTAGTAAAGTACTTCAAAAGTTATGCTAAAAATGATCTTAAGATTGAAGAGGGTGGTTTGAAATTACAAGCCTAGATTTCAATATTGGGCGAAAAAAGTGTTTGAAAAGTACTTTATGCAACAAGTTGCGAAAACAAGATTTTTTCAGCACGAGTCGTACATTTATCTAACGAGGTTTACCGTGTTGGATAAATATGACGAGTGCTGAAAAAATCAAGTTTTGCAACGAGTTGCTTACAACTTTTTTTTGCAATTTCGAAAAAATGCTTTTTGAATGGAGCTTCTGGAGCAACATTTGAAAAAGGCGCATAAGCATTTTTACAGATGTAACTATTTTGCAAGTTCCGAGACAACAAGTAACTATTTAACAAATCCAGAAGTGTTGAGAGGTGTTTTGGGAGGCCAGCTATTGTTTCACGCTTCGAATTTTGTGAAAAGGTTTCCTGAAGCTTAAGAATTAGCAAAATAGTTCAAACTGTCAAAATGCTTATCCGCCCTTTTCTCGTGTTGCTTCATATTTTATGTCAAACATTCATGTGTTCAAAACAAAACAAAACTTTGTTACAAAAACTTTTAAAAATATTTACACCGGCCTAACGCTTTTGTAGCAATATGTTTGCATGAATACATACATGCATGCGCAATTTATTTACGTTATGCAAATGCATCAATATTGCAACACGTTACTTAAACCACCTTTGTGATTGGTGCCATCCTCCTTATATCAATTGAAAAAGCTTTATGTTTGTAGGGGGACAGGGGGTAATAAGCACCCCCTAAGGGAAAACTGTGATTTCTCATCCATAACAGCATTTCCGTGAAAGAATTTCGTTAGATGTTCATAAGTAACTATTACTTAACGTCATCCAAGTGAAACAAGTCTTTGAAAACCTCAAAATTGTTTAAAAATATCAGATTTCTAAAAATATTTTTGATTCATTTCAAACAACCATGCGGGGCAATATGCACCGCAACATTGGGGCAAAATGCACTACAACAACGGGGCAAAATGCATCACAACATGGGGCAAAATGCACCGGGTAAAAGCAGTTTTCACTAGTCACCACTAGATGACACTGCTGTTTTTACAAAGGAGCTTCACAGCGGTGCATTTTGCCCCGACCACGCTTTTTGCAGAAAATTTAATTAAAAATGCATTTTTGCAATTAGATGAAAACACAACAATTTAAAGTTTTGCTAATAACTTAAGCTGTTTTTAAACCTCGATGCTCAAATTTTTCTAGCATGGTTTAGCAGTGTTAAGCTTACAATTTCTATGATTTTTTCCCCAGAAAATTCTTCCGAATACCGAGAAATACATTTTTCCCCGGGGGTGCATATTACCCCCTCTACCCCTACAAACAGAAAGCTTTTTCAATTGATGTAAGGAGGATGGCACCAATCACAAAGGTGGTTTAAGTAACGTGTTGCAATATTGATGCATTTGCATAACGAAATAAACAAAAAAGTCATTCGTAGTTTTGTTAATGAGCCCAAATCTCAGAAGTCACAATTTTGAAACAAATACGGGTTAAATCCCTTTTAAACATCAAATAGAAAAATTAGCAAAAAATTTACTTTACGACACTGGAAATCATAAGGAAACTCTATTCAAACTGGACATCATCATAGAGCAAAAGTCCACATTTTTTTTCTAATTTTTGCGAAAGTTGTAAAGATTTCTCACCGTCTGAGTTGTGGGACGTCAGCATTTTCTTGATGCAGAATGTTCCGTCGCAAGTCCCTATCATTTCGGTGGCCAAATGTCCCGTTCACCAGTATCAGTCATCGTCCGTTCAGTATTTAAGAAAAAGAGCTTTGTAAAAATAAACTTTTGTTCTCGACTGTCACCGTCACTGGCTCAAAACGGACTCCTGTTTGCCCGGCAACCCCTTCGGAGTCCTTTGGAAGGAATAAGTGATGAACGGTTTGGTGCTCGAAAAAATGAGTTGCACCAAGAGCAGCAGCTTCTGGTGAAGGTCGATTGCAGGAGGTGAGAGTGAAGTTCAACAAGCAGAACAAAATGTGAAAAAGTTGAAGATATTCAACAGTGATGCTGTCATATCTGATATCGGACTGGCTCTTATGAACAAGAAGAGCAAGCTTCTCGACTAAACTCCACACAAAAAACGATACTTTATGGAGTGCAAAGCGCCCTCTTTCGACGATGGCATGATGGCATATAAGAGAAAAATCGAACCACATCATTAGCATGCAAGAGGAGGAAAACAAAAAACAGGCGAAAAGAGATGTGTAAGCCGATTTGATATGATGATACACCGTGTGTGAAATTCAAATTCCTTATCGGGTTCATTGTTCGGGCCGGAAGTTTATTCTCACAGGGGAAAGTTTTTTCGGGCAAGTTAATTTTGGAAAGCTTTTGAGTAGATAAGGTGAGACAATAAATAATGTTGATGAGGTGAACTGAAATTGAAATTCAAATTATTTAAAAAAAAAACTTTCAGCGTTTTGATGAATTGAAAATGTGCCCTTTAAAAAAATCCAAAAATTATACCAACAATTCAACCAGTCTGTACAATGAATAACCAAACAGCTGAAACAACCACAGTGTTTCAGCCGATCTCATTGACCGAATTCCACTGAAAACAAGCGCCATTACCAACTGTCAGTCACAGCGGATGAAAAGCGTTTGCGAAATTTGTCCACATCAAACCGTCCCCACGTCGTATCTATTCCGTTGAGAACTGAACTGAATTGGCTTATTTTCCGGCACCAGCAGAGGGCGATACTGGGGTAAAGGACAACCCCTTCGAGTGATAAAAAGCAATATCCCCAAAGGACTAACCCACTAACTCGTTGCCACTGGGGATGGAAAAATGTTTCTGGGTGATTGTCACCACCGCGCAGGCCAATTTATAAAAGCTGTGTGAACGATTGATATAAATGTGGTTTTTATTAAAATTAGGAACATTATTTAAAATAGTAATAACAATGCTGCTGTTGATGGCAGCTGGCGCGAATCGTTTGTTTGTGGTGAGTTGACCGAGCTTCAATATTTTTATTGCAATGGATTTTGGACGGGAGAAGTGCAAATACATTTAAGAGCGAGTTTTTCACCAATGTCGTATCAAGGTGCTCCGATTTGTATTAAACTTTCAGCGTTTGTTTGTCTATACATAAGATGAACTCTTGCCAAATATGAGCCCTCTACAACAAAGGGAAGTGGGGTAAAACCAGCATGGAAGTTTGAGGTCCAAAAAACATTTAAAAAAATCTTAAAATTGCTCGAATTTTCGTAAAACTTCATCAATTCCAACTCTCTTAGTTGCATTCAAAAGGTCTTTTGAAGCCCTTCAAAATGCGCTATAGACATCCAGGATAGCTTTTGCAAATTACTGCTTAATTTTTTTTTCTAAAACCCAAATATCTTTTTGCAACAGCCTCCATTTACAACGTTAGGTTTTGTCCTGTTTTGGCCAATAAAACTGCACTTTTTGGGCTAAATTTCGACATATTCGGAATCCTCGGGAAATCACAGATAAGTTTGAAGTATTGAAGATGTCAATTTGATTGGAAAAAATGCCATTTAAAATTTATTAAAATATTTTTTTGCCAAATTTTAGGATTAGAGGTAAAAGAGGTATTCGCCTATTTGATACAGCATTTGACGTATTGATCCCAGGGTAAACGAGATCTATTTCTTTTTTCAAAATGTTTAATTTCATTATTTTTTAATCAAATTTAGACCTTTGATACTTCAAACTTACGTGAAATTTCCAAATATGTAAAAAATGAGACTAAAAAGTGCCTCGAAATCTATAAAAACTGCCTCTTAAGATAAAACGCAATTTGTCTTTGTATTTTTTTATTTTTTTTTTATTTTTTGTATTTTTGTATTTTTGTATTTTTGTATTTTTGTATTTTTGTATTTTTGTATTTTTGTATTTTTGTATTTTTGTATTTTTGTATTTTTGTATTTTTGTATTTTTGTATTTTTGTATTTTTGTATTTTTGTATTTTTGTATTTTTGTATTTTTGTATTTTTGTATTTTTGTATTTTTGTATTTTTGTATTTTTGTATTTTTGTATTTTTGTATTTTTGTATTTTTGTATTTTTGTATTTTTGTATTTTTGTATTTTTGTATTTTTGTATTTTTGTATTTTTGTATTTTTGTATTTTTGTATTTTTGTATTTTTGTATTTTTGTATTTTTGTATTTTTGTATTTTTGTATTTTTGTATTTGTTTGGAAATGGTACTGAATTGTAAGTTGCGCCCTTTGCCCTATATTTTAGATCGGTTTCAAGATGAACCGCAAGAGATGAGAGAGTGTATGATAGAGAGAAGAGTGACCGTACGGGAGTGCCCGACGGGTTCAGTTTGTTTACGAATGTAAATAAACTAAGTATTCATCCATCACCCAACTGGCTCGGTTCGTGGAACCCCCCGCGTGATTTGTACTCCGCCCGATCATCGCGAAATAAAGTTGTTTTGCGCGCTACAAATTAGTTCTTTTTCGGTCGTGTTTTGAAGAGAGGTCGTTGACTCGCGTGTGCTCTGGACGAGCAGAAGACACCCCCATACAGTCCACTATTTTTGAAGGGCTCGATCCGGAACATTGGTCCTTCGAGCCGGATCGAAGTGGCCGGCCCGAAGTGGAAGGACTTTTGTGTGTGCGCGCGTGAAAAGTGGCCAGTTCGCGGAACAGTGGCCATCGCGATCGGACTGTGCGAGTCCGCGGTAGTTGGCGCCATCGCGCAGTTATTTGCGGCTTTGTGCTGCGTTTTTTATGCTGTCTGCGAGGTGGTGCTGACGTGAAGAAGCAGCTGGAGCGATCGTGGTCTGCTGGGTGCTATTCAACGGCGGCTGGCGGACGGAAGCTACTGCTGCTGTGAACGAGAGTGATTGTGTGTGTGTGCTGGACGCTGCCCATCGACCGGAGGTTCCTGGAGGAGCTGCAGCGTACCAGGAAGTGTTTGGGTTTGCATGTGGTGCATGAGGTGTGTGTGTGTGCGTTTGTGAGGTATGTGCCATTTTGGGTGGAGTGAGTGAAAATCTTTTTGGAGCGATTTTTCGAAATAAAGAAGTTTGGATTTTTTTACGCAAGAGCGTTTATTTCTTGGGTTGTGGTCTGGGTTTTAATTGCGCAAGCCCTGAATTTTTGGATTGTTCTGGTTTCTGTCGGTCGGTCCACTGCTGGTTCTCCACCTTGGCTGTCTCTCCCCACTGTCAATCGGGTCGCGTAGAACGTTGAGTCGATCGTTTCGGTGTTCGCGGTTGCAGTGTTCCGGGTTTTGGCGGTCAACGGGAGTGAAGGTGGTGAAGCATGGACGACTTGAAGGATTTGCTGAAGCAGGAGCGGCAGTTGATTCTGACCATCAATGGTGTAGGAGATTTTGTGGAGGCGTACAAGAAGGCTGAGCACGAGAACCAGATCTTGATTCGGCTGGACACCCTGGAGGAGGCAATGAGGAAGTTCTTCAAGGTGCGCCGCAAGATCGAAGCCATGATCGACGACGAAGATGAGGATCAAGTTGTTGGAGAGTCGAAGGAGGCTCGGAAGAAGCGGTTGGCTGATCTGGTGGTTCAGCGTGAGATGGAGTACAACAAGGCTCTTCGTGACGTCGAGGAGAGGTACTTCGTGGTGAAGGCAAAGCTGGTCTCACTGCGTCCGGTCAAGGTTGAGCCCACTCCTGGTGCTGACCTGAACGAAACCTGCTTCGATCGGTCGATTTCGCGCATTAAGTTGCCAGACATCAAGCTGCCCAACTTCAGCGGCGAGCTGAAGGACTGGATTTCGTTTCGCGACACCTACAAGAGCCTCATCCACTCCAACGTGCAGCTGCCGGACATCGACAAGTTCACCTATTTGAGGTCCGCTCTGCAAGGTGAGGCACAGCTGGAGATCCTGTCGGTCGATTTTTCTGCAGAAGGCTACGACGTTGCTTGGAAGGCACTGGAGAAGAAGTACGACAACCACAAGCTCATCGTGAAGGCGTACCTGGACGCGCTCTTCGACATCGAGCCGCTGCGGAAGGAGAGCTGTGACGGTCTGTCTCACTTGATCAGCGAGTTCGAGACGAACCTCCAGATGCTGAAGAAGCTCGGTGAAGGAACGGAAGCCTGGTCGACGATCCTGGTCCACATGCTCTGCGCGCGTTTGGATCATGCCACGCTGCGACTGTGGGAGTCGCACCACAACTCGAAAGCTGTACCGAAGTACGACGTGTTGATCGAGTTTCTGCGTAGTCAGTGTACGGTGCTGCAATCTATCAAGGCCAACCGGCCCAGCGAAGGAGACGGTCGGCAGAACCGCTCGAGAGTCTCGACAGCTCACACGTCCTCGCAGTCACAACGGCGCTGTTTGTTCTGTGAAGAGGCATTTCACATGCCGTTCAGTTGCAGCAAGCTGAGGAACATGTCTGTGTCCCAACGAGTGGAGGAAGTGAATCGACGGCGACTGTGCCGAAATTGTTTGCATGCTGGTCATTACGCTGACGGATGTTCTCGTGGTTCCTGTTCCCGCTGCGGCGGAAGGCATCACACGTTGCTGCACTACGACACGCCGGCCCCTGCTGGCGCTCGACAAGAAAGATCCTCCGTTCCTAGTACGCAAATTCAATCCCACGAAGCTGGACAACAACTACAACAACCCACGAGACAGCAAGACCAGACACAGAACATTTCCACCCAACCAACCACAAGTTTTTACTCCGTGCTTCAATCCACTTCTCGAAACACTCACCCACCACCACCCACAGACTTTCGTAATACCACCACCCTCAAAGCGGCATCCCTCCCCGCACAAAATGCACCCACACTTTCCCGCCGAGTCCTCATGTCCACGGCTGTAGTTCGCGTTGAAGATCAGTTCGGGAACTTCTCGTTCGCTCGGACCCTGTTGGATTCGTGTTCCGAGTTCTGCTACATGTCTAGCACCCTTTCGAAGAAGATGAAGTTCCGGACAACACCAGATGTACTGAGAGTACAGGGCATCGGAAACGGCTCAGCATTGTCGCTAGAGGCCGTACGCGCGAAGATCCAGCCACGGCTGGCTACGATCTCGAGGTTCTCGAAGGAAATGCAGTTCCACGTGCTGGAAAAGATCGCCAGCGATCTGCCCGTCACAGCGGTTGACGTCAGCCAGATGATGGTCCCCTCTGACATCATTCTCGCTGATCCGCACTTTGGGAAACCTGGTCCCATTGACATGATCATCGGTGCTGAGTTTTTCTTTGATTTGCTGGCGGCTGGTCGTCGTAAGATCGTCGAGGACGGTCTGACGCTGCAGGAGACTGTGCTTGGATGGATAGTTTCGGGGAAAGTTCCAGTGTCGTCATCCAGCGTCCCATGCACGGCAACATACTTCAGCTCAGCTGTTGACCTGAAGCAAATCTGCGAACTGGAGTCGAGTCACGCCAACAGCGCCCACGCTGTGGCGGAGTCCACCCGCGAAGAGCTGCTCAAGAAGACGGAAGGAAGATCACACAGAATTAAAGAAGCAGACACGCTGAACGCGAGGAAAGTCCGGGAGTTCACCGATTCAGCTGATGTCACGGTGAAGAAGGGGATGTCCCACTGCCCAGAGTTGCTCAAGCAGCTCCCAAAGCACCTAAAGGACGAGCGCAGCACGCTCAACACGCTGCACAGTGTCGTGCACGCCTGTGTCTTGTGTCAACAGCTGTGGAGAGTCAACAACGATCGGAATCAACCGTTGGACGAATCGTTGCAGCAGCTGTGGAGAGTTCTAATAAGTTTGACGGCGATCGCGACGAGTAAGGTGCCGCGCTGGATTGGGTTCAGCAACGATTGCGTCGAGAACAAGATCTACGGGTCAGAGCGAGCGTACGGTGCGAGTCTCTACCTCCACTGCGACGCGCTTGACGGTTCCGTCACGTTTCGACAGCTCATGGTCGAGGCCAAGGTGGCTCCGCTCGAGAACCCAAAGCGCAAGAAGAAGAAGGTCAAGATCTCACGCTTGGCAGATCGCACAGCGTTTCACCCAGCAGTTGTAGAAGAAGTGGAGTACGAAGTGGCTTTCCAACCTGCAAAGCCGTACGAAGAAGACAAGGGAGCGAAAGGCAACGTGCGCGTTGTGACCGTTCGCACGGCAAACGGACGCTTCGATCGAACGATCTCGATCGTCTGCACGCTTCCCATCCGGGAAAATCAAAAATTAGATCACACCTCGAATTGAGCACTCGCTAAGTGCGCCCCGACGCTGCGGCGTCACCCATTCTCGAAGTTTATGTTGGTGTTTGTAGTATGTATGTGTGCATGTTAAGTTGTCGTTAGAAGGAAGTTCACTGGACGCTGTCCAGTCTCTCTGCTCGGTAGACACCTGTCTCCTCGAGCTCAGCGCGCAAGGCGCTCACCTGGTTTTGGGATTGTATGTTGTCATGTCGTTAATCACACCCTATCATCGGTAGCAAATCCATCCACGCTACCACGTCTCACTGGAGGACCCATGGATCCTGCCAGTCGGTCTCGGCTGCTCGTTCGGCATTGAGCTTGGCCAGCTCACGCGCCGATCGACCTTCCCGACGACCACGAAGTACGAAGTCGAAGACATCCCAAGCCAGCGAAGGACAACGCCCCCAGGAATTCACCGATGATCTGCGGATCGAGCGCCAGAATTCACCTGGTGGGGTAAGTTGTTCCAGTTTACGCACGCTACATACACCTACTACATCCAAGTTCTGTCCGAGGCACACCACCAACTACATCGACGTCCGAAAGTCCACCCGCACAAAACGCATCCTCATCCGCAACAACAGCACAGCGGCGATCAGCACACCGGCGAACGACACACCACCAGCGTAACACCTTTATGGCCTGCGGGCCCAGTATCATCGTTACCTGGCTAGGTAAGTTGTTCCGGTTTTACAGAAATCTCCACCAGAATACTACAGCAAATCTCTCCCCGAGGAAACCTACAACGAAATCAACATCAACAAGATGGCATACCGCACGAAGAAGAAGAAGGCATCAACCGATGCACCTGCACCCCAACCGTGTGCACTCTGTGGTCGACAGGTTGTCCCACCCGAAGCAGAGCGTGTTCCGCTGGAGCATGCGACCCACCCACACCGAAGATTCGCAGCGCAAGGCTGCATCAGAAGGTCAGCACACGGCCAGCGAGCTGGCGAATGCTGACGACGCGAAGCAGAGGCTGCAACGGCAGCAAAAACACCACCACGACCGCTACTCGGCGGCGACCTCCACGAGAAGGCTGCAGCGGCAGCATCGAAGCAGCAGGTGACCAGATGCAGGGAGCAGAGTTGCAGTAGAAGCAGAATTGCAGCACAATCCAGCTGCGTCGTCCATGATGCACCTCACCCCACGATGGCAGCAGTTTTGTTTACAACAGAAGTTGAAGATCGAATGAATTATTGAAGTGTTGTGAAGTTAGCCCTAAGAATATTAGATATGTAATTAGTATTAGTGAAAGAAGAAGGTAGAGAGGTTTTTGAAATGGTTGAAACCACAGGTTTCAAGGCGGGCGGCATGTTTGGAAATGGTACTGAATTGTAAGTTGCGCCCTTTGCCCTATATTTTAGATCGGTTTCAAGATGAACCGCAAGAGATGAGAGAGTGTATGATAGAGAGAAGAGTGACCGTACGGGAGAGCCCGACGGGTTCAATCTGTTTACGAATGTAAATAAACTAAGTATTCAGCCAACACCCAACTGGCTCGGTTCGTGAAACCCCGCGTATTTGTACCGCCCGATCGTCGCGAAATAAAGTTGTTAGTGCGCACAACAAGTGGTGTTTCTACTCGGTCGTGTTTTGAAGAAGAGGACATTGACCCCGTGTGCTCTGGACGAGCTGTGAAACCCCCCAATACAGTCCACTCAAATCGGAAGGGCTCGATCCGGAACAGTATTTTTGTATTTTTGTATTTTTGTATTTTTGTATTTTTGTATTTTTGTATTTTTGTATTTTTGTATTTTTGTATTTTTGTATTTTTGTATTTTTGTATTTTTGTATTTTTGTATTTTTGTATTTTTGTATTTTTGTATTTTTGTATTTTTGTATTTTTGTATTTTTGTATTTTTGTATTTTTGTATTTTTGTATTTTTGTATTTTTGTATTTTTGTATTTTTGTATTTTTGTATTTTTGTATTTTTGTATTTTTGTATTTTTGTATTTTTGTATTTTTGTATTTTTGTATTTTTGTATTTTTGTATTTTTGTATTTTTGTATTTTTGTATTTTTGTATTTTTGTATTTTTGTATTTTTGTATTTTTGTATTTTTGTATTTTTGTATTTTTGTATTTTTGTATTTTTGTATTTTTGTATTTTTGTATTTTTGTATTTTTGTATTTTTGTATTTTTGTATTTTTGTATTTTTGTATTTTTGTATTTTTGTATTTTTGTATTTTTGTATTTTTGTATTTTTGTATTTTTGTATTTTTGTATTTTTGTATTTTTGTATTTTTGTATTTTTGTATTTTTGTATTTTTGTATTTTTGTATTTTTGTATTTTTGTATTTTTGTATTTTTGTATTTTTGTATTTTTGTATTTTTGTATTTTTGTATTTTTGTATTTTTGTATTTTTGTATTTTTGTATTTTTGTATTTTTGTATTTTTGTATTTTTGTATTTTTGTATTTTTGTATTTTTGTATTTTTGTATTTTTGTATTTTTGTATTTTTGTATTTTGTATTTTTGTATTTTTGTATTTTTGTATTTTTGTATTTTTGTATTTTTGTATTTTTGTATTTTTGTATTTTTGTATTTTTGTATTTTTGTATTTTTGTATTTTTGTATTTTTGTATTTTTGTATTTTTGTATTTTTGTATTTTTGTATTTTTGTATTTTTGTATTTTTGTATTTTTGTATTTTTGTATTTTTGTATTTTTGTATTTTTGTATTTTTGTATTTTTGTATTTTTGTATTTTTGTATTTTTGTATTTTTGTATTTTTGTATTTTTGTATTTTTGTATTTTTGTATTTTTGTATTTTTGTATTTTTGTATTTTTGTATTTTTGTATTTTTGTATTTTTGTATTTTTGTATTTTTGTATTTTTGTATTTTTGTATTTTTGTATTTTTGTATTTTTGTATTTTTGTATTTTTGTATTTTTGTATTTTTGTATTTTTGTATTTTTGTATTTTTGTATTTTTGTATTTTTGTATTTTTGTATTTTTGTATTTTTGTATTTTTGTATTTTTGTATTTTTGTATTTTTGTATTTTTGTATTTTTGTATTTTTGGATTTTTGTATTTTTGTATTTTTGTATTTTTGTCGAGGGACATACATATAAAAATAAGGAAATTACAAAATATTTAAAAAAAATCCTGACAAAAGACAATAAAAATAATTTTATCACGGAAAATGATATGGTCAAACCACCACAATCTACGCAGCCAGCATAAACTGCCAATGAACGGCCAACATAAACACATGTGGCACGTCATCCCATCCCGTTACTCCTTGCTTTACCTCATGCTATCTAACGCTCTAACACTCGATCTCTCTCTATCCTATGTTTCAGTCAAAATATAGCATTATTGGGAGCCATTTCGCACACACACACACACTGCCAGTTTGCCGCTTAGTCGTGCATATAAATTGCAACATTTAGCAGAAGTGTTTATTTTTCAAAATCCCCGTGTATTTATTCAGCTCATTACTCTCCACCGGCCGGCTGACGGCAAACGACTAACGGCCACCATCATCACGTCCACGTGGTTTGGGGAAAGGATCGAGCCACGTGTCCCTGTGTGGGGTTTCAATTGCTGGTTTGTTGTTGTTAGCAGTTTTATAATAATAGCTGACTACAAACCATACTCGGACGCACACCCCCTATCAACCAGTGAGCTCCGCCAGCCCAGGGCTTCGTGGAACGGTTAAATTGATTTCAAAGTTGAAATATGTTTTAAATTGTTACAAACTACATAAAGTGGGGGGTTGAAGGGGGTCATCGTCGCCATTGCCGTCATTGTCGTCGTGTCGGTAATGAGATTTCATGGCTATACACATTAATGGCAACGGGTCCTACAAAATGGTTTGGTTTCGTGGCTGGCATTCTCTGGACTTTTTTACTAACGTGATTTACAGCATTACTCTGAGCTACATTTTTATAGAAATTCAATAATTTAGCATTCTAAATTTGGTTACATAAATAAATCAGAAATAATCCGAAAAATCTGATTCTTGTCCAAAGTCGATTTGGGTTATAAAAGCTATTGTTGCAGTCAATGTCACCAAATCGTAAAATACCTCTGAAATCCAAAATGACCCTAAACAGAATTCATTTTCATTGTCTAATTTCAGAGATATAACCCAACAATGAATTGTAACTATACTGCAATCGATTTCCTGCTAGTCTTTATATTCATTATAGATTTTTCAGTGAACTTCATAAAAATCTCACAAAACTGCTTTCTTTTTTACTGCAGTTCTGTTTTCAACAGTCTTGCATTTTCAGCTGCCAATGGTCTGGATGCGGTCGAATTATGCTCCAAATTGAATACGTGCCTAATCTTTTATTTATAGCCGCATCATTATCACTGCCGCTCGATCTCCACAGACGTTGCTCGGTGTCGGAAAATTGAGGAGGAAAAAAAAACTGCTTCTAGAATACCCTACTGCAGAGACACCCAATCTCGGCAAGGAGTAGATTGCATCCTTTGCTAAACTGGTCGAGTCTTTTAGCTCCCAAAAAAAAAACGGAAGGCCTCCAAAAACTACTTAGCATGTGATGATGAGATAGCAGAGATTTTCCATTGAGACGCATTTGTGAGGAAACGCATTTTGCGCCCCGGCAAGAAGCACTGTTGAATGGACTCGAAAATGTTGCGACACGCACGCTCCAGATAAAAAGAACCAGGACAACGGAACAACATTCACGTTGTAAACTTTATGCAAATTTTGTACTGCATACACTTTAATAGAGTTCGGCGGTGTAACGTAACAATCTCTGTTTTACTTCTATATGCTCTGTGTCTCCAAACATACACTTTTTTGATAGGGATATGTCGTCCAACTAAGGTGCATCCAGGGCTGCGGAGTCGGGTCATATTTCAAACGACTCCGACTCCGACTCCGACTCCGGCTTTCTCAGATTAGCCGAACTCCGACTCCGACTCCGGCTCCGGCTTTCAACAAATGGTTGGCTCCGACTCCGACTCCGACTCCGGCCTACCAACTCTAGCCAACTCCGACTCCGACTCCAACTTTCAACAAATGGTTGGCTCCGACTCCAACTCCGACTCCACATATTTTTTAATGTTTCAAAAGTTAGTTAACTATTATTAGTTAATTATTTTTAACACATTGATAAATAGGATTATTTAAATACTCTCTAAGCGTCATGTTGTTCTAAAGATAAATAAGTTAAGTAAAAGTAAAGTAAAGTAAATAAACGGAAAAAAAGTTTCTAGGTTACAAGTTTTATACGTTATGGAAACAGAAATCAAAAAATATCTTCAGTTTTAGAGGCATTTTGAGAAGAACAGTTTTGTAAGTGAATTTGAATTTATTTGCTTAACCTCAAATTTGAAAATATTTTTCTCAACGCTAATAAATTTAAATATTAAATTGTTATTTTTGAATGAATAACTAAAAGAAACCTGGCCTTAATGATCTATTGAACATTAAAATTCAATTTGCTCACTTTCAGGCTGACATTTGTAAGAAGCACAGTGACAGGCACATTGTTTTTTAAATGACAATTTTAAACGAAACATTTTTTTTAAGACGTACATGGACATCACACCATGGCTGAAGTAGATTATTATTGCAAATCAATGTATCTAAACAATTTCTTCGTGGAAAAGACGCTTAAGATGTCCTTTTCTAAAAATCTGTGACATGGAAAATATTTTACCCTGGAAATTTTGAATTTATTTTAATTTTAAAATTTTATATACTTTAAAAAGGAGGCGCACGATACTTCGTGAATCTTCACCTAAAACGAAGCTTTATGAATGATCTTGCGCCTCCATCAAAATATATGAAAAAACTTAAAATATAATAAAAAACAAATATCCACAAGTAAAATATTGTCTAGGTCACAAATATTTCATTTTTTTAAGGTACATTGATATGCAATGATTATCACCTTCCGGCATATTGGCGTGGGACATACAATATGAGAAAAATCATACCAGTTGATAATATTTTGATTTTGTTTTTTATAATATTTGAAAAATAAATTAAAATCCTATATTTTGTTCTATACATTTTTTAATTAGTTCACTTTTGTACTGAATTCTTGAGATTTGTTCAACGATAATTTGCAACAATATCAAAATAGTTTACCTAAAATCAACATCAACAATCAACGATTATTTCAAAATTTGTTGCTACTTCTTTTAATATTTTTCGTTAGTTTCAAGAATTTTAAATGCAACACTTTGATTTTCTTGTACTCAGTTATAAACAAAATGCGCATGTTG
Organism: Culex pipiens pallens; assembly: GCF_016801865.2. Lineage (NCBI taxonomy): Eukaryota > Metazoa > Arthropoda > Insecta > Diptera > Culicidae > Culex > Culex pipiens. Next base: position 96,187,896 of record NC_068939.1, read on the forward strand.
AGTTCCACGTAAGAGGTTGTTATTATCGTTGATTATTTGTTACAAAAGTTAAACTATCAGTGACTCTTTTTCGATTTGCAAAAAACAGTGATTATTATTTTTAATCTTTTTATGTACCTCGTAATTTTTTCCTAAAAAATGATTTAACTTAAATCTTTCAAGACATATGCTATCGGGGTAAAAGATGACTGTGTGTGTACTTTTTTCAGAATAACTGGATGAAATTTGGTAAAATTTGAATTGAAAGGGCACATAAATATAGGCAAAAGGAAGCATTCAAGAATCAATTAGATATGTCTGACTACATAACCAATATTTTTTATTATTTTTATGATTTTGATACTACATACTTGGGTAAGAGGTAATCATTTAGTGATTATAGTGTAATAACACAATTAGAGCTTTTCAATCACAATAAAAAGCTTCAAAAACATAATGGCATCTGATAAATCAATTAAAAATATAAAATGTTTTGTAAACTAAGCTGTTCTATATGAAATATTGAACAATAATAAAAACATATTTTTTGTTGAATTTAAGATAACTCCGGCTCCGACTCCGACTCCGGGTTATCAGAAATCTTCGGCTTCGACTCCGACTCCGACTCCAGCTCTTAAAATTTAGCCGACTCCGGCTCCGACTCCGACTCCAGCTGTTCGAGTTTTGACGACTCCGACTCCGACTCCGACTCCAGGTCCCCAAAAAGACCCGACTCCACCGACTCCGGCTCCGACTCCGACTCCGACTCCACAGCCCTGGGTGCATCAATGTTTATTTTTTTATTTTTCAAGTGCAAGTGTCCAAACAATGTTGCTTTAAAAGAGTTCTTTGAGGACCTAACTCTGAAAAAATCAAAAAAAAAATGGCAACACCGTAAATTGAAATATGCTTAGCATTGAAAAATTTGGAAAAAATCAATTTTTGAATGATATCATAAAAGAGACCAACATAAAACTGGTGCACTTATTGATCAGGGACCAAAGCTATTCTTTTAAACAAAAGTTTCACGAAAAGGCTCTGGGAAAACTTGTACCGGTTCTGTGTGATTTATGATTAGGCTTAGTGATTTTTCACGCTCAAAACTTTTCACAGGGACCTGAGTTTCAAATTACAATATTTCACGGAAACCCCACGGATTTTTTCAATTGCCTTGAAAACCTTATGTTAAAATTAAATAAAAAGTCAAAGTAGTTATGTCACAGACATAACCGAAATGGCGCAGCATACGTTAAGTTTTGATATGTGGACATAGAGTTTTCTATACCTTAATTTTGAAGAATTAGCTAGATACTTCACATTAACATTACATTAACGGAATAAGATCGTGAATGGGAGATGGACCCCCCGACAAAACAGAACTTGGAATGAAAGAGAAGAACGAAAAACGATTTTTCGCGATCCGAATGAATGTTTGGTAGCAGAATGAGGGGGAGGGAGAGGGTTTGGGGGCCAGAGCAGCCTCAGAAAGCTGTGCAATTCGCCATCCACGAAGACCAACATTTGTTCCTGAAAGGCATTTCACCGACTCATCCCGGGTAGGACGAGAGACGGGGAGTGAGTGCAACTCCGAAAAGTTGGACAGTCCTCACCCCCTTCCTCAGAATAATCAAACGGAGAGGAAACTGTCGATGACGAGAGGGCGATGCGCGCTTCTGTTGTAGCTCTGGTCTCTCTCTCTCTTGTTTGAAAACATTTTAAAACATTTATTTGTTTCAATAGTTAAACTATTTTGCCAATATTGAAAATTTAATAGCAAATTGCTGAATAATTTTCAAATCGAATGGAACCGAAATCGTGCCGATACGATTTGAGGGAAGGAAGTTTAAACGTTTGACGGATGACGCAGTTTATTAGGGTAGATAATTAATGATCAATGAGACATCAGAAATAATAATAAAAATAACTCTCACAAAGAGTTGCATCGGATATGGACGCTCCCTTGCCAAGTTATTTATAAATGTTTGTTTCTGGGGTGTAAAAGTAATGTATGGCCAAAATCTAAATGTTCACTTTACACCAAACCTAATATTTCTTCAAACCTCTATCGTCATTTTGTAGAGCCTTAGTTGGGTACAATTTCCATTCATTAAATTTGACCAAATTTAAGAATATACCCAGACTCCAGGGCTGTCTCATTATTCCCCTCTCTTTTCAGCCCTTGGGTAGCTATGAGAAACTTTTATTTTTTTTTCATTAAACTTTTCATAATCCATGACAATTTTACAAAAAAATGAAGTGAAAGTGATGGTTGGCACATTTATTGAGCTTAACTTTATTTAACCAAAGATATATTATAAAAATATTATTTATTACAAATACAAGGTGTTTTACAATTTAAATACTTTTTAGGAAAACTTTTGTCAAATGAAGTTTCAAGTTGGAAAAATTGCCTTTAAATGTCCATAAAAAGTCACCTGCGACGATACAACACAAAAACATGATGTTCAGTTAGAATCGTATTGATTTTCGTAGAGTGTCTCATTGTTCCTGATCCATTTTTTTGTCAACGATTTAAAAAATATTTTTTTGGTTGATGATGGGAAAACTACATTGCTCATAATTCAAAAATCAAACCATCCACATTAACGACCCCCGGGTCTTTTGTGGTCTCTATTGCAAGTTTCTGCTCGAACCTAGGAGTCCGAAGGCTTGAATGGGGAGAGCGCCCAAACCTCTTTTACTCCAAGGAACCTTCCACCCCAGTGTTTGAACTGACGACCTTTGGATTGTGAGTCCAACCGCCGCCAGCGATTCCACCGGAGTAGGCTTGGTTTGGTGTGTTGTTTGTACTTATGGCATGGAGACGACTCCTACACCTGGAATGACTTAACGGCCTAACAACCAAGGCCGGGACCGACATTTTACTTCCTTATCCGATGGAAGGTTGGAGCAGATGGGAATCGAACCCAGAATCATCCGCTTACAAAGCGGACAGCGTAACCATTCGGCCACGCACTACTCATAATTGAAAACATAATATTTTTTCAGTGTAGTATAGTAACCTAAATAGTAAATTAGCTTATATCTGTAAGCCCATATATCCAATTGAAATGTGGTCAAAGACGAAGTTATGGGAAATTGGACGAGCTTTCCGGTAAAAATATGTTCAAGACTGAAAAATCAAGTCTGTCATACAGAAATTGCCAAAAACCATCAAGAACCCTATTTTTACAACATTTTTATTTTTAAAACTGAGAGGTAAGATTAAGAGAGGATTTCTAGAAGAGAAACCTCACTCTCCTAAGCTTCGTTCATACTCCAAAGTTACCAATAAACCAGTCTAAGCTTGAACTCGAAACAAGAACGACGTGTTACTTGATATCCGAAAGAGTCTTACAACCACGTGTCTAGATTGAAGTCGTAGCAAAAACCGCTGTAATTCCACAAGGATTGGACTTAGGACAATGGTCAATATGGAGACTTTTATGTAAAATTGTCTGGAGAATCGATTCCCACTATCGGTTTTTGCAAATTTTGATGTTTAGAGCACTTTTGAAAAAAAAACAGTTTCAGTAAATGATTTTTGTATATTTTTAGGTGAGTTGCTCCATCCTGCATTTTTCGTGAGTCTTTTTGTAACATCTTAGGCTTTTTTCACAAAAATTTTGAACGAAAAAAAATCGTGGGCTCACCTTCAAATTTTACTTTTAAACTTAAAAATCAAAAAATCTCATAAAAGTGGAGTGTTTTTTTGTTTCAGTGTATTTTTTTCGGAAAGCCCGTCAAATTTCCTACAAGTTTGTCTTTGACCACTTTTTGATACGAAGCAACGGCTTCGAGATACAGCAATATTTAAATTACGAAATACAAAAATATTGAAAACACTTACGCCCTTCTCAAATGTCATTATCGAGTGTAACTGGCTCCATATACACAAAAATGGCTTATATAAGCGTAGGATAACATGTCTACAAAGTTTCATTGAAATCGGAGAGGGTCGAGAAAAAAGTACCTAAAAAATCCTGTTTTGGGCTGGATTTGCTAAGTACTCAAAAGGTTGATGATATATTTCGTGCTTTTTATTTCAGAGTGTATCCCTCTCACACCTTATGCAAACTGTTATTAGAGTGAAAGGGATACACTACTGTTTACAAAAGTTTTGTGCCCTTTTGAAATGTTAGGCTCCATTTGTGAAATGTGTTTCTAATCAAATCTAATCTAATCTAACCCTATCAAAGCCAGCCTTTCGAGGGCATCCTGGAAAATGCCTTAGTTTAATTAACGCTTAGCATCCTCTTGTCATTTGCAGTGCCAAATTGCATAAGATTGCATTGAAACATCACAAACATTAAAGCGGCCAGGCAACTGCGTAAAGTTAACCGCAAAGATGATTCGTTGAAGTGGATTGAGTTTGAGCAAGAATGTTCAAACAACAACACATTTATGAATCTACAGGGGAGGAAGAAAAGTGGGGATCCCCCGCTCACGTTCTTGTTTGTTAGAGGAATAAACCATGCTAAGAAGTTTTGGAGCTCTGGGACCCTCAGGGATGAGACATTGTATTTCCACAAATGCCCGGGAAACTATTTGCTGTGGTTATAAAGCCACAACTCGCTCTTGATATATTTGTGGAATAAATTTCACGGGATTTCATAGAAATTTCTTAATATCACGCTGTCCGTGAATTCGTGATAGAAACTCATGCAGTATTTCAATACACTTGAGAATCAAACGAAATCTTTTTAACTAACTTTGAACTCGTTTATTCCATGCCCAATATTCCAAAGACAAGTGTATTGTCCACACAATAATTTGACACATCATAATTAAAAATCTGTTCAAAAAGCTACCCCAGGGCAAAATAACTGCTTAAGTTGAATGACTGCTCTCTTCGGTCTCATTATACGACGTGATCATTGCGCGAAGGTGAAAAAAAGCTCGAGAAATGTCCATAAAGCGAGAAACTTTTTACATCGTGAAAGGATAATTAAATTTTGGAAGTTTAAGCAAAAGTTTTTTTTTTGGCTTTCCATATATTTCGTTCGTGTCTTTGAGCATCACTGTTTCGTGCAAAAGACGGTCAGAAGAAATAGATTAATCCACCTTAGAGTGTTGCACGTAGATGATTTCAGTCTTGGGTCAGCAAAAATATAACATTCTCTAGAAAGAAAAAGCTTTCCCATTTAAATCAGCAGCACTTGCCTCCTGCAAAGAAAATTATGACTTTTCGGGACCACCCCCTGAACGCTCAGGTTATCTGCTCAGCAATTCATCCCCAGACACCAGGTGAGGTAAATGCACACACACACACACACTTGCACATACACCACCGGATGGGGCCAGGAATAGGGGGTGAAGAATATTTTCATTAAACTTACCGTTCGTTTTCCTAGCACGCTCTCCTGTGGCCATTCATCGAAGGTCCTAAATGCAACCGGAAAGTGGATGAATAAATTTTTTGCTGAAAAATGTAACTCGAAAGATGGAAATGTTTCCAACCCTTCTTTTACTCAGCTGGGAGTCCTTGGGGACTTGGTTGATTAGAAATTCAACTCTTTTGGTGTTTGGTACCATACAATTTCCAGAACGATTCTTTTGTAGTGTTCCGAAATCTTCAAGTGGGGGATGAGCACCTGTGCCAAAGCTATTAGCATGGTAAATATTTAAATATATGATGCAGGAGGGTCTTTAGAGAGGTTAGAACTACAGATAAGGAAAACAATTAATTTTATGCATGGCTCAATTCATGATTCAAGTTAAAAGAAATAATTCATTGAGACATGACTCGAGATGCAATAATTTGTGCGAAGGAATTACATTTATATTTGAAATCAAATAAAAAAAAACTCAGATGGAAGTGAGAAAGCGCGGTTCTATGAAAAGATTAGCAAATAATTTGTCTAGCAGTGAAGATCTACTAATTGAATAGCAAAAGAATCGAATCGTATTACCTGCTAATCATACGAGCATTTCCTCTAGTTTTTATGCTTGACATACACTGCCGCTCGAAGCTAGTCCGTCCCATATGAAATTTCGTCAATTTTTAGGTAATGATGCAGTTCGGTTCAAAATCATATAAACTCTCAGAAAAAATAATAAAATTTAGTGCTTTTTTCTAAAATGGGTGGGACAAATATTACAAACGTTTTTACATATGGGACGGACCCGATTTTGAGCAGCAGTACACATTCTACCACAAACCAATTTCCACACATTTTTACTTGAAGTCAGATTGTCCTATTGAAGGCACATTCATAAACGCAGGCTATAGAGACAAAAAGTAACTTTCGTGCGACACATTCATACCCCAATACAGTGGCAAACCCGGACCTGCTAACGACATCCTCCGCAAACAGTCCAAGAGAATGGACATCCCAAAAGTTGCGGAACAAAAGAAAACTAAATAATCATAAATTATCAAATTTTCACATATTTGTACAATGGGCAACGGCCAACAACTAGTAGTTTCTGATTATTTTTTCCGCTCTTGTGATCTGAATCCTTTTTGGAAATATTTGGAAAGTGGAAGAGGACAAAAGGCGGTCCGTTTTTCGGGTCGGAATCTGTTGATTTTGGAACTCTGTGTGTGATATTCATGAGACTCGCAGTCAGCCAAAACTGGGCAATGATATGGCAATTGTTGGGATTTTTGTGCCAAATTCTTGTTCCGGAACGTGAGTTTGAGCCAAACATGGAGCTGCATGCGTATGATTTGAGCCCGATGTTTTCGGCAAGAAGCTGAAAATATATCTTTTTCTGCTCTCTGAGCCTTGACTGAAGTGTGGTTCGGTTGGATGTTGTTGCTCTTCTGCTAGCAAGAGTCACATTCATGGTCCATGGGTACGGATCGGAAGTTTTGCTTGTTGCAAAATGATAAATGTGTGGTTGTTTGTAAACTGAATCTCATTTTTGCTTTTGAATAATGATTTGTCGCTTCAGAGTTGTTGACGGGAAAATGCATCCAGTTCCACCATTGTTTTGGTTTGTATTTCAACTGTGAAGTCACCCCCAACCCAAAAAAGGAAAAAACAACCCAAAATGAAAACTCTCCCCGACTCGCCTTCAGGCCATCATCGATGTTTGGCACCCTTGCTGATCGAACCGAAAGATTATTAAAATTTGCTTTTGAATTATTATCACTGTTATTGTTATCGCTATCGTTTTCCCTCCCTTGGAGTGAAAGAAGACGAATCAATTTCCACCCCTCCTGCAAGATCCTTCATCGGAGAGGGGGGCTTCTTCCTTTACTTCTAAGAACTCACAAGTAGCAAATTGACAGTGTCTCGAGGCTGCCGGGAAAACTTTGTGGAGCACGCCCGAGCAGTGGAAAACTGGCCTGAATTCTTTATTCGCGAGAAGAAATCTGTGCAGCATGAAAAAAGAAGGGAGGAAAAGTGACAGTAAAGACGCCGGTGGTGCTCCGTGGTTCCATCCACGTGGCTTCTTTTCTTACTGTGATCGGTTTTCGTGAATGTCGAGCGTTAACCGCAATAATAGAGTAGACTGGTTCAATTTGTTATGTAAAAATTTGTTTCGTGTTTTAAATATATTACAAAAAAAAAACAGTAGAAAGCTGATTTGGAATAATTGCAATAATTATTCGAAAACAAAAAGATGTTGTACACGTCTAAAAATCCTGTATGCTAATCCAGAAACTTTGTGTTGTCGAATTTGTAAACATCAAAATGTTTGCAAAATCGTCCTATTTTTTCCGATTTTTAACAACAATGTCATTCATTATTCCACAGATAAATTTACCATAAGAGCACAAGTTTCGCTACAAATCATTGAAAAACAAGCTTAATCCACTTATGTGGTTGATGCCTTCCTCATTCCTTAATAAAAGAACCAGGGGTGATCAGGGGTGCTCCACTTTTTGGCCCTGCGGGCCAGATCTGATTATTCTGAAACAGTGGCGGGCCGGAACTAATGTTTGTTAAAAGTTTATATAGTAAAAAAAATATTATTCAATTATTTTTTTCAGGTTATTTTCAAGTAAACAAATAAATAAACTAGTGTTCCAAATAAGATTCATAAAACTTGATTTTAAGAAAGAACTTTCAAAAAGTATTTATTTGATTTATTTTAATTTTATTTCGATTCAAATTGTATTGTATTTGTTTTTGTCGATTGTAATTAAATACTTAAACTTAAACTTAAAAATCAAATTTCATTGATCGTTGCAAGTATTTTTTGAGGTTTAAGTTCCTCAAACCACCATAATATTAAAAAAAACAAAAAGGCACCTTTATTTGCATATTTCAAAAAAATTAAAGGTGTACTGCCCACCATTGAAAAAACGGCTAATATCCACTTTTGGCAAAAACGAGATATTAGCACCAGGTGGTAGAGGATGTTCCAACGCATCTTTTGGAACTTGAATTTCACTGACTTGGCTGCCGATGTGAAAAACCAAACGGCTAATATGCCACTCTTATGGGAAATTGCCTTGACGGAGATTTTGTGACAAACACTAAAACGCGTTTTTCTCGGAATACTTGATTTGGCATAATAGCCGAATTTTCAAATATGGGCAGTGTAGGACAATATATATTTTATGGATCATTCTCCGCCAACTAACACAGCAGTTGCCCCAACCCCTCTTCGATTTTCGTGAAACTTTGCTCTAAAGGGTAATTTTGGTCCCTGATCACGAATCCAGGTCCATTTTTCGATATCTCATGACGGTGGGGCGGTACGACCCCTTTCATTTTTCTGGTTTTTTACTAAGACTCGTTTTTCAGTGATTTGTTGCTCGCAACCGTGAATGGATAGAAATTTGGTGTCAAAAAGAGTTTTGTGTAAAATTAGACGCCCGATTTGATGGCGTACTCAAAATTTCGAAAAACGTATTTTTCATCAAAAAAGTTAAAAAATTGTTTTAAAATCGCCGAAATTTCCCGATTCTTAACTTTCAAAAATCGTGAGACATGTCATTTTATGGGGAATTTAATGTACTTTTTGAATCTGAAATAACCCAGAAGGGTATTTCTTTCATTTAGAAAAAAATGTTTCATTTTAAAATTACGTGTTTCCTAACTTTGCAGGATTACATTTAAAAGTGTTCTACAAAGTTGTAGAGCAGACAAAAATTGACAATTTTGATATAAAAACATAAGGGGTTTGCATGTATTCTTCACAAGTTATCAGAATTTTACAAAAAAAGTTCTTTGAAAAAGTTATGATTTTGACCATTTTTGACCATTTGACCATTTTTCGAATTTTTTTAACCCCTAAAACTTAATCGTGTGCATTTAAAAGTATTTTTTTCTTAAAGTTCAGCTAATTTAGCATAAGAATGACCCCTTGGACGATTGTTGTGACTCGTGCATTGCGAGAATCAGATTTTTTTTCGCAAGAAAAAATATTCTTGTGGTGAGTGGGTGTATCCGGTTTGTTTTTTTTTTATTATTGTTTTCGAAAAATCCCCACATACAAGCAGTGTACAAGCCACAACAATCGTCCAAGGGGTCATTCTTATGCAAAATTAGCTGAACTTTCTCAAAAAAAAAAATGGGAAATTTAATGTACTTTTTGAATCTGAAATAACCCAGAAAGGTCAATTTTTCATTTAGAACAAAAATTTTCATTTTAAAATTACGTGTTTTTCTAACTTTGCAGTGTAACAATGTTCTACAAAGTTGTAGAGCAGACAAAAACAAAATTTTTGATAAAAAGACATAAGAGGTTTGCATGTATTCTTCACGAGTTATCAGGATTTTTGCAAAACAGTTTTCTGAAAAAGTTATGATTTGACCATTTTAGACCAGTTTTCGAATTTTTAACCCCTAAAACGCAATCGTGTACTTTTGAAAGTATTTTTTTCGGAAAGTTCAGCTAATTTTGCATCAGAATGACCCTTGGACGATTGTTGTGACTCGTGCATTGCGAGAATCGGAATTTTTTCATCCGATTATATTTGAAAACTTTTTTGTATACATAACTTTTGAACTACTTATCGAAACTTTAATTTAGTTGAAACTCGATCTATGGGACCTTAAACTGAGTCAAATGTGACCGGTTTGGTCTAAATAGGTCTGCTCAGAAAACTGAGTGAGAATTTTGATAACACACAGACACACAGACACACAGACATTTGTTCAGTTTTCAATTCTGAGTCGATAGCTACACATGAAAGTGAGTCTACGAGCTTTATGTGGAAAGTTCAATTTTAGAGCAGGATTATAGCCTTTCCCTCAGTGAGGAAGGCAAAACGTTACTAGTTGAAAATGAAAGAGGTCACCACCTGATGTTACATTACACAGTTTTTTTAATTTAGGTAAAATTGCACAAAATGTGATAATATTCAAACAACTAACTAACAACCTTTCAAAATTATGTTTTGAAACTATTTATGTTTGAGATTCAGCCAAATTCAAATGCTCAAATTTTGTATGTAAAATGGTTGATTTTGTACCCTGAAAAAGTTAATGTAAGTTAAAAAATTTCGTTACATGTATTTATTTTCTCGTGAAATTTTTTATATCAATATAAATATCGAAAACCTGTTTGGAACATTCTAATCTCCCACCACAAAACCGATACACGAGGGGGAGGTAGGAGGTAGCCGTGATCGACGTAAGGCTTTTCTGCAAAAGTTGGGCAAAATGGGATTTTTATCGCGACACGGTTACAACCAAACATAACTTTGGCCAACAACTTTTGTGAAGGGGGACAGCTGTTTGTTCTGTGGCAGTGAATGGTGTGCAAGGTGGAAAATAAGCAACCAGAGGAAGTGAGGGACCTGTCGTACCAGAATCTGATCAAAGCCCTTGGCACTTGCACCGGAAGGGAGTGCTGGAAGGTGGGAAGCAAAAGAAAAATGAATTTGGTGACACGCTGGGCTGGGAAAATCAGCTCCACGTCAAAGTATTTATTATTATTTCTTCGTAAGCCGTGACCTTTTTGTTCTCTTTGTGAGCTGCCAAGTTGTCGTTTACTCCCCCGGAAAAGTGACAAAAGATTGCGCTGCTGGTCATTTCCCTTTTATGTGATGTTACTGAGCTATCAATTACGAAATTAGACGCAATCAATAAAACCACCAAAGCGCACTAAATTCAAACAGTCCAACTCGAAACCACTCCGCGAGGGGTCGTAATTATAGCGAGTTTGTCGAACAGAATCGAAAATTGCTTTAACCCAACCCCAAACCGATCCCGCACCCAGAGTGACTGGTCGACCGGCAAATTGCTTCCCAGTCCCTCCGCTCGCTGGGTCCGGTAATGCAGTACCGCGAAATTTGGCCAAATTTGACCACCCTTTTCGCGCCCCAAACTATCACAAGTACCTACCCTGGAGTGGAGTTTGGTAGGATGAGGGGGAGGGAGGCGGTTCGAGATACAGAACCGAAAACAAATTACATTTGAATTGATTAAAATCGGGGGCTGTTTTACGCGAACAATCGTTGTACTGTTGTGATACGAATTTGTCGAGTTCGTAACACTAATTTGTGAAATTGGAAAACATTATACGATGGGTGGAGCACTGAGTTGTGACTGTCTGATGCATGTTTCGATCGATGTGGGTCAAAAACGATCATTTGGGAACTGTTTATCGTGAATTGATTCATTGCTTTGATATAGAATTGAACTTGTACTGTTCTAGATTTAGTGAAAAAGAAAAAAAAATGTATTGGAGTCCCGAGCATGGGTAAATAACAAGGGAAATGCGTAATAATACCTTTCTCTGGTATCAATACCAAATTTTGGTATTCCTGGACCCTTTAAAATTTGTCTTAAGGATTATGCAAGAGCAAAATGTGGTATCATACCAATTTAAGGTATTGTTTTGATATTGCAAAATTGCAGAATTTGTCAATGATCGAACACCACATTTTGGTATTCTTTTGGTATTACAGTATTTTATCAAATTCCTCTGCAACTATGGGAAAATTTTGACCAATTTTGACAAAATAATTAATTTTGCGCTATAATGATGTCTCAAAGCGAATGCTTTCATTCAAAACCGGAAATTTCAAACTTGATTTTAAACATTTTTGATATACCCCCTATAGAAATGACTTGAAATTGTGGAAAATTTTCTAAGTCAGGATGGCACATTTTGGTATTATTTTGGTATTAAAGTGTTTTATCAAATTCCTCTGAAACTATGGAAAAATTTTGACCAATTTTGACAAAATAATTAATTTTGCGCTAAAATAATGTCTCAAAGCGAATGCTTTCATTCAAAACTGGAAATTTCAAACTTGATTTTAAACATTTTTGATATACCCCCTAAAGAAATGACTTGAAATTGTGGAAAATTTTCCAAGTCAGGATGGCACATTTTGGTATTATTTGAATATTGAAAGGTTTCATCAATTTTCTCTGAAACTATGGGAAATTTGTTTAAAAAATTTACGAGTTAATTAATTTTGCGCTAAAATGACTTGAAACCCAAAAATGTTAAAGATGATTTTAAAAATTAGTGTAATATACCCACTAATATTTTTTTCAAAAACGTTGAAATATCTCTAAGTCGGGATAACCAAATACTTTGAAAAACGAGTCAATCGACAGATTAATGAATTTTGGTGAATTTCAATTCAGTTTCATTCTAATAATACTTATTTTCAATCTTGTTATTTTTCAGAAGCTTCAAGAACTTCAAGCACAGGCCGTTCATCAATGACAAATGCATTCGGTGTGGTAAAGAATATCACTAATAACAACATGGAATCATCAGGTGAGTAGATTTGGCTGTTGCATATGAATAATTTCCGTTTTTTCACTAACTGCAACTGCTGCACTAAAAATGGTATGAAAATACCAAATTTTGGTATTGGGTAATTCTCTACCAACTCACACGAAATCGGGAAAAGTTGCCCCGACCCCTCTTCGATTTGCGTGAAACTTTGTCCTAAGGGGTAACTTTTGTCCCTGATCAAGAATCCGAGGTCCGTTTTTTGATATCTCGTGACGGAGGGGCGGTACGACCCCTTCCATTTTTGAACATGCGAAAAAAGAGGTGTTTTTCAATAATTTGCAGCCTGAAACGGTGATGAGATAGAAATTTGGTGTCAAAGGGACTTTTATGTAAAATTAGACGCCCGATTTGATGGCGTACTCAGAATTCCGAAAAAACGTATTTTTCATCGAAAAAAACACTAAAAAAGTTTTAAAAATTCTCCCATTTTCCGTTACTCGACTGTAAAAAATTTTGGAACATGTCATTTTATGGGAAATTTAATGTACTTTTCGAATCTACATTGTCCCAGAAGGGTCATTTTTTCATTTAGAACAAAAATTTTCATTTTAAAATTTCGTGTTTTTTCTAACTTTGCAGGGTTATTTTTTAGAGTGTAACAATGTTCTACAAAGTTGTAGAACAGACAATTACAAAAATTTTGATATATAGACATAAGGGGTTTGCTTATAAACATCACAAGTTATCGCGATTTTACGAAAAAAAGTTTTGAAAAAGTTACTTTTTGCGTTTCTCTTTGTTTCGTCGTCCGTGTCTGTCGCGGGTGACCATGAACGGCCATGATCGATGACGACCAACTTTTTTAAAACTTTTTTTCGTAAAATCGTGATAACTTGTGATGTTTATAAGCAAACCCCTTATGTATATATATCAAAATTTTTGTAATTGTCTGCTCTACAACTTTGTAGAACACTGTTACACTCTAAAAAATAACCCTGCAAAGTTAGAAAAAACACGAAATTTTAAAATGAAAAATTTTGTTCTAAATGAAAAAATGACCCTTCTGGGACAATGTAGATTCGAAAAGTACATTAAATTTCCCATAAAATGACATGTTCCAAAATTTTTTACAGTCGAGTAACGGAAAATGGGAGAATTTTTAAAACTTTTTTAGTGTTTTTTTCGATGAAAAATACGTTTTTTCGGAATTCTGAGTACGCCATCAAATCGGGCGTCTAATTTTACATAAAAGTCCCTTTGACACCAAATTTCTATCTCATCACCGTTTCAGGCTGCAAATTATTGAAAAACACCTCTTTTTTCGCATGTGCAAAAATGGAAGGGGTCGTACCGCCCCTCCGTCACGAGATATCAAAAAACGGACCTCGGATTCGTGATCAGGGACAAAAGTTACCCCTTAGGACAAAGTTTCACGCAAATCGAAGAGGGGTCGGGGCAACTGCTGTGTGAGTTGGCGGAGAATTACCCTATTACTTGTTCAAATACCAGCGACCATAATGTGCTCTTGGTTGCCCAGTAATAGATGGTAAAATACCATGAAATCATACCAAAATCATGTATGTGGAAGACCACAAAAATACCAAAATATGATTTTCCAAGGGCGCGGGAATACCTAAAAATAAAACCATGGCAATACCAAGTTTTGGTATTCAAGCAATGTTCAAAAATCCAGAAGACCTCAACTTGGTATTGAAATGGTTTTATTTTGAGGTATTATTTTACCCTTGGAATAACATGGTTTGGTATTGTTGTGCCCTTACACATACAAGATTTTGGTATGATTTCGTGGTATTTTACCATCTATTACTGGGCAACCAAGGGCACATTTTGGTCGCTGTTATTTGCCCAAGTAATTCCAAAATTTGGTATTCCCGTGTTATTTACCCCTGCTCGGGGTGCTTCCATTCGGGCGGTATTTCTTAGCAGTGCTATTATTATTATTATTTGTTTAGCTCAGAATTTGTCAAACATGAACTCTGTTTTGTGCTAAAATTGAAACAATTTTCCGTGAAAAACAAGACACTGTTTTTTGTTTAGTACCTCTCACCAAAAACTATAATATTAAAAATTCTTAACCCAAATACCTTACCTTACCTAACCTGATAGAATTGTTTCAATGTTGTCAAAGAATGGCCCATTTCATAAACTGGGTCTAGCTCATTTCCCCGAATGTCATTTCTCCGAAAATCATTTCCCCTAAATGGCCACATCCCCGAATACCACTTCCCCTAATCATTTACATCCCCGAATGCCATTTCCCCGAATATCATTTCCCCTAATCGGCCATTTTCCCGAATACCATTTCCCCGAAGTGACACTTACGCCAATTGCCGTTTATTTAAATTTAAATTTTCATATCCCCTAATCATCATTTTTGCTAAAGCCTTTTCCATGACTAACAGTTATTTTCTTTCTCAATTTTACCGAACAAACAGCTTTTTGGGTATGCTGTTGATTAAATGTTGTAAATTGGGTAGTAAAGCTCTTTATCAATTTTTATGAACAACGGTAAAAAACAAAATTCAAACCATTTCTAATAACTTTTTTTTTCATTTTTATGCAAATAAAAAGTTATTGACAAGACAACATTTTTTCGATGGATCAACTATGGTCCCCTTGGAACGAGCTGTCAAGTAGAAGCTTTTATGCCAAGAAGGGCCGTGAAGTGATTGTTTAAAAATTGAATTTAAAATCCATTTTAAATCCTTTGCGGTCGTTCAAAGGGTCATTGTGGAAAATATAAGCCTTATCGTTGTGAACAATAATATCACAAATTATAGCGGAATTAAAAGAAACAACTCGTCTCTTTGTATTCATAGTAATGCATTCTGCTAAAACGCTCAACCAAACTACAACAAATTTAAGCTTAATTTTAGGGCCCAATTACAGTCCAGACTCGATTATCCGAAGTTTCGATTATCCGAAGTTCGATTATCCGAAGGTTTGTATGGGACTTCGAATAATCGAATCAAAAACAAAATTTTGTTTTCGTTTTCTTTCTTTTTTTTCTTGTTTTAAACATCAAATTTGAGTTCTGCAACCCCATTTTGGTCAAATTTGAATAGTTTATTGCCTATTAAATAATAAAATGCTTTTTTTCAATATTTCAACACCGCCATATTGGCCTTGGATTTAAAAGTTCTAAATCACTTTAACGTAGTGTAGGGGACATACGCTCGACAATAAAAAATTGGCATAACAACAACAATTTTTTCGTGATTCAATTATCCGAAGTTTCGATTATCCGAAGTGAAATTTTTCCGAAGTCTTCGGATAATCAAGTCTGGACTGTACTAGATTTTTTTGTTCAATTAACATTTGTATTCAACCGCATAATTAGATGTTGTTTTTGAGAAATTTGCAAGGAAATTTGTCTTTTTTCGAATTTTGTCAAAGAACCCAAAATCGGACAAATAGGTACATAAGGCTGGTTCAAATTTTGTTTAAAGTTTTTGTTGATTATACATTTTGCCAAATCCCAAACCAGCAATGTGAATAAAATGATCAGTGTGTACGGGGTTCTGTACTACGAAAATCGCAGGGTATGTTTTTTGAATCATAAAAAATAACAAAACTTCTATTGCATTATTATTATCATGTCTAAAAGAAAAACTAACTTAATCCACATATGTGGTTGATGCCTTCCTCACTTTTTACCAACAATGGGTAACATGAGTGGTTTGGACACATATTTCAGCTATTTTTTTTAGGTCCAGAAAAATAAGTACACAGATATATGACTTAAGTTGTCATAACTCGGGACAGGGTTGCCAGATCTTCAATGTTGTGGACTCGTTGGAAAAGTCTCTTGATTACCTAACCAACGATGGGTCGGATGATGGTTCCGGACATCGTTTACATACATTTAAGTGAGATCCGGCTTCAAAAAAGTACATAAATATCACTTAAGTGGTCATAACTCGAGGCAGGGATGCCAGATTTTTGATGTTGTGAACTCGTTGGAAAGGTCTCTTGATAACCTAATCAACGATAGGTCGGATGATGGATCCGGACATCGTTTAAATGCATTTAAGTGAGATCCGGCTTCAAAAAAGTACATAAATATCACTTAAGTGGTCATAACTCGAGACAGGGTTGCTAGATTCTTGATGTTGAGGACTCGTTGGAAAGGTCTCTTGATAACCTAACCAACGATGTGTCGGATGATGGATCCGGACATCGTTTACATGCATTTAAGTGAGATCCGGCTTCAAAAAAGTACATAAATATCACTTAAGTAGTCATAACTCGAGACAGGGTTGCCAGATCATCAATTATGTGGACTCGTTGGAAAGGTCTCTTGATTACCTAACCAATGATGGGTCGGATGATGGATCCGGACATCGTTTACATACATTTAAGTGAGATCCGGCTTCAAAAAAGTACATAAATAGCATTAAGTGGTCATAACTCTAGACAGGGTTGCCAGATTTTTGATGTTGTGGACTCGTTGGAAAGGTATCTCGATAACCTAACCAACGATGGGTCGGATGATGGATCCGGACATCGTTTAAATGCATTTAAGTGAGATCCGGCTTCAAAAAAGTACATAAATATCACTTAAGTGGTCATAACTCGAGACAGGGTTGCTAGATTCTTGATGTTGAGGACTCGTTGGAAAGGTCTCTTGATAACCTAACCAACGATGTGTCGGATGATGGATCCGGACATCGTTTACATGCATTTAAGTGAGATCCGGCTTTAAAAAAGTACATAAATATCACTTAAGTAGTCATAACTCGAGACAGGGTTGCCAGATCATCAATTATGTGGACTCGTTGGAAAGGTCTCTTGATTACCTAACCAATGATGGGTCGGATGATGGATCCGGATATCGTTTACATGCATTTAAGTGAGATCCGGCTTCAAAAAAGTACATAAATATCACTTAAGTGGTCATAACTCGAGGCAGGGATGCCAGATTTTTGATGTTGTGAACTCGTTGGAAAGGTCTTTTGATAACCTAATCAACGATAGGTCGGATGATGGATCCGGACATCGTTTAAATGCATTTAAGTGAGATCTGGCTTCAAAAAAGTACATAAATATCACTTAAGTGGTCATAACTCGAGACAGGGTTGCTAGATTCTTGATGTTGAGGACTCGTTGGAAAGGTCTCTTGATAACCTAACCAACGATGTGTCGGATGATGGATCCGGACATCGTTTACATGCATTTAAGTGAGATCCGGCTTCAAAAAAGTACATAAATATCACTTAAGTAGTCATAACTCGAGACAGGGTTGCCAGATCATCAATTATGTGGACTCGTTGGAAAGGTCTCTTGATTACCTAAACAATGATGGGTCGGATGATGGATCCGGACATCGTTTACATGCATTTAAGTAAGATCCGGCTTCAAAAAAGTACATAAATATCACTTAAGTGGTCATAACTCGAGACAGCGTTGCCAGATCTTCGATGTTATGGACTCGTTAGAAAGGTCTCTTGATTACCTAATCAACGATGGGTCGGATGATGGATCCGGACATCGTTTACATACATTTAAGTAAGATCCGGCTTCAAAAAAGTACATAAATATCACTTAAGTGGTCATATCTCGAGACAGGGTAGCCAGATTTTCAATTATATGGACTCGTTGGAAAGGTCTCTTGATTACCTAACCAACGATGTGTCGGATGATGGATCCGTACATCGTTTATATACATTTAAGTGAGATCCGGCTTCAAAAAAGTACATAAATATCACTTAAGTGGTCATAACTCGAGACAGGGTTGCCAGATCTTCAATGTTGTAGACTTGTTGGAAAGGTCTTTTGATTACCTAACCAACGATGGATTGGATGATGGATCCGGACATCGTTTACATGCATATAATTGAGATCCGGATATATGTGAAAATACATTTTTATACATAACTTTTGAACTACTTATCGAAACTTCAAACAATTCAATAGCGATGTATGGGACCCTAAACCAAGTCGAATGCAACTGATTCGATCAAAATCGGTTCAGCCAGTGCCGAGAAAACTTGGCAAGATTTTTGAACACATACATACATACACACACACACACACACACTCATACACACACACACACATACACACACAGACATTTGTTCAGTTTTCGATTCTGAGTCGATATGTATACATGAAAGTGGGTCTTCGAGCTTTTAATAAAAAGTTCATTTTTAGAGCAGGATTATAGCCTTACCTCAGTGAGGAAGGCAAAAAGTATTTGTTTTGAGAATATATGTATAAAAAAAGGTCTGTAAAAATATTCATTGTATTTGAATTTGTATTGAATCCCCCCTAAAATGCTACGTCTGTTCTGAATGAAGCCAAAAAGAAAGTTGATCATTCAAGGCCAATACGAACCTTTAAATATGTTGTTTGATGTGATAAAAATTGTCATCATTTTTTTTTCTTTTAAAATGCCATTTCCCCGAACGCGGTCAAGCGGAAATGGCATTCAGGGAAATGACTATTCAGGGATATGACTAATCGGGTAAGTGGCATTCGGGATTGTGGCCCATTCGGGGAAATGGCATTCGGGGATGTGGACGATTAGGGGAAATGGGAAATTCGGGTAAATGGAATTCTGGGAAATGACTATTAGGGGAAGTGTTTTTTTCGGGGAAGTGGCATTCGGGGAAATGTCTCTTCGGTAATATGAGTTTCGGGGAAATGTCATAGATTCCATAAACTAACTTAATTTTATTTTTATTTTACAACAATATTCTTTGTCAAACTGGTCATGTCTGTAACATAACCAACTGTCCTTTTTATTCAAAATATTGTGTAATATGTGTCATTCTCTGTCAACTCACACAACTCCCGACACCTCTTCGATATCCGCGATACTTTGTTCTAAGGGATAATTTTAGCAAGGTTGTTAACGAGGCTCGAGGCTCGATAACGATAAAAATAATTATAACTTTATCGTCGGGATGAAAACAAAAATCTATCATAATCGTTATCGTCAATGGACGATAATTCATTTTTAAAATCTTTCTAAAATCGACTTAATTCAGCCATATCACGTTAAATTTTCAATGCTTTCACTAAGAAAATGTAATTTTTAAATTTGTTCGAAAGTACTCAGATTTCATAATTTGCAATATGGGTATCAAACGAATCGAAATTTTAGTTCACTTTAACAAAAAAATATATTAAAAAAATTGAAATTACAAGCCTAGGTTTCAACATTTGGATGAAAATGTGTTTTAAAATACATTTTACACGCGTCCAGTTGCTTTCCGAACATTAGTTTTCAAAATACCGATGTATTGACGGAAATATTTTTTTCGCGAAAAAAAATCTTTTCATGGGACTGAACATTGGTATTTCATAAATTTTTTAAATGTCTTCAAAAGAGTTCAAACATGATAAATATATAAAAGCAGGAAAATGCATTTCAATTGGTTTTTGATTGATTAAACTTTAATTTTCATTAAAACTTTGAAGTTTTTCGAACAAATATTTCTAAAAAGCCCCCTGATCAGGCCAACTTTGAAGGGGATTAGAGGGGGGGGGGGGGGCATTAAAAATTTTACTTGATATGGTTGAATGAAGTCGATTTTACAAACATTTAAAAAATGAGTCATCGTCCATTAGAGGAGAGTGGGGAGACTTGATCCCCTTTTTTTGTATCGCACATAATTCTGTCAATTTCTCACAAAACTATGAACTTTTTGCATGAATTGAAAGCTTAGACATTCAACTATGTTTGGCTGATAAGGGTATTTCATCAGATAAACTCTTCGAATTATGCCATGCGTTTAAAAAAAATATTTTAAACCGGCATTTTCAAAATGTTGGGGGTAATTTGATCCCCCTTTCAACGTTTTTTTTTTTTTTTTTTTTTAAGCAAAATGTTTCTTATTCATCCAAACTTTTAATTTTCTATAAGTTACAGCAAAATCACATTAAACCTGTACGTTTGTGTTCAAAATATAACAAGTTAGGCATGCAAAATATTTAAAAACCTAAAATTTTCTTTTTTAGACCAAAATTGAGCATGTTTACAAAAGCTGGTAATTTTTGTTTACAAAAACTTTTGAAAAATGGTTCAAACTGCCGTAAGTTATGTACAACTATACTAAAGGAAACTATGTACGAAAACCCAGTCCAATTATTTAATCTTGCGGCTGATTCGAGTGACTGTAAAAATGCAGGGATCAAGTCTCCCTAAACGCACTTTTTTTTAACAATTGATTGTAAAAATAGTATGACGATAAATTTAACGTCAAATGCGTGAGGGTTTTGGAGTTGATATGTTTACCAAACAATTCATTTATAAAACATATATTTTTGAATAATTTTTGAGTGTTTTCAATACTTATCAAAACAAAGTAAAGAGATCTCTTGGAAGTTTTTTGCAGCACTTTTTAGAAAAATGTATGTAACTCTATTTAAACATTTTTTTAATTTTTTTTCTTTGTTTTCTACAATGAGTTTTAGTCTATTTCGCACAACTTTCTAGAACAAATCTAATTGTTTTACCCACATGCTGACGAGATACAGGCTTGGGATCAAGTGTCGCCGGGGATCAAGTCTCCCCACTCTCCCCTTTTGGAGATAAGATTATCGAAATGACTATACGATAACAATAGATTATGGGGCGGTACGACCCCTTTCGTTTTTTTGATTTTTTTACTAGGACACGTTTTCCAGTCATATTTTGCTCAAAAAAGCGAGGGGATAGAAATTTGATGTCAGAGTAACTTTTGTTTTGAATTAGACACCAAATTCGATGGCGTACATACCTAAAAATAAAAAAAAAACTTTTTTATTCATGAAAAAACCACCACCTGTCAAAAATCGTGAGAACTGTCAAGTGTTTTCTTGGCAATTTATTGAATGTTTCAAATCTGAAATAGCCCAGAGTGTGAATACGAGTTGACTTTGCTGATGAAGGCCGCCCTCCGGAAAAAACAACTCTCTGTTTTCGACAGCTTTCAGCCGTCCATTTGTGAGCGCCGCCAGGTTGAGAGGAAAATTATTTCATGATTACAAAATTTGATTTCGTCCCGAACGGGCGGCGAGGCACAAATCTGTTATTAGCCCAGTCCCAGTAATTAAATTTGAAACTATGTGTACCTGTGCTGCTGGGCGCGGACCGGCCCGGCCATTCCCGGAGGACACTCTCCGTTGATGACGAAGAGGACTCGGCGGTGTGTGGCTTGTGAGTGGAATTACATCGACTGAACGACGAGTCCAGTCGGAGCGATGATGCACAGTGGCAGTTCTGTGTCGTTGTCGGGTCCGCCGTCGCCGAGGTTACATACGGTTGCAAAATCTCGGCCACGAGCAAAATTGCCCAAGGTCTCGAAGCCGAGGAAAAGGACCGGCTCAGCTTGCCTCAGTCGATAAGAGGCAAAAAGGTGGGCCACCCTCTGGAAGTGCTCGGCACACACACACACACACATACGATGCGACCGGAATTCATGATGTTGTCTGCTAGTTCAGGAAGGTTCAGAACTAGTTTACCTAATCGAAGAGGACACCACACACCTCATACAATGTAGAGCCTGCTGCAGGTGGAACAAACGAACGCTGGCTCAGGCCGGGTCGTCAGAAGCAGGCCTCCTGTCCACCTGCTGGAGGCGTTCTGCTCCGGAAACGTACTCACTGGGTAATGCCATTTTCATGTCATAATCAAAAACTCCATTGACATTTCATTAGTTGGCGCAGGGAAACGAAACGAGATTCAGCAGAAGTTCTGTTCGTTGAAGAAGAGGTTCACCCACTGCAGAAGGAGGAGAATCTTCACACACTCGAGATTGTCGTTGTCGAAGGATGTCCCATTTTCGGGATGCTATAGATGGGAACGTTCATAATTTAATCCAGATGTTACATGACATTTATTTATCATCAGATCATGCCAGTTAAATCTACTTCGAGTCAGGAAAATGTGTTGATGTTGAAGGTCAACACTCAGAAAGGATGGAAATGTCATCAACTCAACAACCTTCTAACACAACAACTGAACATCTAAACAACTCATCAGTTCATCAACTCATCAGCTCTACAACAATTCTACAATTCTACAGCAATTCTTCAACTAATCACCAAATAAACTAAACAATTCTACTACTCCTAAAGATGACCACTCTAAAAGTCATCAACATGCCTACAGCCATTCGCGACCAAAACTTAGTTATTTGAAAATCATTCGTGCTGAACGCCAATTTCCCAAGAACATTTCCCAGTTACATCATTAGAGACAGTTTGGAGCATCTTCACGAGAGAGTGAGAGTTGTTCTGCAGCATCTCCTGCAGCCCGTGCCTGTGTACTGTGTGTATGCAAATTTGCAATTATTCCGATGGTGTCGCGGCGTTCGCGCTTCGCAGTCCTCTTGCGCTCGTGTTTGCCTTAACTGCACAAACACCGGCGACGGCGAAGAGCACGTGCAGTAGCCACCACGTTGGCACACAGGCCCATCACACTTTGGTGTTCTCTTCAAAATCGAAACTTGAAATTTTACACTACCGCAGAAGCGTCCGCACGGAGCAAGGAAAACAAAATTAGTATTCATCGCCTGGAACTCATCATCATACATGAACATGTTGCTGAATAAATAAACTTCTTAATAGTATATTTAGAGTGCAAACAGTATTATCCAGTGGCTGGCGAGCAGGGCAAATACTGGCTGGCAGTCCTTGTTGGACACCCGAAAAGGCTTCCCGACGAAACGTCGAATTCTTGCTGCGGAAATTCAGGGAGGTGGACTATTTTCGCAAGCAGTTGGACCAGAAGCTTTTGGTACGGAGTGTACACAGGGCCAGCTGGGGGATAGTGTTCAGCAGAACCGTCAAGAGTTGTCTCAACAGCTCGTACTCATCAGCTTTTAGTAATATTATCTTACTTGATAGTTGAAGTTTTGGAATGGAAATTGTACAATCGTTTTGCATACAACTATCTAAATTCCAAATTCCGGACTTTTTATGGGCCTTCAACTGCTGAAGCAACACCCCAGCGGGTTCATCACATACAAATTTAATAAAAAACACTGCCTGACAGGGCAAGGAGTGAGGGAGAAGTTTGTTTTCTTTGGTTCTCTCTCTTTCACACTTCACTCAAAGTCAGAATCGTGTTGCCAGTCTGATGGAAATTTTTAAAAGTGTTGCTAGTAGTGGCACTAAATCAGCATTATCCTAGCTTTTGACAGTGCTAATCATTTATTGCTGATTTGCATTAACGAATGCTGTCGGAAGACTAATCAGCAATAGAATGCCGATTTATTGCTATTTTGTGACTTTTTTAAGTGCTGGATGGTTACTTGGGTAATGACCTTGTCAATGAGTGCACAAATGGTAACGGGAGCGTATGGTCGTAAAATAATTACTTAGAGTGAAAATGTTATTTTTGTGTGTCTTTTGTTTCAATTTTTGTTGTGAATTGTATGTGTCGATTGCGGGCGGTGGAGTAACGCGGTAGCTTGACAGGATCGATCGTGTTGTCAGGTGTTTTTTTTCTTGCTAGCAATGATAACATAAGTCCTCCCTTTATCATCGTTGATTGGAAGGCACGCCGCCGGTTGCGTTTGTCGTAGTAATTGTGGTACAAAACAACAGAGTGTTAATTGTATTTCCTGCCTCAGTCGTTTTTTGTGCTTTTGTAGTCTTAATTATTTGTATTGTGGTTTTAAAAGCCCTTGCTATATCAGCGTTGATCGGAAGGCACGGAGTCGTACAAATTGTTTATACATTTTTCGAATAGATGATAAATTTTCATGATGAAAAAGTCATTTCTATATAATCATTGATCGAAAACACGCTGACTTTTTGTAGCGTCGAGTAAAATTTAAACTTATTATGAAAGTCCTCCCCATAGCATCGTAGCTCGGGTGGCATCGAAAAGCTTATACTTTATCCAACTAACCCAAAAAAATATTGATACCGTCACGCTTGAAGTCGATGCTGTGGATTCAACAGTCTCAACCGGTTTCAACAGAAATATAGTGAAAAACTATGTGCTTGATAAGTCTGTAACTTCAATTATCGGACTAACATTCCTCCCTTTCGTTGAACTGCAGGCTTCTTGGGAGGGAGCCTGTATTGACTAATAAAGTAGAGATCTTCAGAGATTGAACAGTGAACGATGGTTGGCTCCCACTGATCATTTTTTTTTTTTCGTTATTTATCTTCAGCTGATCTGTCAACAACGGAGCAGCAGCTCTTTGCTCAAAATGCTAAATTATTGACCTTATCAAAATTGGTCAAATTTCTTTTTTAGCTTCAGAGGAATTTGATAAACAAACCAAAATGTGGTATCCATAATTAGAAAATTGTAAACAATTTCAAGCAGTTTCCTGAGGGGGTTTATCAATAATAATAAAAAAACAACTTTCAAGTTCTTGGTTTTCAATGACAGCATTCGCTTTGGGACATGATTTTAGCGCAAAATTAATGACCTTGTCAATTGTTTCAGAGACATTGGATAAAATACAAAAAAAAAAACAAAAATTTGGTATCCGATTAACGAAAGAATTTGCAATTTTGCAATATCAAAACAATACCTCAAATTGGTATGATACCAAATTTAGCTCTTGCTTAGTCCGTAAGATAAATTTCAAATGGTTTAGGAATACCATAATTTGATTCCAGAAAAGGTTTCCCTTGTTATTAACTCCTGCTCGGGGATAATTGAGTGCAACTTTTTAGATTAATATCCATATCCCCACACAGATAAATGTCAGAGGTTGGTTTGAGCACGCAATTGAACTTTTTTTCAACCCTTTAAAAAAAAAGTTAAAATATAAATTTGAAGACATTTGGTTGTACCATTGCCGAGATATTGCTATTCGAATTAATCAGTTTCAAAAATGGGTGTCACAATATCTCAACACTGTTTCGACCAAATCGGATCTAAATTTTAGTGGAGACTCTTTAAACCGGTTCCGTGTGCATGACGAAAGCCGTTTTTCAAAAAAATTAAAGAAAGATACAAATGATTTTTGGTTTTTCATATTTAAAATTGTTATTTTTTGATTTTTGTAATTTAAAAAAAGAAAAATTAAAAAATCGGGCTTCGTTATGCTCACGGGATATGTCTTGAGAGTCTTCACCTCAAATTTCGGTCAATTTGGTCCATTCCATCTCGAGATATCGTGGCACCCGTAAAGCAACTCTGTGTTTAAAGAAAAACGCTCACAAATTTTGACAGTTCGCTTTGCGCATGGCAAAATTTCAAACTTTAATCACCTCTTACTCAATTTAATCATGAAATATCTTGATGAAACTTTTGAGCGTGATTAAAAAACATCTTTTTAGTGAATTTAGTAAATTTGCTGTAATATGAAATTTTGTGATTTTCTACATGTATGTAACCCCTTAAGAAGTTCATTATTCGAGTGTTTAAGCCTTTCATCAGTGAGGAAGTCAAGAATGTAAACACATCAATTCAATGCAGAAATGTACCCTATTTAGTGAATTACTTTAACAAACCCCGTCAACCGCAACAGTAAAGTGCGTTGTAATTAATTCAACAATTTTTAAAAGCACACAACTTTTCGCTTTGTAAAACACACTCGGCTCGTCAACAGTTTTTAATTGCAGAATTAATGATGAAGCCAGTCAAATTGCTAGGCGTGTTGACGAGTTGAGTTTGTTTGCCGTCGCGAATGGATTTTGCAGCAGCAACATATTGAACCGCGTAATTACGTAATGAATGGTAGTTTGTGCAGGGTTATGTTTGTTCGTTAAAAAATTAATTGATATGTTTTGTTTGCGAACGTAAAGTTTGACGTTATAAATCAACACAACAAATCTATTTAACTGAAAAATCGATGTTTGTAAGACTAATTTCAAATTTAACTTAAGCTCTTAATATCTGTCAACATGAGCTGTATTACCTCCAGAGCTACTCCAGCTTCTGATTCCATCAACGCAGTGTCACAATGCTGGCAAGCTTAATTCATATTTCTAAATTAAATGAAAATTTATTTGCAGTCACGGTGCAACGACGATCCTGGCACCATAAATAATAACTAACGAGCAGCAGAAGGCAGCTTCTTGCACCGCCAAAACAGCTTGCAAAGCCACTGGCTGCAACTTCTGAAGAAGCCGCCGTGGTGCACAAGTAAACAGCATAAAGAAAGCTCAAATCTCAACCATCCGATGCGTTTTCCTTTCTTTTCCAAAGTTTAAATTAAACTTTATGCACGCCTCTGATGGACGGGTGTGTGCAGGCCACACACACGCACACCCCTGGCAGACAGCTTTCACTAACTGGGTTCTGGTGAGTGTCCTGGTGGGAAGATCCGTAGCCCAGCATGGTGGTTATTGTAGAAGTTGTTGCTGCGGTTGATGGCAAGAAAGCGCGGGAGATTTCCTCGGCGTGTGTAACGTTCCTTAATCGTATCCACTGTGAAAATGCATTTTGGCGCTTTTCTGCTAGAAAAGCATACCGGAAGCAGGGTGATCCATTCAAATCGTTTTTTTTTTTTGAAAACACAAATACTTTTAGAATTTGAATATAGAATATATAGCCAGGTTTATGACAGTCTAGATTTTTGAAAAAAATCATCGATTTTTGAAAACATTACTAAAATGTTGGTTTAAATTTCAATTAATATCGAATTACTATAAAATATTGTTACCATACCAGTGCACCCTGTTCCGTACACATCTTCAATCCATTTCTTTTAATAATAGTTTCGAGACACCACACACACACCATCCAGCTACGAGACGCCTTGTTCCAGCTATATTGTATCAGCTCAGCATCCAACGAAGTTGATTCCAGCCCACAGGATCCAAAAGGGAGTTGCATATCTTGGCACTGCTACTCTCCCTTTTGAAGCATGCATTAGATCGTGTTTACAACTGCCAAGGCGATACACTTCCAAAGAGTGCAGAACGTCTTCTCGGACTTGGCTTGGTGGCGTCGTTCAGCAAAGATGATGGAAAATGGAAAGCCATCATATCTTGAGTTGAGGACGGTGAGTTTACCCGGGGACGGAAATTGCAAGTTGTTGAGATTTTCCCATTACGGTCCTGGCATGGGGCCGCTCCTTGGAGGTCGAGATGACGATTTATTTGCGCACTCAACTTAATAGAGATTAATTCCACCACAGGGTGTCCGGGATGGCCCATTAGTGTTAACGCGAATGCAGCGGCAGCCCCAGCCGGCGGAAGTCGGTTTGAGGGTTGTGTTACCCGGGATGATGTGCATCCGAGAGGAGCAAATATTGTAAACTAGGGTTATGTGGCTATCAGCAAATGCATCTCATTTGTGGGGCGTAATGAACTTTGGGTACATGTCGTAAACAGTAGGTTGATCATCCGTGAAAGATTGCTGTTACCTCACCGTTGTTTAACGAGGTAAACTCCAAAATATATATCATACACGGAATGGGGTCCATCGCCAAAACACGATGGAGTTACACGCTGCTGATATAATAACAGCATTACCAATGGAGCACCGGATTCGAGTGGTAGAAATGACAGTTATCCCATAAGGACTACATTGTATAAAAAAGCAAAAACTGCTCAAATGGAAGTGCTCCATTAGCAGAACTAAGATAATTTTAAGCACCTGCTGATTTTGGCAAACACCAGAAGATTCGATCCTGAAAAATCTCTCTGCTGATTTGGCAATTCAGTGTTGCTTATTTTTAAATATTGTCGGATCTGGAATGTTAAGAAATATGAATATTTTTTATTCCATTCATCTAATCCGGTTTTGAGATTTAAGGTTATACTCGAGTCTTGGCAGCACTTCATAAAAACTTACTATTGCGCATTCAATGTTCAATTTTCAACTTAAGAAGAAATTGAAAACTTTTGCAAGTAAAGCATGTCTAAACTTGATATGTAAGCCATTCAAGCATACTTTGATTGGACTGGAACAATGAAAAATTGTATTAATCCATCGGCAGTCGCGTACGTCTACTTTGTACACACCTTGTAAGGAAACTTGTAAGAATCGCCAAAAAAAGGAACTTCCGAAAGGTTAGTTGAATTAAAACGTATTTATTCAAATGACAATAAAAAAGGGCAGCTAAGCATGGGTTGATTCGAAAATATTCGTAAAATTTTGTATTTTTTCAATAATGGCTCTAAGTTGTTTTTTTTTTGTGGAATTTCAATGTACGGGACCGCAAAAAGTTT
Organism: Culex pipiens pallens; assembly: GCF_016801865.2. Taxonomy (NCBI): domain Eukaryota; kingdom Metazoa; phylum Arthropoda; class Insecta; order Diptera; family Culicidae; genus Culex; species Culex pipiens. The sequence goes on from NC_068939.1 coordinate 96,216,579, forward strand.
TATTTTCGGCGAAAAAAAAATCTCTTCAATACTTGGATATTTTGAAAACAAATGATTGCAAAACAACTGGGCAGGTTTAAAATGCACTTAAAATCACTTTTTTTCATTCAAATGTTTAGACCATGGCTTGTTATTTCATTTTTTATATTTTTTTTATTTTGTTGCCCAGGAAAAATCTCATAGTTTCATTAAAAATACAAGGCAAAGTGGCCATATCGCAGACCTAACTTCGTTATATGATCCTCACCACAGAAAAATACATGAGAAAACCTAGGCCTACATAGAAAAACCAATGTCCACCTCCGTGTACGCACGAGAGCAAGCAGCAGTGAAGTGCTCAGTGCTCTATCATTATTTTCGAATTTCTTCGCCGTAATTGATTGTGATTACCCGCGAGTTTGCTTCTCCAGCATGCCGAAGGCCGGCCGTGGCCGTGGCAGTTCTAGTGCGGCCTCGAAAAATCCGCGAAGTTCGTCTACCGGCTGTGTGCAAAAAGGCAAACAAACCAACGCCGTGTCAACCGCCATCGCGCAGGGGAGCGTGAGCGCAGATGGAATCGACAACAAGTTTCTTCATCCCGGATATGTTCCGAGATCACCAGTGCGAACCCGTTCAGGTACTTCCGGTGCCACTACCAGTGGTACATCAACATCCGCCAACATCCCCATCAGGAACGAGTTCCAGATGCTGAGCGACGATGAAAACAACAACAACAACACCGACGGTAGCACTACCGACGACGACGACGACGACGATGATGGTCGTGCACGGAAAAAAGTGCCGACGTCAAAAAAGAACAATTCTCCTACCTCCACGTTGGCGGACGATGTTGACGAGTTGCTGGAAGGCCTCGGGTATTGTCTTAAAATCACTAAGTCGTCAGTGCAAGTCTACACTTTTGACGAAAAGAACTTCGACCTGGTTCTGGAGAAATTGAAGAGTAAAAACTTCAAGTTCAACACATTCGACTCCGTGCAGAAGACAGCCGTTAAGGTCGTCTTGCAGGGGTACCAATACCGCCCGATCTCCGACCTCAAGAAAGACCTCTCGGGTGCTGGAATAACGCCGCTTGACATAAAAATCCTCTCGCGGAAGACAACAAGCACAGGTACACACACCCTGTACCTGTTGTACTTCGACCGCGGCACCGTCAAAATTCAAAACCTGCGGCGAACTAAGGCGTTGGACGGGTTTTGGGTAACCTGGTGGTTCTACTCAAAGAACCCGTCGGACTCAGCACAATGCCACCGTTGCCAGAAATTCGGCCACGGCTCGCGGAACTGCAACCTCCCACCCCGCTGTGTGAAGTGCGGTGAATCACACCTCTCTGAGGCGTGTGCACTGCCGTGCAAAGCGGACTTGGGGGACAAGGCAGAGCAAACGAAGGCGCGCATCAAGTGTGCCAACTGTGGAGGTAACAATACCAGCAACTACCGTATATGCAAAAACGAAACTATTGACACTACGCCCCCCGGGGCATGGCCTTCCTCTAACGTGGGATTTCTGCTCCAGCGCCTCTGACGAGACAGGAGAAACCGGGACCGACGTTTTACTTCACCATCCGATAGAAGCTCAGTGGATAAGGCGGAAATCGAACCCGCGTCTCATAGCATCATCGGGATCGGCAGCCGAAGCCGCTACCCCTGCGCCACGAGACCCACATTATGCAGCGCACGGAAAAAATACCTCGAGGAGCAGGAAAAGAGGAAGAAGAAAGCAGCAGCGTCTCACCCTCCTCAGCGAAGTACGAGCGTAACCGTGCCGGCAGCTGGTCATCGTACGGTGCCAGCGGACAGCTATGCGTTCCCTCCTGGATGGGGGCGATCGTTCGCCAGCGGCCCAGCAAGAAGTTACTGGGGAAGATCTCTTTACCCTGCCAGAGTTCTTTGCTCTCGCAGGGGAGATGATGACGCGGTTTCGGACCTTCCGTAACAAAGTGGAGCATTTCCTGGCCCTTGGGGAGCTGATGATCAAGCACATCTATAAAGGATAAAAATCTGTGATCTAGTTCTAAGCTTTCTCTATTTCTATCCCCTTTCCCTTGCAGTCTTAGTAAGTTTTTTTTTAATTTTTCTTACTCTTGGTGACACCTTAATTTACAAGCAATAATTGTTCCAAAATTGATTATGATGTTACACACAGCTGAAAGGATCTCCAAAACTCTGTTATGTACCTCAAAAGCACTTATTGTATCTTGATTATTCACCAATAAAACCGAATTGAAATTGAAAAACAATGTGTGAATTTACTCAACCCGGAAATAACGATTCATATTAATAACTCAGTTGATTGAAACGTGAGATTCGACGTCATCTTCTGAATTTCTAGTAAAATCATCATAAAACATGATTAATGGAATGGAACATGGTGCCTAAGAGTAACAAGTTATTTATTTTTAAAATGTTGATCGATTAAAAATGTATGTCCAATTCAACCAAACAAACATCCAACAAATTTTCACACCAATTACAAAAAAGCTCATGGACCAGAACCTACCTGCTGGAAAAGCCCACACTTGAATTGTGCCACGGATTTGTTCTTCCGTTGTTTGCCCAAATGTTTTAATTAGAATCCCTTATCCAGTTTTTCTTCACGTTCGTAAAGATCTTTCGCTTGGATCGGTTCTGTTTGTACCTTTAGTTTTCGCACCAGAAAAAGAAGAAAAAAAACTTTCGTCCCGGCAGGTTGGTTCTATGTTTGTGCCTACGGGGGTCGTCGTGTAAGTTTGGCAAGCAGCACCTCATTGCGGGGAAAGGGCGCACGAACGGGATGGCACCTTTTGCGAAGTTTATTTTACTTTCAATTATCCTCAGGATAAAGTTTTCCTTTAATTCAACTTTCCCAAAGAAATGAAGGAATGAACAAACGGTTTGAGCAACAGCAGTTTGCAGGTACCGTGGGTTGGAGTGAACCTGAAACATGGGAAATGTTTATATATTTGGTTCGTGAGTTGTCTGAGAACTCGAAATCTACGGTTACAAGAAAAACCCCGTTGCTTACTCCAAACGGAATCGCATAAAAAGGATAAAGGCAAGCAGCTTAAGGACAATTGCCAGCAGCCCGGCAACGAATCTGGCAGATGTGGAGCACATGACTGAGACACCGTCGCACTATGGTACATTGGGTGGCCAAGTTTCAAAAAAGTGACCTTCTCCAAATATTTTTTGGTATTTTTTTCTCGAAAGTAAACATTCTTACTAAGAAAAATCCAAATTTTCAAAGCTCTAAGTTTGTTCATTACGGAGATACGCAAGCTGAAACTAAAAAAATGGAGCAAAAAACTAGCGTTTTTCGTAAAAAAGGCTGATTGTTTAATTTTAACATAGCTCAGCCATTTTAAATGTTTTATTAGGACAACTATACATCGTTGGAAAGGTAATGAGATAAGCTTTGAAACTATCAATAGATAAAATGTTGTTTCCAAACCAAAAACTGAAGTTTTCATCGAATAACTGGAGCATTTTTTTGACAAAACTTATTTTTTTGTGTTTGTTAATCGAGTACTTTTTTTGCTAACCGATGCTAAACATGAAACTAAGATCACTTGAAAGATTGGATTATAATCTAACATTTCTGAAATTTCCAGCCTGCGATTTTTTGCGTTTTCGGAGATATGCCATTTTGAACATTTACGTTTTATCAAAATTTGCTGCAATCTACATATGCGCCCGTTTATTTCACTTGCTTTGCTACCTACTTCGTGGGCATCGTCGCTTCAAAAATCAATACCTGGTTTCAAGAAGTTCGAAATGACTTTATTGGAATTTTCTGTAGCCTACATTTAAAATTGAGTACCTTAGTCAAAATAAGATATTTGTACCGAAGTTTCTCAAACGAAACTGGAGAATCTCAGTTTGATACCGAAAAAGTATTCAGCAAAATATTGACTTAGCATGATGAATTTCTGCGATCAATCCATGAAACTGATCCACATTTAAGTTCTATGTTCGTTAGTACAAAATATCATAAAAAGTACCTTTAACATATCCTGAAGCTGTCACAAACTCTATAATCAAATGAATTTTAAGAATATGGTTTGTATTTTATCGTTTTACTTCATAATTAATATTTTGAATAAAATTAATTTTACTGTTATTTGATTTAACAATTAAAATTTTCGCAATTTATGTCCGTAAGGGTGGAGGGGTGGGGTCTCAAGTTATATGGCATGGACTCACAAAAAGAAACACACAGCAGTAAATAATAAATTTTTGACTTAAAATGAATTTATTACGCTTAACCAAATTTTGTTGGTGGGGAGGAGGAGAGGGGAGGGGGGTAAAAGAAAGAGGAGGGAGGGGTTGTGTCCTTAAAGTGGGGATGTATTAGTTTATCCATAATTAAATAATATAAACTTGCAATACAATATATACGCAATTCTGTTGCACTTGCAAATGTATGAAAAGACTATTTATTATAAACAATCAACTATTGAAAAACATAAAAAGTCATAAAAATCGACGTATATCATTTCAATACCATACAATTACCCAAATTTGTATGAAAAAACATTTAAAAAGCAAAAAAATAATTTGGCCGCCTGTTTGTATGGAGATGGCCCATAGTGCGTCGTCGTCGTCGTCGTCGTCGTCGTTTTCGCCCTTGTCGAAGATAAAAGTTAAGATCCGAATCCAACTGTGGCAGCGAGCCATAGTTTCTTAAGGCGGGATCCGAAATTATTGGAGCAAAGTGTGTTTTTCACAGCTCTTTTGCAGGCAAGCAGCACGAAATAATTAAGTCTCTTTTTACGTGGAGATTAAAACTTCCCATCAGGTGGATTCGGGTGAGGGGGTGCGATTCAGATTTTGTGCTTGGATTTGTACACCTGGCTGGCAGCTGGCTGGGTGGGTCACGAGGGCACTTGACAGTGGATTAGATCGACCTTGTTGTACGTTTCGATTGAGGTATTAAAGTGGGCTTGCATTGTTTGAAGATGGTACTGAAGAGTTTGATGATTTTGGTTTAAGGGTTATTGCTACAATTTCTCAACAATGCAACGGACATGCAATGGACAGCCATTGCATTGAATATATATCCTCTTAATTTTAAATTCCGATAAAATCCACCTTTTCACGGCAAGATACTCCACGGGAAGGCATTCGAACGACGACGACGAAGCCGGGAATCATCCAGATAGTAATCTTTATTTCATTTGCAACTCCGTGTGACATGATCTACCGAGCTCCTGTATAAGTGCACTTTTGGGGCGAGTTTCAATTTCCTTCGGATCTTCCCAGTTTCCGTCCTCATGAGCCGTTACAACTCGAGAGAGTTACTCGGGTGTAAATTTTCTTTAGCAATTTTAACGCTTTCCACCCAAAACACTTTTTGTGCGCACAGTGTAGTTTACCGAGGAATTTATATGCACTTTACAGGAATTGCACTGCTGCAAGTTTTTCTCCCAGCAGTGGACCATCGCTCCCTCGTGGGGGAGATACTTGCAGGATTTTGACCGGGACGAAAAGCAATTGAATTGAATTTAGCAATTTTGGAGCCGACCAAGCGAAGCCTGAGAACGGACTGCACAGAGAATGCATTACATTTTAGAGCGCATTATTATCGAAATTTTATGATACAACATATTTTAGGTGGAAGGCGCCCACCCACGCCGGCTTTCCTCCCAAAATAGCTCTGAAAATGGACAGATCCGGACTGCTGGGAGTAGTAGTTAAAAGTTTGCACTTCCACCCACGGACACGACGGAGACGACATGAAAGGCAGCGGATTTGGGAATGTTTTTCGGTTGCGAGTGGGTCGCAAAGAAGCAAGACTTCGGTGGCCAAAGTACCGAACACTTCCGGGAAAGATGGGAAACTTATGGAGGCGTAAACAGCGAATTATTCGAATAGGAAGCCGTTGTTGATTCGGTTCAAGTGGCAGCTCACTATTGAGAGTGGAGGGCATAAGCGGTACAAAATGTGAATAGTTCTTCGAAAACATTTTCAGTTCAAAGAGTTGCCATCGAAATGTGTTTAATTTTTCGCTAAATTAAATGTTTAGAAACTCAGAAATCCCTCCTGGAAGTTGATGGGGGAGCTGTTTTGAGTTTGTGCATTTTTTTCAAATTTGGAAATTGTAAAATTTAGATAAGATAAGATTGAGATAATAAGTGACGTAATATAACCTCAATTAAGAGAAAATTAATGAGTTTACCCTGGAATGGTAGTAAATTTAAACATTTGTAGGTACACTTACGCAGTTTTTTTTACAAATTAATAACGCAGTATTGTAAAAAAAAAATCTCTGGATATTTATTCTCTGAAAACATACGCTCGTTTTAGTAGGTAGTCTACGAAATACCTGAAATAAAGGACGAGTAAACCATGCGTTTTGTGGAACCTTGGATCTATATGCTAATTTGATGTTATTTTGGGAATGCTTTTTCCAGATGTAATTTGACTATGATTTTTATTACTGTAAAATATTGACAAAATAGTGGAAAATGTTGTTAAATTTGGCAAAAAGACATTCTCATGTTATGAATAAGTAAACAATTAAGTTTTTTTCAGTAAATACGCGATGTTTTTTTCACAAAATTCCAGCAAAATTACAGACCATTACGAAAATTATTAGAATTAATGTAGAACAAATTTTACTGTTGAAAAAGCTTAGTTTTTCGAGAAATTTTATCTAAAAATGACTTTTATTTTGAAAACGAGGCACTTTATAATAAAATTCTATGCGTTTTATAATCGATTTTGCTTAAAACATAAATTGAAACTTAATTTCGACCGTTATTTCGAAAAATTGGAAACATAACATCTAAAAATCTTATCATGGGTAAACGATTTTCCATCACTCAACTTCATGCGATAGCTCAAAAGATAGCATTTTTTTGTTATCTTAAACATATTCTGAACCTTTAAAAAAAAGATTTTTTGCGATGGTATAAAAAATGGGTACATAAATTACAGTCTATTTATTATATTCCAGAGCTCTCCCCTTCATATAATTACAACCAAATCGATCTGAAAAAAAATAATAAAATGATTATATCAAACCAGAACATCTGAGCAAGTGTGACATTGCATGTTATAAGTATAGGAAAAGCGTGACAAAGGGGGGAGGGGGGGTAAATTTTGGCTGATTTTAGCGTGACGTACTTTATGGATGAAGCCTTAGGCCTAAAAACAACCCTCTATAATCGATAGCGTTGCGTCCACACATTGTGCATTTCATTTTAATTTTGTATGGAGATGTATATGGGAAAATCCATGTTTTTGTGATCGTGATTTTAGTAATTTATATTTAATGCTAAATATGTTTTAGTTGTTTTGAACAGTTTCAGCGACTTTTCAAAAGAAGGTATGATGCTAACCTGCACTTTTAAAAAGTTACAGTGTACGCAAAACTGATCTAAAACATTCTTAAATTGTTTTTTGCTCGAGAATCACGTCAATTTTTACGGTATAGTCATTGTTGAGGGAGATTTTCGGAGCGGAGCGTTGTCGTGCAATTTCCAGTCCGGATCGTGTTCAGCGCAGCTCTGGCTGGGATTACTTCGACTGGAGTCGCACGACATCACGTTGGGCAATCTTTTAGATTATATTGGGACGTTTTCGGGTTCTTTTGAGCAGCACACCGTTGATTAATGTGGAATCGCTAAAAGCTATATTTATTCAAATTAAAAGTAATTCTAGGCTTAAGGTTAGTTTTACGTACATTGGTCACCCTATCCGTGTATGTCCTCCAACAGGTAGCAATAACGTCATGATTCGAAATCCGGACACTTAGTAGCATATCATTTTTGTTATAGCTGGCAAAAAATCATGTAATAAGTTGGAAATGTAGAAATATCATCAGGATGTAGTATAAACAGTCAGTTTCAAGAAAATGCATGCAAAATATGTCTTTTCTAACAATTTTTCATCACAATTTGAAAATTAAAATGACTTGTTGTGCTTCGAATCCCGGACACTGATAAAAACTGATTCGAAATCCGGACACTTTTGCTTCGAATTCCGGACACTCGATTTTACATATGAATCGCACAAATTTGGACTGAAATGTTAGTGAATGGCATTCTTTAGGTCTCAAATAAGCTGTTAACATCAAAACAATCGATAATTTATATAAAAATATGCTAGAATTCAAGGAAATCGAAACCATTAATTTCTGCTTTGCCTTCCCGGTGCTTCGAACGCCTATGAAATATTTCAAGTGAAATGTTTCCCATATTTGGTAAACTTATAATTTTATTGTATTTAATTGTTTTGGCATTAACTACAGCGTTCAAACAAACTTTAAATGAAAGTTGATGCTGGAATTCATCAAATAACACAGTTTTGACATTCATAATTCGAACTTATATCCAAATAATTGATAAAACAAGATGAAGTGTCCGGGTTTCGAAGCGTCCGGGAATTCGAATCATGACGTTATCGTGCTTGTGCGAAATCTAGTCAGTCTGCAGCTCTAGACACCTTCGTTTGACCAGAAACACTTTTCATCAGCAGCCCTTACAAAGTTCCAGTGGTGAGCTTTAATTAATATTTAGGATCGTTACTAGGAATTCAAATTTAAATAACTGCGTGACTTACTGTTAAGCTACCGTAAATGAAGCAAAAAGAACAATTTACTCGCGTGAACTTTCAATATTCAATGAATTCACAATGTCCTCCCACTTTCTCCTTTACGATCACTTCAATTTCAACAAATCATGCAACTTGACATATGTTTACATCAGCTGCGAGAACGACGTGAGCTAGTGCTGATTCAAGACTCGGTGGGTTGCTTCTTGCATCGCCGAGAAGTATTCTCTGCAGACTCAGCGCGCGCCGCTCCGTAACAGTCATGGTTTGATTTTTGCCTTCCTCACCTTACTGAGGAAAGGCTATAAAATCACTCGGAAAATGAACTTTTTATTTAAACCTCCTAGACCTACCTTCATTTGTACATATCGACTCAGAATCACCAGCTGAGCAAATGTCTGTGTGTTTGGCTGTATGTAGACATGTGTACCAAATCAATGTCACTGGAATATCTCGGCACAGGCTCAACCGATTTTGGCCGGAATGGTTTTAATCGATCCGTCTTAACGTCCCCTAAGTTGCTATTTAAATTCATGCAGTTTTATCATGCATTGAAAAAGTTATGTTGAAAAACTGTTTCATATTAAATTTAAATTATGGTAATGGTAATTATGGTAAATTATGGTTTTCATGAAACCCTCACATGTTATATATTTTTAGAAAGCATATTAGAAAACCTATTAGGTGGAGAAAGAATTTTCAAGATCTGACTTACCTATCTTAAATTACAAGCAGTTCAAAAAATGGTCTGAATTCACATAACCTCAACTGGTCGGGTCTGATCGCCACGAAAAAGCCGTGTAGAGGGATGCCATTTCCCTCAAAGGCCGTGTCTGTATAATCTTGACAAAAACTCTGTTGGTAATCTGTTTTTTTACACATCACTTATTTTTATTAGGACCTTTTAGGTGCTGCGAACGTTAGGGGAGATCCATAAACATGTGGACACTTTAGGGGGATTGGAATCACTATAAATGAGAGGAAGGCACCAACCACCTAAAGGTGGATTAAGTAACGTTTTTATATGAAAATCAAAATGTATAAAAGAAGTTTTTTTCGTACAAATTTCCGTAGAAAATTGAGATACAATGCGCCAAGTGTGGACGCAAACGATGGCTTCCAAATTTTTGAGGAGTTGTTTAGGGGCCTAAATGCAACCGAAAAAAAACCATGGTCTTAAAAATTGACCATGTTAAGTCAAAATTGCGTTTTTGAGTACACAAAACGTGCATGAGTCATTTCGCGACAAGTGGCACCTCACTTGAAATTGACTTTTTCTAATCAAGCTAAAATTTGGTGCAGCTATTGATACTATCAAAACATGTCAGATTCTCGATATTTGAACCCAAAAGGTTAACGAAATTTTAAAATCAAAAACTTTGTTCTAAATGAAAATAATGACCCTTCTGGGTCAATGTAAATTCGAAAATTTCCCTTAAAATGACATGTTCCAAAAAATTTTATAGTCGAGTAACGGAAAATGGCAGAGTTCTTAAAACTTTTTTGGTGTCTTTTTCGTTATAAAATATGTTTTTTTTTCGGAATTCTGACTACCAAAACGGGCGTCTAATTTTACATAAAAGTTCCTTTGACTCCAAATTTCTACCTGATCACCGTTTCAGGCTGCAAATTATTGAAAAACACCTCTTTTCTCGCATGTTCAAAAATGGAAGGGGTCGTACCGCCCCTCCGTCACGAGATATCAAAAAACGGACCTCGGATTCGTGATAAGGGACAAAAGTTACCCCTTAGGACAAAGTTTCACGCAAATCGAAGAGGGGTCGGGGCAACTGCTGTGTGAGTTGGTGGAGAATTACCCAATGGCCATATCAAGGGAACAACAAATGATAGAGCAAAGGTCGACTACTTTTCTCAACGGAAATTGAACGCTGAATTGAATGGCATCATCAGATTTTCGATGCAGTTCGAGCTTTGACTTTGATGCATTTAGAGCACTTGCAAACTTTACTTGCAATTTTCTCAACATACATGCGATTTAATTTTGAATTAAACGTCACCATCGTGTTCCCTAGACGTTTTACCTAAGAATGAATATTTTTCATTCGGCGAATAAAAATCTCTTGAGATAACGAAGTTTCAAGCTTGCAGTTGCACAATTTGCCTACCACACGATGACAAGTTAGTATTTTAGTTTTTTTTTTTTTTTTGTAACATGAAAACATTGATTTACAAAAATATTTCTCCATGTTCCAATGACCCAGACCCAAAAACTACAAGCGGGATTAACTATCTTATGCATTTTTTTAAAGATTTGTGTTTTTGCAGTGTTTACGAGTTTGTTGAAACTTTACTTTATGTTTTGAATTTTTGAGTTCCAAAGCGGGGTGGGGTTGAGTTTTAGAGGCTAAAAAGTATTTATACTTAAAGAAAAAACACTCGTCTCATCAGTTTAGGTTTTCCTACAATAAATAAGTTTATATGCAATAAAAACATGTATTTTCATGGGGCACCTAATGTTTACTCATCAGCAAACTGGAGTCCGAATTATGCTTCTGAAATGCGTTTTTCAGTGGGGATGAAACATCAAAAGTTATGAGAATATACCTCAAATCTAATGATGTTGAAAATTAATGGGTTTCTCCATTAGTAAACCTTTTTTTAAATAATCGCAATAATCTTTATATTGCTAATGGAGTTTCTCTCCAGGTAAGTCCAGCTACTCTCGCAAAACCAATTGATTTGTTCCAGCCGAAAGCGCACCTCCTCATCCGTAATGGCTTAGTGTCAGCGCAGTGGTCTTCTATGCCATGCCGGGCATAGGCAATATTGTGGCAAACTGTGAAATAACTTTTTATCGGATGTCCGAGAAAAGTCGTCTCGGTCCACGATCAGCCACGGAGCCCATTCTGGAGGATTAAGGTCCTATTTTACCGTGTTATTGCGAAATTAATTCCCAGCCAAGCCGAATTTCGCTTTCAATGCAGTGGGACAATGTCTCACGTACACTCACACACACACACGGACACACGTGTAGGAAGGTATTTAATAGCTTTCGAAAGCAAACGGTCAGGCATTCCCCCCTCTGTTTTGACCTTAGGTCCCAAAAAGTCCCCCCTCCCTCGGTGCGGTCTTACAAAGCGGCAACCTTGTCGTCTTCATCCGAGCAGAAAAAGTAGTAGAGGTTAGGAGTTTGTCGTAAGCCCTGTGACAATAAATATCTTCTGTAACATATTCGATTTTGGGACCTGCTGGGGAGAGGGGGAGTTTAGGGGAAGTCCCCAACCGGACGGACCGAGGCCTACTGCCGAAAGTCAAAGGTTTATAAACAAAATGTAATCTTCATTCCGGAACAGATAATCTAGCGTAAAGACCTTGTAGACCTTGTGGGAGCGGATCAGAGTTGTCTCCGGTGAAACTCCGTTCGTTCCGGAATGTTGTTCGGGTGGATTAAGGGATAAACGAACCGGCACCCGAAAGTGCCTGGGTGACCGGCCGGTACACGCACTAGATGATGGTTATGTTTTGGGGATGAATAATTGGGGTACCACTTGAGGACCACTGGCTGGGTGAATGGCCGGGGGCACTGAGCTGTGAAACTTATTTGTAGCCGATACGTAATCGAAACGAGACCGCCGGTAAGAATTTGTCATGCTGTCGGTTTTATATCAGCAGTTTAGATTAGCCTGGTTGTGTTTTAAGACGTTTTTAAGCTATATGTGGACCTATCAACACTTCAAATGCCGGTTATTATAGGCAAGTTCGATCTCAATTCTTTTTAACAATACACAAATTGACAAACTGTATTCGGTAATGAAATGATGTATCCCCCTTAAACTACAGGTCCCATCCTTAAAACACATGGATAAATAAGGATAGGAAGGATACAAAAAACAGAAAAAAAAAACATTTTTCAACAAAGCATTAGAAAGCAGAACTAATAAAATCCTTTGAGGACTTTTTTAAAATTTCTGGTTCAATTAGACATTTTACAAAATGGCAAAAACTTCTCACAGAAAAATGATAACCTAAATATATGATTAAAAAAAACATAAAAAGACTGAACATAAAATGAAAACAAACAGGCAAAAACATGTTTGGCAAACATACATGTATTGGAGAAAGTCTTTTTTTATTATTTTTTAAAACTGTTCACTTATTTCTTTTTGTTGTTGTATTTTTTATTCGGATGAAGCATTTTACATAATGTACTTATTCATTGACCATATAACACATGTTTTAACATAAGTTCGTCAGTACAAATCTCCATACAATTTTGACACCAGTCCAAACAAAAATCTGAGTCTTGATAACAGATTTCTGATCCATTTGGTGTCTTCGGCAACATTGTAGGTGTTGATTTGGACTTCCGAAAAAAATTGTAACACTCTATAAAAAATCAAGTATCCGCAAAAGAAATATTGTGCATAAAAACCAAGTTCGAAAATTCTCATTGTTGAATACGCTTTTGATGACTAATAGGTACAGTATGTAAAAAAAGTATTTACACCCCTTGGGCACTATGCACATTTTGTGATGAAACATGTAAAAAATTTAAAGTTTGACAGGAACCTAGTACTACGTTTTGTTCAAAAACTCATGCCAAACATTTTGCTAAAAAAAAGCTCATGAAAAGATGATTTCTATAAAAAGTTATATAACAAATACTATTACGAAAATAAAAAAGGTACAAAAAAAGTTTGTACACCTTTCGAAAAATTAACATAAATAATGTTATTTGTTGACAAATCACCATAAATCCAGTCTCCCAACTCCAAATAGGCATCCTTGACTGATTAAAAAAATAATTTGGATTGAATATAAAGTTTACTAACTACTTAGTATAAAAGTTTATATAACTCTGGAAATTCTATATAAAACTTATCTAAACTTAATTTTGCAAACTTTTAATTCAAATAAATGTCAATTAATTACCATAGAATTGCTAAATAAACATTTTGGAGTGGGTATAACACCGTTTTGGGGGTATTTGTATCGATAGAATAGATTTTTCGTTGGAATTTCGTACCAACCCGGAATTACGTCGTCGGAAAATCCGCCGGCATCTGAACCGATCCTCAATTCACAAGTCAACCTATGTGGCATCAGAAAGGGCATAAAATTTCCGATCTTTTGATACCCATACATCCAGGTTTTCTATAAAACCCACGTTTTTAAATACCTAAGCAAAAACGTTGTTATGGTTTCGTTTGAGCAACCTGCCAAAAATGTATGGAATTTCGTAATTTTTGTTCTCGTGGATCAAACTTACTTTTTGCCCAGGTATTTAAAAACGTAGGTTTTAAAGAAAACCTAGATGTATGGGTATCAAAAGATCGGAAATTTTATGCCCTTTCCGATTCCACATAGGTTGACTTGTGAATCGTGGACCGGTTCGGATGCCGGCGGATTTTCCTACGACGTAATTCCGGGTTGGTACGAAATTCCAACGAAAAATCTATTCTATCGATACAAATACCCCCAAAACGGTGTTATACCCACTCCAAAATGTTTATTTAGCAATTCTATGGTAATATATTGACATTTAGTTGAATTAAAAGTTTGCAAAATTAAGTTTAGATAAGTTTTATATAGAATTTCCAGAGTTATATAAACTTTTATACTAAGTAGTTAGTAAACTTTATATTCAATCCAAATTATTTTTTTAATCAGTCAAGGATGCCTATTTGGAGTTGGGAGACTGGATTTATGGTGATTTGTCAACAAATAACATTATTTATGTTAATTTTTCGAAAGGTGTACAAACTTTTTTTGCACCTTTTTTATTTTCGTAATAGTATTTGTTATATAACTTTTTATAGAAATCATCTTTTCATGAGCTTTTTATAGCAAAATGTTTGGCATGAGTTTCTGAACAAAACGTAGTACTAGGTTCCTGTCAAACTTTAAATTTTTTATATGTTTCATCACAAAATGTGCATAGTGCCCAAGGGGTGTAAATACTTTTTTTACATACTGTATGTCATCTTTATCGAGAAATTAAAAGTGCTTTCTGTCAAGCTGCTATGAAGTTTTCCATGACAGCTGCGAAAATTTCACTCCATGTTACCGGCTCCCATCTCTCTTTTTAATTTCTCGATAGCTTGGCATTAGTTGGCCAAAATTTATTTGGCAGTGTTGCCAACTATTAGAAAAATATCATGATTTCCGATAAATGTGGAAAAACAGTCGATTTTTTTAACGTTTTCCAATAGAATTTTGAAATCGGTCATTGTTTTCGAGTTGTACCCGCTACAATTATTTTGTACCTTGACTTTTTTTATTCGTATCAGTCATAACCTGGGTGCAGAATTGTGGTTCGCAAAACGGCCTCAATTTTGAACTGTCAAAGTGGAACCAATTTACTGTTCGCCAAAAGTAGAGAGTATTGTTATCGATCATTAAACATTGTTTTTTTTTTGTTTGCAAGAGTAAAAAATATGAGGCTTTTGGAACCTGGAGTTGTCAAGAAATCTTAAGAAAGTTGAAGGCGAGATCGTAATTTTTTATAATTATGAATGGTAGTTGTTTGTGGAGTCGATGTGGTTGTATTCATCCAAAAGCTGTCTTTATTGTTTCATTCTATTGAAAACCTACTCACTAAAATGTTTTCTGTTTGTTGGATCAGCTTCGCTAGAATTAGCGATGTTTTTTCGCTGGACCAGGAAGAGCGGCAGGATTCCAAAACCAGCCAGCGAATTCATTTGCGACATCGCAGAATAACACTCTCGCCGCTGTTCTTCGTCATTCGTAAAAAAGAAAAACCTCTTCTAACCAATCGAAACTTACAAATACACACAATTTTCCACTAAAAAATGTCAAAAACTAGACAAAAAACACATACTACTTATTATAAAACAGCTCATTTACCAATGAGAAAAAAGTCATGCTTGTGCTTGAACAGCCTGCTACTTTGTAGATGTTTTTCTCTACAAAGAAGGAGGCTGTTCAAGCACAAGCATGACTTTTTACTTACTGGAAAAAATAGCTATTTTATAATAAGTAGTATGTGTTTTATTTTGTCTAGTATTTTGACATTTTTTGCTGGAAAACTGTCGCGTTTCGATCGGTTAGAAGAGATTGTTCTTTTTTACGGGTGACGAAGAACTGCGGCGAGAGTGTCATTCTGCGATGTCACAGATAAAATCCCTGGCTGATTTTGAAATCCTGCAGATCTTCCTGGTCCAGCAAAAAAAAAACATCGCTTATTCTAGCGAAGCTGATCCAACAAGCCGAGACGATTTTCGCTAAACCAGGTTTTCAAAAGGAATCGAACAAAAAAGACAGCTTCTGGATGGATACAACCGCATGGACTCCATAAAAAACATCCATTCGTGATTATAAAAAAAATACGATCTCGCCTTCAATTTCTTAAAATTTCTTGACTTCAACTCCAGGTTCTCATTTTTCATTCATGCAAAAAAAAAAATTTGATGATCTATAACAATACTCTCTTGCATTGGCGAACAGTAAATTGGTTCCACTTTGACAGTTCAAAATTGAGGCCGTTTTGCGAACCACTATTCAGCACCCAGGTCATAACCAAGCTTCAAAATGGTCTGATGATCAAATTTCCTTTAAAGTCATGGAAATTTGACAAATTGTCGCTAAGCATATAGGAAATATTATGTTTTCTCTTTCTACTCACACAGCATGTGCCCCGAAATTGTAAATTCCAAAAAAATTGTATCAAACATTTTTGGAAATCGACGTCGTCGTGCTATCATGTCGCACCCGCCATTTTGACGTTCCGAGAAAAACGCGTTTTAATGTTTGACCTTGAATATTCAAAAACGAGAGCACGGAATGTAAACAATAATAAACACGTTTTGTTTGGCTGACCATTCTGTGCAATGTCCCAAAGTTTGGTTGAAGTTGTTTGCTGGAGTCCCGAGTTATAATTACAAATGTTTACGGTAGTCTAGCTTGTACGTGCGACAAACGCATCTTGACTTTCCTGGCCTGAGATCCCTTTGGCCTTTTGTCGCACTTACATCAATTATCATGGAGTGACAAGATAGCACGACAAGATTGAAACTTCTTTCATATGTAAAGTGACAAAAATGCACGGAGTTTTTTCGGTTTTTGTTGAATATCTCAGGATTGAAAACGAATTTTGGGGATCTGTGAAGGTCAGAAGGTGAGGCATTGTGAGCTGCACAAAATGGCGTTCTTAACTCAATTTGGCCCAAAATGCACGTACGACAAGTTAGCACGATGGCGACGAAATGATTTATAAAACGTTCAAATTTGACTAAAGAAGAAAACTGATAAAATAGCTGAAAAAAGGTACCGTACGCTGGAGTCAATCGGGACACATGGGGCGAATTGGGACAGCAGTTTTAACCATGTTAGATTTTTCTGGTTGGTTTCGGTTAGAACAGACTCAGGCCAACAAAATGTGTACATCCATTTTTTAAAGCTTTAAGTGCTCTAAAAACTGTTGTCCCTATTCAGACTGTAGTCCCGATTCACCCCAGATTACGATATTTCATACTAATTTAAAAGCAATAGTGCCCCCTTTTTATGGGCTGGGCCTAACACTAATTTTGCAATTAGAAACCTTTCAGCTCAGAATTCGTACTCAGTTGGATAAATTGACATTTGGAATCTGAATTATTAGACCAAAAATTTATTAAAATTTTATAAAATTGGAGGACTGATTGTTAAAAAAAATCCATTGGCAACGATTTATCTATAGTTTCACTTTGTTTAAAAATAAAATTATTCAGATTTTCATAGATTGTGTCACACGATTTTTTTTTTATTTTTCAAAGTTTTTGTCCCCTCGCTTATTTACTATCGGTCCGAAAAAATAGGGGGCAAACAAATATTTTCTTCACAAAACTTTCAAATTTTCATGGAAATAGAAGTCTTATCAACTGAAAACAAATTGAAATGCATTTGCTTGCGTTTAAATACATGTTTAGCAAAATGTTTTGATTTTTTGTGAAGTGCCGTCGCACAGTAATGCAAACAGTTTTTTTTCGGCCGAAAGTAAAAAGTTCATCCATTCTTTGATATTTTGAAAACTAATGATTGCAATACAACTGGGCAGTTTTAAAATGCATTTTAAAACACTTTTTTGATTAAAATTTGAATAGCCTGTTATTTTAATTTATATATTCCCGGGCAGACGGTAATAACAAAATTAATAATATTTCAATAACAAATCCTGTTAAAATAACAAAAAGTGTTATTATTTTATCTTGAAGTTCAACTTCAAGAAGAAAAAATAATAACAGTTTCTGATAAAAAAACAAAAATTGGTATTGAAGTGATATTATATTGAAAATGTTTAATAACACGCTAATAAGAGGAATTTTGACCAATTTCGTCAGGGTCATTATTTTGGCCATGAAATGGGGTCCTTAAGCTAAAATTATTCTAAAAAGTTGAAATTTTGGAAGTTGATTTTTTTTTAATTATTTGATATACCCCCTAAGGGACTTTGCTAAAATTGGCTAGAACTATGGGATAATTTTGACCAATTTCGTCAGGGTCATTATTTTGGCCATGAAATGGGGTCCTTAAGCTAAAATTATTCTTAAAAGTTGAAATTTTGAAAGTTGATTTTTTTAATTATTTGATATACCCCCTAAGCAGGGATGCCAGATTGCCAGATACACAGATTTGTCTGTGTTTCACAGACATTTGAGCTCGTGTCAGACATTTTTTGAGGTACACAGACTTTTTAAAAACTTCATTAAATTGTTATTATGTTAAAATATCAATCGAAACTTATTTCGTTAGTCTTCAAATGCTTAAAAACACAATTTTTGATAGATTTCTATGACTGTTAATTGATTTATTTGAATTTTAGACAAAGAAACAGACATACACAGACTTTTTCACAGACATTTTAAAAAATCATGTGGCATCCCTGCCCCTAAGGGACTTTGCTAAAATTGGCTAGAACTATGGGATAATTTTGACCAATTTCGTCAGGGTCATTATTTTGGCCATGAAATGGGGTCCTTAAGCTAACATTATTCTAAAAAGTTGAAATTTTGAAAGTTGATTTTTTTAATTATTTGATATAACTTCTAAAGGACTTTTTTAAAATGGTTAGAACTATGGGATAATTTTGACCAATTTCGCCAGGGTCATTAGTATGTTTGGCAGGTCAAGCACTCGCTCCTAATTCCATTGCAATTTGCCAATTTGTTGATTTTCACTATTTAAACAACTAATTTTGCAAAACTTTTGATAGAAACTTGCTTGCTCACTTCTTATTGAGCTATTTATCACTCGATTTCAGTTGAAAACGCTTTTAATTAGCTTTATTTGAATGTCAAAGTTCTGACCTGCCAACATTAGAGGCACGCTGGAATTAGATGCTGTTCCCTTACTGCCGTTCATCAAGAAAATATTTGTTTTAAGATCCTCTCATTCTAGCAATGCACGAGCCAAAATACTTTCAAAGGGTCATTTAAAAAAATGCTGAACTTTCCGGATATTTTTTTTTTTGAATTAAATATACTTTATTGAATCTTTCTTAAAATAATTACATTTGATTTACATAATAAGTGGTCAGCTGTGGCTCTTCAGCTTTAGTTTGCTTTTCGTGGTTTAAACACTGTTCATTTTCATAACTTTAAAAGTATATGATTTATCATTTTTGTAACACTAGGTACAATGCGGAAAAAAATGTTAAGAAAACATAACCTAACCTAAAACTAACTAAAACTTACAATAAACTAAACCAATCCTTGAATCAAGGAACTTTCCGGATAAATATTTTCAAATGCTAACGATTGAAACTAAGCAGCTAAAATATCAAAAAACTGATCAAAAATTATCAAAATCATCACCTGAAAAAAAACCTTTTTGGTAAAATTCTGATCATTCATAAATAACCCCTAATTTTTATACATCGACATTTTATGTAATCCTCAATTTTATAACAATTCTACCAACTTACCAAAGCTGATGTCAGAATCATTCATCATGTAAAGCGAAAAGTGTAGCTGATTAAAATTTCATTCTTCTCGTTCTCAACCAACCACCTCATAACGAGAACTTAAAAATGAGCCAATCCTCCTTACCCATCGGCCAAAGGTGAATTCCAAGTAAAACTTAAAAACCTCTCAACTAAAAGCACAGCATGTAATCCTGCGGAATCGTCGTCTTCGTTCGGATACGAGTCAAAGTGAAATTTTTAATTCACCCGACATCATAAATTCATTAAATTTCACCTCACCCAGAAGGAGGGGGTGACTTTCACCGCTGGTTAGTTCCACCGGGAGATTACGATTATTACTTCGATACGGTTTTATGCACGCAACATGCAGCAAGGACGAACGGAAGGATGCTGGGCTCAGCTGATGAAACACACTGGGAGTAGCAGCAAAGTTTTGTAATTTTTCTCCTTTTTAACGTCGAAGGGGGGTGGCTATCGTAAAGGGAAATTACCATATAGAATGAAAAAGTTGCACTTTTCGAGCAACCAGTTCTTCGACTATAGTTAAGGGCTTCATGCGTGCAACTCCTTGCTTGTTTACAACAAGCTGAGCTTTTGTACTGTAATGCTTCATCGAAAAGATGGTTATCCACTTTGGCTTTGATGCTGATGATGATGGACCAAGTATGGTTGTTCATGTGTGGCAGCGGATTATTAAATCTTCCAGGAGCTGCGGGAACAGGAATGTTGCAAAACAAGTTTATAATCCTCTCATATTAGTCTGGTGTAAGTTTAAAGAGTTTTGCAAGCAACTCACATGATACACTCAATGCAGTGGTTAACCAACTAAATACAAGAATGCGGTAATTTGAGACTAATTTATTTATGCTTTTATACATTTTTATATCAACCAGCATGTAAAATGCATTTCTGCAACAACATCTCAACTAAATAACAACCCTGAAAGTATGATAGTGCTTATCACAAAAAGAAATAATTTGTCATCAGTATTATTGTTATAGTCGAAATAACCCTGTTCAACAACACTATACTCCTCAGAACCAAACACCGCACAGCACATCGACGTCGTCGTGCTATCATGTCGCACCCGCCATTTTGACATTCCGAGAAAAACGCGTTTTAATGTTTGACCTTGAATATTCAAAAACGAGAGCACGCAATGTAAACGATAACAAACACGTTTTGTTTGGCTCACCATTCTGTGCATTGTCCCAAAGTTTGGTTGAAGTTGGTTGCTGGAGTCCCGAGTTATAATTACAAATATTTACGGTAGTCTAGCTTGTACGTGTGACAAACGCATCCTGACTTTCCTGGCCTGAAATCCCTTTGGCCTTTTGTCACACTTACATCAATTTTCATGGAGTGACAAGATAGCACGACAAGATTGAAACTACTTTCATATGTAAAATGACAAAAATGCACGGAGTTTTTTTGGTTTTTGTTGCATATCTCAGGATTGAAATCGAATTTTGGGGATCTGTGAAGGTCAAAAGATGAGGCATTGTGAGCTGCACAAAATAGCGTTCTTAACTCAATTTGGTCCAAAATGCACGTACGACAAGTTAGCACGATGGCGACGACATGTTGCACACTACCGTGAAGCTCATCTTTTCTCACTAATCGCACTTTAAGATCTCAACCCATTTTATGCTAATTAGCTCCAACAACATCCAACTACTGAGCTTAGCTGTGCTATGCCGTGTGCGACGAGAGTGACGAAAACTTTCCCGCCATCTTTTTGTGCTCTCCACTTCTACCTCGCCATAATGGCGCTACTTTGACGACTTCGGGAGAGTCTGGAGTAAAAAACAATAAAAATACTAATAATTTCTTGTTACATCTCCCGCCGCATTTGGTTCGTGTTATTTTCTTTAATTTCGTTTTAAAACCACCATTAGCCCCTGTACAGAGTATAATAGTTTCGGTTGTCCTTTCTACTTCCTCCTCAACTATTCCGCCAAAATCCGAAACCGAAACGAACTTGACTGCCAACTGCCACACAACTGGAGGAGAAGATGGTTTCAACTCAATCTACCTCCTCCCCCTCACCCTCCTCGGACAAAAAAGGGGGGATAACGACTGGTAATAACCATTATCGTTTATTCCATTATGGGAAATATTTAAATAGGATTTTATCAACGAAAAGGGATGACTTTGGCTCTCTGTGCAAGGACTTTGTGTCCTGTGTCTTTCCGACTCCGGCATGCAGTTCCAGAGAGCGAGTGTGCGGTTTATTTACGGAGAGATGTTCCGAGCGGACCGCCGACCGCCATCAGCCACACACACACGGCTTTGTTGCTGGTAGCCCCGAGAAGCCGGTTTGCCGAGAGTCAAACCGCAACCCATTTTTGAAGTGTTCTTCGGCGGTCAGTGTAGCCGGAAACTGCATGCAGATGTCGCTGCGTTTTTTTTTTACAGTTATGGAAAATTTTGGAACGGCATGACTTGTCCTTGAATCTCTTGATAATTTTACATGAATTGCTGAAAATATGAATATTATTGAGCCCATTTTCATCCAAATCAACTGTTTTATCAACTTTTTTCAAATATTTGATCAAAAATCAGGAGCGTGACCAGGCTCTGACAGAAGAGGGGCACTACGGTGACGATTAAAAAAATCAAAATTTACGCGGTTACTTATTTTTACCTACAGAATCGAACCAGAAGGTATCATATGAGCAATTCTCTACGGAATCGGTCTTTTTTCTTAATTTTATTTTTGTATTTTAAGTCCGGCTGAAACTTTTTTGGTGCCTTCGGTATGCCCAAAGCAGCCATTTTGCATCATTAGTTTGTCCTTATACTTTTCCATACAAATTAAGCAGCTGTCCATACAAAAATGATGTATGAAAATTCAAAAACCTGTATTTATTTGTTTAAACAAGTGCCCATGTTTGCCCACTTTTGAAAAAAATAGTTTTGAAAAGCTGAGTAAATTCTCTATATTTTGCTTTTTGAATATTTTTGGTACGACTTTTAGTTGCTGAGATATTGCCATACAAAGGTTTAAAAACAGGAAAATTGATATTTTCTAAGCCTCACCCAAAAAACCCACCATTTTCTAATGTCGATATCTCAGCAACTAATGGTCCGACTATCAATGTTAAAATATAAAACATTCGAGAAATTTTCCGATCTTTCCGAAAACAATACTTTTAAAATTTTCAAATCAAGACTAACATTTCAAAAGGGCCAAACATTCAATATTACGCCATTTTTAAAATGTTAGGTTTTTAAACCTTTGCATGGCAATACTGCCCCAGAACGCAAAAAAGGCCCATATGCATTTTCATCGATTTCGAGTTATTGAAACAGTTTGGTTCAAAATCGTCTGCTCTTTCAAAAGAGCCTATAACATCCAGTACTTTGTTCTAGAAATCAGGAGGAAATCCAGTTTTTTCGCGAAAATTTAACACGTAGCCTTATGTATGGGACAAACTTCAAATGCCTTTTTCTCAGCTTGCTTTTATTGCATGTGAGACATTTATGCGAACATGGGCAGAATATCTCAGCAACTATAGGTCGTATCAACAAAGTTCAAATAGCAAAATATAAAGAATTTTTTCAGCTTTTCAAAAATATTTTTTCCAAAGTGGGCAAACAAAATCAAATCAAAATATTCGCTCTACAGCTTTGCCTTGGCGTTCTCGATTGCGAGATTCCTACTCGAAACTAGATGTCCGAAGGCTTGATTGTTGAGGCAATTGCAAACCTCTTTTTACACCTAAGCTACCATCCACCCCGGGATTCGGAGGGCCTCGACTGTTTGCCCAGTTCGGTCGGTTAGTTTTGTTCGCGAGTTTTAGATTAGATTTTTCCGGTGTAATATTATAATTGGCGCCGTCAAAAATGTCTCATTCAGTGCGTGTGAATGATTGTAGTGCGGGAATGGTGAAGTTTTCGAAAATTTCCACGGAAATAGTGTGATTTTTTGAGGAAATAAATTTGTTTTTATGAGTGATTCCAAGATGGAAGCTTTTATAAGCAGGGCCGTAGATGCCATGTGTTAGTGTATTGGTAGGATAAGGTTACAGAACGGAAAAGAAAAAGGCCTCTCTGCCAGCTTTGTGTCTCTTTTGTGGTGATGCAGCGCGGAGTTGTGTGTTGGAGCGAGACGGAAAGCGCGGTGATTCGGACTGCTGGCATTGAGCTTTGTTCGTGTGCGTGCCGTGTTGTCGGCCACGCTCCTGATGATGAGAACGAGAACGGTCGATGTCATCATCGTGATCTGTGCGAAGCAGTGATCCCCGTGCACCGCGTTCAACCGCGTTCTCTGTTTTCTGTACTCGATCAAACACCAGCACCGCGTGTGCACGCGTACAAGCAAACCTAAACTCTGCCGTGTACAGTCTGTACGCGCACACGAACCTCGAGTTTAAAACCGAACCTTGCAACCCGGGTACAAACCCAGAGCAAGCCGACGACGCAGAAAAGAGACAAAAATAGTTCCCTCACGCTCCCTCTGCTGTAAAGCGGTGTTTCATTCTCCGCTGCAGTCACACTACAGTGTTTGCCACAGAGAGAGTGAGAAGCAGTCATTTTTTCGTCTCTTTACACGCTCTTCGCTCGCACCGCGTTGTACCCGTGTTTACACCGCGTGTAAACTTGAGTGCGCCGTGCGGGGAGAACTCGACATGGCAGCCTGGTGTGTTTGAGGTTCATCTGCACTGAAAACTTGTACGGCGTGTACGGCGTGCGCGCGTTTCGGGAAGACTGGTGCGAAGCGTTGATGATGGCCAGGAGAGAGTGTTGCTGAGAATGAAGCGAGAGTCTACAGTTTGGCAGCAACTTTGGTGAGCCCGTTTTGATTTGGCATTTCTCTGTATGATTAGGGAGAGTTCTTTTATTACGTAACGCAGTTGGGAGTAGGGGGTCGAAGGCCGTTTTACGCTCCATACATTTTTTTAAAATTTGTGTGGAAATTTTGTTACGAGGGGAGGAGGGGGTCAAAAATTCATTTTTTGCGTTACGAAATAAAAGAACGCTCCCTTAGATAATAGAGTTATCTACGTGCGCATGTATTGCGTGTACGTACACGAAAAAGATTGAGGTTAAATTTTGTACCCTCCAGCAAAACAAATGGCGTTTTAGTGTGCGTGAGATCGGGCTTAGATAACTCTATGGATTAGGAAGGGATGATGAAGGTTGAGTGTGTGCGGGTGTGTGTGTGTGTGTGTGTTTGTGTTTTGCTATTTGACAGATTAACACAGAGTAGATGAACCATAAAGCGGTAAGCTCAACTAATGTCAACTCAACTCAAGTTGTGGAAAGCTCTTTACAAATGTACACACCTCAAACCACAGCAGAGAAACTTTCCAAGACACACCCGAAAGTTTTGATGTGTGCATTTTTCTCGTTTAAATTTTCAAAAGGTCCTATCTTCATAGGAAACCCATAACTCATACACCCAAAATTCAGAATCGAGATAATCGTTCTCTCAAAATTTATTGAGGGCTCAGTGCCAAAATCGATAGAATAATGGTACCAATTCACACCATCATAACAAATGAGTTCATTCGTTAGTTGAATCAATAAATCTCCAACAAGTGTCATACATCGACTTCTGACTTCTCCTTGGTCACCAAGCTGTGGTGGCCGAGGCAGCTAAGTCATTGGATTGGTTTGTCAAAGGTCTCTGGTTCGATTCCCGTTGTCGACACCTTTGGTTTTTTGTTTGACGGATGAACTTTTTTTGCAAATGAACCTCGAGAGAATAGTTCTATCGCTCATCTCGAGCTGTGTTCTCTGCGTCAGTGAATTTAAAGCAAAAAAAGCTGAGTAATTAAAAACATAAATTTTAACGTCACCAAAATTCAAGAAAATCTAAGCATACAGCAAGACTTTATCTTTTACATCTAAACCGACAGTTTAGCCAAGGCCTTTCGTAAAAATTACTTGCTACACAACTCCGGTCTGGTGGAACCACCAGTAAAAACACCAACCCACACACGCTGAGCCCATCAGCCGTTCGTTGGGGGAAAACACACACACAAGCTGAACGAACGGACGGGTTAAGTGGATGTTCTCAAAATGCATATCAGGTGCCATCCGGGAAATAGGATCGTTTTAGACGCTAAAGACGTGGAAAATTGTGTGAAATAGTTTTTCTCGGTTTCCGTCGTCCTGCCTCAGTCAGCAGTTTTCCCCGGCCGGGGTTCACTGTGGGTGGGTGTTGGTGGTGGTGGTTCATCGGATCTAGGTGAAATGGAAAATAGAAAATGCTAGAGGAAACGTGATTTTCCACCTTGGTGTCAGAGCACGGAAGGAACGCCGGAAAGACACATGCAAGAAGAGTGGTCCATTGTAGTGGTTCCTATTCTCCAATATCAATTTCTTCGATACAATTATATTTTTTGAACCGGAATTTCAGATAAGCTCAATATAATAATTGTTTATTTTTTGTTAATTAAAGTTGAAGATTTATGAAAATTGTAGAACCCCTGACAGCCGAAGCAACCTGAACCTCAAATCGCTTTTTTCTTCTCTCTCACTCGGTCCCATCTCAACCCGAGGTTCCAGCGCGTTGCTGCTGTGCCCAGGCCCAGATCCCTGGAACAGGTCCGTCCGATTCTCACCCAAGCATCTCCAGCAGCAGCGGCAGCTTGATAAAAAATGGAAGACGCTATCAAAAAACCAATTGCATTCTTGGCTCTGGCTGAAAATAGACTTGGAAGGTTGATGATTTTCCACACCCCTCTCTCTCTCTCTCTTCCACCCAGTCAGGATGGGTTGGCTGATGGGCTGACAAAGGTTTTTTTGCCTTCTTGCCACCTCTACGCCCCCACACCGATAATGATGACGATCTCTTGGGACGAAAATGAGTCGAATATCGCTTCGTTACATTAAGCACAATCGATCCCCGAAATCGGCGTTCATATCACCTCCAGGACATTCTATATGGCTCCGCAGATATCGATTCACCGTAAAAAGAAAATTGAGTTGCATTAAAAGATTTTGATTACCCTCGTTCCGCTTCGGCACGAAGGTCGACGAGATGCGTCCCACCCACAGGGTGACCGCTAAAGCTCCACGAGTGGAAAAAAGTTTTTCGTAGTACAAAAGCTGTTCAATATAAAAGGAAAAATCAAATATTTACAAAGAAGAAGGTTACAACTAATTGAAATTATCAAAAACCCCCATGTTAAGTGGCCACCCTGCGAGCCTCCAAACCGGTCTCGTAATGGCCCTTGGTCTGGTCCAGCCATAACTTGTGCGGTTTGCAATGAAGCCCTAAAGTATCGTGTTACAACAAGCGTTTTCTTCGCAGCAGCGAGCGCATTACTGGCCTCGTTTTAGGGTACGGCCCCTGGACCAGTTCCCGGCCAGGTTCGGATTGAGATGGTGGTGGGAGGGAGCGCATCGTATATATTCCACTCCATTAAAAACAAATTGCCAAAAGTAAACATTTGAATTACGATCCCGGTGCGGTTCTGCCGGAAGCGCCCAAACATAAGTATTTATTTCTCCCTGCATGATTTCGCGATATGATTCTTTTGGCGTCGGTTCCTTCTCCACAAAAGGACTGGCACTGGAAACCGGAAGCAGATGCTACAGCAGCAGCAGCAGCAGTTGAACCGCGGCACAACTCCAACTTGCAACTAGCATCAGCGAGCTATAACTGTTTGTAGGTGGTAGAAGGTGGATGATTCTCTAGGATACGGAGCAAAACTAGGATGTTTCAAGCTTACCCCGCTCGCGGTCCGTTGGTTCTTGGAAGGGCTCGGATGTTGGGATACTGGAAAATATGGCCCCACTTGGAGCGTTGTGGCTACATAAATTTGAAATATACTTGTTCGTTTCCTTTGAAGCAGGAGATCCAGTTGGTGAAATAGTTCCCGAAATTGGAAGAAACAAAACCGTTGTGTAAATTTCAGAAACCCAATTTTATTAGCTTAAACGTGTAGGTATTTCAGTTAAACAAGATACTTACTTTGGTTACGATTCAATTCTACGAGAAATCATATCGTAAACAATGTCAACCAGGAAAAATAAAACGTCGAAAACGGTCACCAGGAATCCGACCAGCCAAATGTACCATAAGAAGAGGACGAGCTGTTTAAACATCTCGTTCGCACCATTTTCAAATTTTGTGTTAGCAAGTTTGTTTATTTTGATTTTGACAATGACGGTTACTTCGATTTGAACAAATAAATGTTCATTTCAAGGACATTTTTGAAGAGATTTAGAAATTAAATGAAGTTGTGCTTATACATAAACATTTTTAAATTAAATTAAACAAAATGGAGCCCAACATTTCAAAAGGGCTCATAACTTTTGTAAACAAGAATGTATCCCTTTCACTCAAATGACAGTTTACATAAAGTGTTAGAGAGATACATTCTTGTTTACAAAAGTTTTGTGCCCTAATGCAATGAAAGGAATGAAATAATGTAAAAGGGTTTTTATTTATTCAACTTAACGTTTTGCGTTTTTGTTTGCAATGCGTTTTTGGAAAAATATATATCTTTATTCGTATTTTTTAACCTTATTTACAATATATTTAAAATATATGTGAATTTAATTGATAAGTTAAACTATCATTCATTTTGCAGGTGTTTTAAAAATAAAGCTGACTAAAACTAAAGTTCAAAAATGTTAATCGAAAAGAATGAAAAATTTCATGAATTTTGTTTTGAATATACAAATTTTATTTAAAGATTTTGTCAAATTTTATTTAATGTTTTTGTCACCCCCCCCCCCCCCCCCTAAATCATTTTTTTTTAAACTGGGCAGCTTTTGAAAAAAAATATCTGTGAAGTTTTGCGTCGATTTGTTTTTTTTTGCGAAAATTATTTACACTATTCTCTGAAGTTTTTTAAATTCAGCCAAGGGGAGAATGGATCAATAAAGATTGAGAAACACTGTTCTAAATCATTGGGAAATTCCACATAAGTTTGAAGTATTGGAGTTGTAAATTTGATCGGAAAATGCCATTTAGAATGAATTAAAATATTTTCAAACAATTTGTTGGATTGGGGTGACACGGGTATTCGCTTACTTGAAACAGCATTTGACGTTTTGATCCCAGGATAGAACAGTATCATTTTTTCAAAAAAAAAATCATTTAATTATTTCGAATATGTCAAAATTTTGACCATAAAGTGCCGTAATAATGGACTACATGGTAAAAACTAACATTGTAAAAAGAATATTTTTTTTTTTTTTTTTTTTGGGAGGGTGATCCAGCCGCACATCGTTGATGTCGAAACCTCTAAACTGGGCCCTCGTCCTGTCACGTCCGTCAGTAGTCTTGTCGTACATTACAACTAGAATCAGATCTGCCAATGAATTAGTACACTTCGACCAAATAAACACTGACGCTGTATGGATCTGACTCTAGAATAAATGCACAGTTGTGTGTTATTCATAAGTCCAAAATGTTCAATTATTCATATAAGTCCTAATATTCATTTGCGGATAACAACCTAACTTGAATTGAATACAAGATTTAAAGCAACCTATCCGAAAGCTACTCTTATCTCAAATCCCCGACATTTTAATTATTAACCAAAAAAAAACGTTTCTTTTAAAACCTGTCTGGCTTCTTTTAAAAAAAAACAAAAAAAAATAACAGTTGATATTTTACAAGTCGTGAATTGAAAAAGAGACGACCATTTGTTCGTCAGAATTCCAGTAGATCCTCGATTCGCAACAATGGTCGATACAATCATAATCCGACAACCGTTAGTTCAACAGATCAACGAATTTAGTCCGATATTATTTCACTATTGATTGATCGAGACTCTATGAAAATTTTGACAAATTAGAATGGTTTTTATGCTACTTGAATGAAAATCACCGATTCTGATAGAATTACTAAATTCACTATTACTAATTTTGTCCCTAAATAACTAAATGCAAAGTATAAACAGTTGATATTTATAGTTAAAATCCTAAATTCTACAATCACTATTTTTTTAAACCCGCATCCTAACCTGACACCCACATTAAGATAGGGAAAAATCACATATGTAGCGGTTCATTGTACAAATGTAATATTTCCACTATCAGAGAACCTCCTTGTCTCGATGACAGCTTACCGGCCATCGATTAAGCCCTGAGACTACGCCAAAGTAGGTTCTCGCAGCATGAAGTGGTGTCCATGTGTAAAAATGGAAGCTTCAGCAATATACTGAACACTTCGATTTTAATTCCACATCGAATCAAATCATACTCTTTGCCAAACAAGCATCAAACCTATGACACTCATTATGACAAAGCCCAGGGAACATTGTAAAAAGAATATTATAAGAAAATCGTAAAACTATGAGAAAAACTGCGATTGGCAAAAAGTTAATTATAGCCCATGATATTCCCTAACGTTTGGCGTAAGGGAGCAGGGGTGTTGGACTGCCCTTTTACGGCGATATGATGTATACGCCATTGAGGTGATTTTGCTGTAGACACGATTTGCTGTTTTTGTTCATTTTTTCAATTTAAAATTACTAATTTAAGGTCTGCTCTGTAGAAAGTGTTAAAAAGTATAATAAAAATGTGGCCACTACAAAATTTCTGGTTTTTTCCCATTCTCTACGATTTTAAACCACAAACATCATTTGGCCGAAAAAATAGCAATAAAAAATCACTACTTTTCCTGCCCAATGATGTATGTATACATTGCTCGATCAAAGCTGGCTTTATTATTTGTGCCAGTTATTTTGATAGCTGTGCGGATCCCGTAATGCATTGTCCACGTGGATACTTTAAGGGGGGGAGGGTATTAGGGAGCGTTCTTTTATTACGTAACGCAGTTGGGGGGAGGGGGGGTTCGGAGGCCGTGTTACGCTCCATACAAAATTTTTAAAATTTGTATGGAAATTTTGTTACGAGGGGGGGGGGTCTAAAATCTGATTTTTTGCGTTACGTAATAAAAGAACGTTCCCTTAGCGACAATCGCTAACACATTTTTTGCATGAACGCTCCATAAACACATTTTTTGCATGAACAATTGTCCGCAAGAGAGGTGGGTGGGTCTAGAATTTTCAAAAAAGTGTCTACGTGGATGTGGATAAGGTGTCATCCATTAAGTACGTCACATTAAAATCAGCCAAAATTTACTCCACCCCCTTTGTCACGATTTCCCTATGCTTTTAACACACAACGTCACGCTTGCTCAAAACCCCCCTCTTCCCTCAGAACGTGACGTACTTTATGGATGACGCCTAATGGACGTCCCCTTAAGAATCAAATCGAAATAATGTAATAAAATATTGCCCAGTCTTGATTTGGTCCCAAAACCTCAAATCAACATTCAAACAGTATTGAATTTGACTTCTATCAATTCTCAATGTATACATACATCATGATGAGTAAAATTGGCGTATACATCATAGTTTGTTTGCTTAATAAAATGGGCCCCAGAGCAGTTTTTTGAAAAAATCTTTCGTCAGGAGGTAGCTTTTAAGATTCTTTATCAGACTGTGCAATAAAATTGAAAATGTCCAAAATGGCGTATACATCATATCGCCGTAAAACGGCAGTGGAGGTTGTTGCAAAAAGATATTGAAGTTTTAGAAAAATCATTTTTTTTTCAGTATTTGGAAAAGCTATGAGAGAAAGTCTAACCAATCTCGGATGTTTATAGCACATTTTGAAGTGTATCAAAAGACATTTGAAATGCATTCTAGTTGCTTTCGAATGTCTCGAAAGCGATACTCCCAGAACTGGGCATCGACATATGAGAGGATAAAGAGAACGGTTCGGTATAAAAATGGTACTGTGTGCGAACGGAGAGAATAAATCCTGAAATTACCGAAAGTACTTCACCTATGGGTTCATTTTCCAAAAAAGTTCATCTATAAAAAAGTGCCCGTACCGAGACTCGAACCCAAGACCTTTGGTATTATGAACCGTGCCTTTGCCGTATGGGCTACCATGGTTACCATGAGGCAGTTCGTGGGCGAATGGCTACGCTATCCACTTTGTAAGCAGATGATCATGGGTTTGATTCCCACCTGCTCTAACCTTCCATCGGATGGGGAAGTAAAACGTCGGTCCCGGCCTTGGCTGTTGTTAGGCCGTTTAGTCATTCCTGGTGTGGGAGTCGTCTCCCATATAAAGACAAACAACACACCAAACCAAGCCTGCTCCGGTGCAATCGCTCGCGGCGGTTGGACTCGCAATCCAAAGGTCGTCAGTTTGAACCCCGGGGGTGGAAGGTTCCTTGGAGTAGAAAGATGGTTGGGTGCTCTCCCCACTCAAGCCGTTGGACTTTCTGGTTCTGGTTCTGGAGCAGAAACTTGCAATAGAGACCACAAAATACCTGGAACCTGGAAATAATTATAATCTTTTTTCGGTTGAAAGATTTTCAGTAATCCTGACCATTCCTTTAAAACTTGTCAGTAATCCTTGATACTGGAAACAATAATTGTTTAACTTTTGTTTACATGTTAATAATGATAGTGTTAACATTACATAAGTCGTCTACTTAAGGAGTCTAGATAAGTTTCAGCTTGTAATATTACACCTTTTTATACTAATCAATCAAACCCAGAAGGGATACGGTCACCAGTTGTTTTTGTCCAAGCCAGGGATTAAACTCCCGGTTTATTGCTTACTAGGTGAAAGCATTATCAATAAATCGACGTTATCGTCCTATCTTGTTGTTTGTCACTTTCCGAGAAAAACGCGATATAATGTTTGACCCGGGAGTATCGGGCTTACATTTTTTCTCCTTCTTCTTATAGAAGAAGGTTGAAAATCTCTAGATTGGAACACTCTTCCTTTTTGCCCGTACAAAAATTACCTTTTTAAAAGAATCGTTGATAATCGCCAAACGTTCAGCAATTATTATTGTGCTCTTAAATAGATAAATAACTCGATGGCTTAAATTTTCTTCATACTTCTCAATGGTTCAAAATCTAAAACTAAGAATTTTGGAATTAAAAATTTTCAATAATAACATGTTGCTTCAAACAACAATCTTAAACCACCGATTTGTCCTAGTTATCCTATCCCCAAGATCAAGCAATCTTTCCTTTTTATCAGTTGGCCCTACACCGTTAACAGTTGTCGTCAAATCAACCCAAAAGCAATCTCAGGCAACACACCATCATTGTAATCCAGAGCAGTTGACAACAAATAAGTTCCACTTTAATACCTTGCAGCAAATCTTCCAAATCCACGAACGAGCCTCATCCAGTCAACGCTTAAAAATTGCACCACAACATCAGCTCCTCGCCGGAACCGAACCGAACCCAGAACATAAAATTGAAACCTAATAAAATTTTAACGAGAATGTATTTGCAAGAAGGGAATAAAAACGTTCGCCTCAATTCTTCATTGGCTTGGGCACAATTCACCACCCCCACCGCTTTACAACGCCACCCCCCGCAACAACCCGGCCTCAGCTGGTCCTTCCGCGGGGTCCGATTCCGACAGCTCGACCGACAGACGGACGGTCGGGCCGCGCTACCACAATTCACCGAAACACTCGTGCTGCTTTTTTATTGAAATTATCGTAATTCAAATTTACATTACCTTGATTCCAGATACGGCCGTCTGGGGACCTCGGTCAGAAACCCCCTCCCCTTTCCTCATTCCTTCATACACCACCCCCAAACGAACGAACGATTTTACGATTTTCGAGAAGGTCGACTTTTATTTCAGTCGGAAAAACCACATCCTCACACACACACACACAGCTGGTCGACCCGTCGCCGGAGTGGAGAGGAAAAGCTACAACACCAGAAGCCGCGCGGCGACAGCAAATTACGACAAACAGAGAGGCAAAATCCCCGGAAATACACTGTAAAAACTAAAGTTTCATGTTTATATCAATGATCCCCACTTCGGAACTTTCGAACCAACATACCCGTATCATGCTAATCAACAACGGCGCCAGCCACGACCAGTGGTCAGATCACGGGGAAGTGGATTAGAATGCTAGATTTTTCCAGATTTTTGATCGATACTTTGCCAGTTTTCATTCGACAAATGTTCATATTTTATTCAGAGGTGCTCCTGCGTCATACCCAGCCATGCCAGATATACATAAAAATCAGTATTTTACAGGGTTTTCGATTAACAAAAATCACAATAGATTTAAAAAATTATAATATTTAAAAATTGAAACAATTTCATAGTTCAATTATGTTTTAAAATTATTAAAAAGCTTAAATCTGTTAAAAAGTTAATAAAACACTCAACCCCAGGTGGTTGGTCACTTTTTCGTTTGACACTTTTTTAGTTTGTACCCCGCTGGTTGGTCAAAGTCAAACTAAAAAGTGGCGAACTGTCACTTTTTACACGGCGCTCACGCATACTAACAAAACAAACGTTTGGTAGTGTGTGTGTGTGAACTCCGTGTCAAAGGGGTGTCAAACTAAAAAGTGACCCCGTACGTTTGACAACAATTGGTGTCAAACCATCGGGGTTTAAGTGTAACGATATTCTAAATAGCGTAAATACAGTCCAGACTCGATTATCCGAAGTTTTGATAATCCGAAATTCGATTATACGAAGGTTTGTATGGGACTTCGGATAATCGATTGACGAACAAAAAAAATGTTTTTTTTTCTTTTTCCTGTTTTAAACATTAAAATCGAGGTCTGCGACCCTATTTTATTCAAATTTGAATAGCTGATTGCTTATTAAATAATTATATGCATTTTTTTTTTCAATATTTCGTCAACATCATCTTGGATTTTAAATTTTTAAATCACTTCAGCGTAGTTTAAAGGTCATACTTAAGCTCGACAATCAAAAATAAGACAACGACAAATGTTTTTCGTTACACGATTATCCAAAATAAAATTTAACCAAGGTTTTCGGACAATTGAGTCTAGACTGTATACCGTCTAAAAACTTTTTTTCTTATATTATACTTTTTTACTTTTTTTCATATAAACACTTCATTATAGGTAAAAAAATCCAATTCAATAAAATAACAAACAACATTATTTTTATACTTTTTTTGCTGTGTAACATGTAAACCCCGTATCCAGGGTCATCCAGCCCGAGAGTCCCCGGAGCAGCGGGAAGAGAAGTTTACAATGTGATATCGGTTCGTGACCTGCAGAGCAACAAAAAACACCAGGCCCTGGGGCAAGAGGGTCTCCTCGTCCCTCCCAAGGTGGGTGACAACAGTCGTGATTTCCTTAATAGCCTATGTAGACGGGGGTGTACACACCATGGTTCTATTTTCGGAAAAGACGTAAATATGGCGAACACCGGCTGCCAGCTGACACAGAGAGAAACAGCGGAGCACCTTAAAGATACAAACGGAAGAACATATCGCACTTCAAGGCGGAGATCCTTGTGTTATGCAACACGCGTCACACGGGACTCGACCCCGAAAAAAACCCCGAAGGGGCGAGAGTTATCTCCGGTGTGGCAATTTCCGGAAGACTCACTTTCTCTACGCAGCACATATTTATTGAGATTTCAACGAGTGATGCATTATTAAACGATCCACTCTGCCCCAACTTTAAATCACACTGTCTCTTTCGAAATCTTTCAGCAGTTGAAATTTCTTCAAAATTAATTACCAATGTTGCATTATTGATCAGGCACAATCATTTATTCATACGGCAAGATTAACAGCTTTTCTTGAACTAAATAAATGATAGTCTGCCCTCAACTCAATGTAACACTTTTTTAAATTCTCGTCCAGCAAGTAAACTTGCCACTCCTCACGTTGAATTCCTTCTCTTTTGCCCTAAAATCGATCAGCTCAACTCGCGTACACCACACTAACACAGAGCTTCAGCTTTAAAAACCAACCAACCAGCCAGCTTCCACAAGACGAGCCGAGACGGGACGGGAGCGTGAGAGAAGAGATATGATAAGAGTTTCATCATTTTGCAGGATTTGACGAGAAATTTAACTTCAGCCGTCGTTGGCTTGTCTAATAATACTGTGGGAAAAAGTGTCTAGCAAATAGCAAACGATGACGTCACGGTGCGAGCGATTCGCCAAGAGGCACCCACGACGACTCATGCGCACAGGCACTGAGTGGCGGGCACTCAGGAGTGGTGCACTCATCCCCACCCTTTTCTCTTGCGCGAGCTTGGAGGGGGTGTGTCTCGGTCACTCGGGGTGAGTGAGGCGTTACATGGCGGTAACTCAAGTTCTCCTCGTTACAGCGTAACAATGAACTCACTCACTCACAGTTCGCCGAGGGAGAGTGTGTGCTCACACGTGAGAGTTTCGTACTTTCTGTGATTGTTTTGTAGAGCTCAATGTGGTTTTATAAGTCAGATGTTATCTGGCCGGATCAACGGTGGAATATCGGGTCAGTAGTGAGGGCAAGGCTTCTAGTAATAAATCCGCACTCTTTTGAAAAAAATATTTACATTGGTGGTTGGAAAATGTATTTCTAATGTTCACTGCTAAATTATTCATTAAATACATTTCCCAAAACATTTTAAGTTAGTAAAATGATTTAAAATAATTGATTGAACGCCTTATGTTTGTTAATATGTTTAGCAATGAATCTTTATTCCATGTTAGAGTAATTCTACTTTAAATGCATTTAAAAATTTTAAGGATTAGAATTTAATTGATTGGAACTCCAGCTAAACCTCGCATAGTGCCAGGTGCAATGTTTTGTTTTTCATAAATTACTCCAAAACAACATACAGAAAAACCTCTTTTTACGCGGTGGCGTTACGCTTTTTATTTCGTCGATTTCTCTTAAACCATACAATATTTTTGCAAACTTCAAGCGTTTTGTAGATCTGAACAAAACCTTCAAATTGCTTTTAAAAGATTGAAAAAATGTTGCGTCATTCCAGAGAAATCGCAAAATTATGAAAACGTAACGCACCGCGTAAATACAGGTTTCTCTGTAATATTTTTTGCAATCATTTTGTAGCAAAATGTAGATTGGAACAAGACGAACAAATTGTTTCAAACAGATTGCAGAAAGCGTAACGCCTGCGCACTATGCGAGGTATCACTGTATTAAGAAAAATAAATTCAAGTTTAAACAAATTGTTGCTTATTTTTGCAGAAATTATTTTTTGTCTACCATTAAATACATTGTATGACTGAAAAATCAAATCTGCCATATAGAAATGGCCAAAAACAATAAAAAAAACATTTTTTTTTTCAGCATTTTTATTTTTAAAACCGCTGTAACTTCACAAAGATTGGACTTTGGACAGTGGTAAATATGGAGACTTTTATATAGAATTGTCTGGAAAATCGACTCACGTTACGACAGTTTCAGTAAATGATTTTTATATTTTTTAGGTGAGTTGCTCCACCCTGCATTTTTCGTGAGTCTTTTTGTAACATCTAAGGCTATTTTCACAAAACATTTGAACGAAAAATAATCGTTGGCTCACCTTCAAATTTGACTTTTAAACTGAAAAATTAAAAAACTCATAAAAGTGGAGTGTTTTTTTCTTACAGTGTATTTTTTCGGAAAGCCCGTCAATTTTTTTACAAGTTTGTCTTTGACCACTTTTTGATACGATGTAACGGCTTCGAGGTACAGCATTTTTAAATAACGAAATACAAAAATATTCAAAACACGCCCTTCTTAAATGTCATTATCGAGCGAAACTGGCTCTACATATTCAAAAATGGTTTATATATGCCTAGGATAACAAGTAGTTTTGTCTACAAAGTTTCATTGAAATCGGAGAGGGTCGAGAAAACATACCTAAAAAATTATTTTTTTGGGCTGGAATTGCTCTATGACGATTATTTTTAACCCGAGAGGGCACTTTCACTTTAGGCCGTTGCAAATATTTTTCAAAGTTTATGTCGTCCCCCCCCCCCCCCCCTTCAAAATTTATTTTTTTTTTTGCAAAAAAATAAATTTTCGTCAATACTTAGATATTTTGGAAACTAATAATTGCAAAACAACTGGGCAGGTGCACCCAAAGGAAAAATATATATCAAAATCTGCAACAGTGGATTTGCTGCAGAAAATGTTACATTTTCTAACAGTTTTTGCAGCAAGCTCATAGCTCATTTTTGCCCGCGTGTAAACATGTCAGCGATCTGCAGTTCTCACCAACACATATAAAGCTGGCGCGTCCCCGAACAACACTCCAGAGAGAAGATTATATTGGTGCTCTGTCACTCTCAATTTAACAAGCGTCCATGGCGCGGTGGTAGCGTGTCGAACCAATAACCAAGAAATTGATGGTTCAATCCTTATTCTGTTTAGATTTTTTTCTTCAATACAATCAATCAGCCGTCGGTAATGTCGATAATTGTCGGTAACGGGCAAAAATGTCATACCCCTATATCGCAAAAAATGCATGAGGACAGATTTCATGCAGATTCTGATATACTTTCATGCCGCCATGCATCACAATCATGCGACTACCAGTTGGGTGTGTAATATGCTTTAAAAAACTGAGCGTAATTGATCTTTGATTTTTTGTAGGTACATTTGTACTTCAAACTTCACATCTGACTGAAATTCCCATTCACTTCCCAGTGACTCTACCTCTGGTCGTAGACGGCGCCGGTATTGATCAACATGATAGGTGCTTTTGAGAAGTTGCGCAGCGAGGAAAGATAGCTCCCCACATCTCGCGGATTTAACGTCTGGAGGTCCTGGTCAATAACGGAGTAGCAACTGCGGATAGGCACTTTTGCTGATGCTTATGCCTACATTTATACAACTTTAACTTCTAACTTTACTTCTAACAAAGCCACAGAGATGATTTTTATGGGAATGTTTTTAATTTTATTCAATCAAACTCATATTCAAGATTCAAGCTCATTACACCTATACAATTAACGGTGAAAATTTAAATCAAATCAGTAAGCGATATGCGTCTTATTCAACATTCTACATCATAACTCTTTATTCTATTTCCATCGCACGTAGCCAAGTCCAATTTGTTACTCAACTTCACTAGTACGTACATACTCTGACTGGACTGACCCTTATAAAGGGACTGGTGTCGAAAAATTGCGACCAACTCCCTCTGCTGCCACAAGATAATAATGACATCTGAGGTTAGTAAATTCTCTAATCTAATAACACCAGCTTGTTTTCGCCCAAAGACTCCTCTCGCACTGTACTTACTCGGCTGGCTGGTTGTCCCCCGCAGGTTTACACGTTCGGTCGGAGGGGCAAAAAAGTGTGACTCGTATTAAGTGGATTCTAGCCCTTTGGCCCGGGACCAGCTTCTTTGTTCGGTTTGGTTTGGTTTCCATTCCTTATGGCCGGGGAGTCCCGTGGAGTCCTTTCTCATATATATCCTCCTCGGTGAAGATACAATTGAAGAGTATAGTGGTTCCAGAGTGTGCACTGTGGCAACTTCCCCCCTGAAATATCTTGTAATAGCCTGAAAACTACTTCTTCGCACTCTCCACAGAAACCCAACCCAGTCGTGCCGAGGCAATGTTCCGGACTTGGGCGCCCGAGGAGATCTGTTTCCTCCAGCAAATACAAGCTGATGGAATTTATCATCGCTGATCCATTTTGGTGCACGTTTTTAGCCTTGTTGCTGCTGCTGCTTTTGGATCTGGCCCGGAACAGGACCGAGGAACATCTCAAAAAAGGTGTCCTGGAACTGCTGCTGCTGGAAAACTGGAAAACTCTCCAGCAGAGAGAGGAAAAAAAACGGACGACGACACTGAAAAGTGCCTCCGAGTGATACATTAGCTTTGGCGATGAGAAATTGCTTTGTGAAATATTTGACAATTAGATCCGCCTGACTGATTGCTGGAAGCACCAAAGGATGGATATTGCACTTTTTCCTGACTGTCGTCGTCGTCCCGTTACTT
Source organism: Culex pipiens pallens (assembly GCF_016801865.2). NCBI lineage: Eukaryota > Metazoa > Arthropoda > Insecta > Diptera > Culicidae > Culex > Culex pipiens. The sequence continues at coordinate 96,255,693 of NC_068939.1, forward strand.
GGCGTGGCGTTATTTATTTTTTTTTTTTTTTGCTCGACACGTTGATTTCTGGGAGGGGGGGTTCAGCCGGCAGTCACTGCAGTGTGTTGGAGCTGGGCTTGGACATGTTGACAAATTTAATTTTGGCCGGGTGTTCGAAATGAAGCGCTTTATTGGTTGACACAATAGCACGTGGAGCACAGAAGTAAGGGCGCGCAGGAGATCATAGATTGCACTGTATCTGGTGGAATTCAATAACGGAAAGTGTTATGAAGTTTGTTTCGATTTCGAGCAAGAACGAGTATTCGGCTGTGGAATGTGGATTGACCGATCTCAAATAAGTTCCCTCGAAGTGGGAAAGTGGCAAGATGAAATTATTTCACATTGATTGCAGAGACCAAAAGAAAAGAATGCAGTAAATCAGTTAGAATTTTGTTTCACATTTCCTGGGTTCCAAACAAATAATTCTTTACAACCCAATCGTACTTTCAATGAGGTTTGATTTAAAAATCCGCCAAAAAATATTTTTAAAAAATTGAGAAGCATCGGAAAAAGCCCTAAAGAAAACATAAGGTAAGAGATGAAGATTAGATTTAATACCCACTTCCGTGCTACGGTTTTCCCAAATGTGGTAATTTTTGACAATTTCAGCAAAAAAATATAACCGCGCAATTTTACCCGATTTGAGCTGTCTTGTACGCAAATAAAATGTTGGTCTTTCAAGCAAAAATAGTTACAAGTCTCAAAAATGAAGCCTAACATTAGATAAAGTCGTATGAAAACATGAAATGGCGTTTTGACCTTGTATGGACCAAAGAACCTATGTTTCGGGAAATTTCACACAACATCGCGCCAACTGTACACAAAAAAGTACACATTCGAAATTGACTTTTCTGATCATTCTCAAATTTGATGGAGTTGTTTATACAATTAAGATATGCAAGAATCCAAAATTTCAGCAAAATTGGACCATACCTTCTTTTTTGGTACTGGCCCAAAGTTTTGCAATTTTAGATTTTTTTTAACTCTGTTTTCAGATGGCAAGATCTTGGAAGCAGAAAATGATAGAACAAAACTCGAATGCTATATTTAAAGCAAATTGGACGCTGATTTGAATGACGTAATCAGATTTTTAGTTATTGTAAGTTTAATGTACTTAAAGGAAGTGTAGAAATGTCATTTGACCAGTAAAGTCGGTTTTTTCGTAAAATCTTGATAACTCGTGATGTTTAGGCTGGTACAAATATTTTTAAAAGTTTTTGTCACCCCCCCCCCCCCTTCAAAATTGGCCCGAAAAATCAGGGGGCAAAAAAATATTTTTACAATAAACTTCAAAATTTCAATGAAAATTCAAGTGCTACCAGCTGAAATCAAATTAAAATACATTCTTCTGCGTTTAAAATCATTTTTAGCACGTTTGGGTTCATTAAAAAATCTTAAGATTTTTTGAAAATTTTCGATGCAAAATCTTTTTTTTCGATACAATTTTTGTTTTTGTCAGATCTTAGATTTTTTGAAAACTAATGATTGCAAAACAACTGAACTAGTGTAAAATGCATTTTAAAACACTTTTTTCATTTAAATGTGAAGACTATGGCTTGTTATTTAAATTTTTATATCTTTTTATTTTTTTGCCCCCCCCCCCCCCTTGACCTCGGCCAGGGCCGAGGGACAAAAACTTTTTTAAATATTTGCATCGGCCTTATAAGCAACGTTCTAAATGAAAAAAAGAGCCTTCTGAGTTAATGTATATTCGTAAAGTACATTAAACTTCCCTCAACATATCATGTTCCAAAAAATTTTACAGTTTTGTAACGGAAAATGGCAGAGTTTTTAAAACATTTTTAGTGTTTTTTCGATAAAAACTACGTTTGTTTGGAAATTCGAGCACGCCATCAAATCGGGTGTCCAATTTTACCTATAAATCCATTTGACACCAAATTTCTATGTCATCGCTGTTTCAAGCTTATTACACCTCTATTTTCGCATGTTCAAAAATTGAAGGGGTCGTACCGCCCCTCCGTCACGAGATATCAAAAATCGGACCTCGGATTCGTTTTTCATTTGTTTTTGAAAACAAAAACCGCAACCGAGTTATGATTTTTGAAAAAATAAATGTTTTATGGAAAAATAGAAATTGCATTCGAAAATGTGTGGACTTGCAATGTAAAATCATAAATAATTGCAATCGAAAAGTATTGAACCGATTGTTTGATAAAGATCACGGTTTTCAAGATATATTGACTTAAAATTTAGTTTGACTAAAAATTCAGTTTTTCGATGTTTAAAAATAGTGTCCAAGATCGTTCATTCCTGTAAATAAATGTTTCGAAAATTTGAGAAAATAACCAAAAAAGTTGCCTACTTCTGGTTGGACTTCTGGTTACTAAAATACAGCGGATAAAAGAAAAATAAACAAGAAAATTGCTGTGTTTTTAAGTCCTGTTTTTATTGTTAAAAAAATTAAATAATTGTAAAGTTTTCTGATCTTTTCAAAAATAAATATTTTTGAAATTTTGGAATCCGGTAAAAAAATAAAATTACGCCGTTTCAGGCTACACAAGCCCCTAAAATAATTAATTGGTACCAATTTAAAACACTGCAACCCTCTTTTCATCACACGCGGCAGGCGACATCACCGTGGAGAACAAATCGGATTCCAGATGAGGCCGTACCGCCACAGCAGGGTAAGAAGTGCCCCTTTCGGTTTCCCCGCACTTTCTCCGCTATATCAAGACAAATTGCGGTGAGCTTTGGCCTGGGAGTTGGATCAAGTGTTACACGTGGCGTCGCGCGCTTGGATTCCAAGACAAACGCCCCACAGGGGGTCTCCCCCAAACTCCTCCCCACGCCACTGTTTGTCGATCTCAGGAACGAAGCAGATAGGACACGGCGTAATCCACATGATGCCAGATAAGACTACCCACCGCTTTCCCCTTGAGGTGACTCACCCTTTTCAAGATTTCCCTATGGTGACCCCCACCCTCCCCAACACCAAAGGCTTCAATTAATTTTGAAATGAAATATGCCGGCGGTAATGGGCTGTAATTTATATCTTTGATTGGATTATTTATGTTTAGGCGTGCGGTTGGCGGTCGGTCCTTGGTTTTTGGTCGTCGAATGTGGCGAGATAAATTGGTTTCACCACCCACAAGAAGGGTGGGGGAAGGGGTCCCTCGTTAGGGGGTGACACCCACGCTGGATTGATGCGTGGTTTAAACGAGCATGTAAATGTTCGTCACCACACTGATAGGTGTTATAGCGGAAATGATCCCATTTTTTCGGGGTAAATTCCTGCAGCAGTGGGTGGCGGAATGAACCCAGCAAATGGAATGTTCTTGTTGAACGGTTCTAGGAGTGGTAAACCAGTTCGAGCGTTAAATTTAGTGAGCTCGTAAATAGATACAACTATTGCCTGCAAAACCATAAAAAAGCCAGTGCCAAACACACATTTTGGATTCATAACGTGGCGCCCAAATATTTATTGAGTGTTGGGACATTTTACATTTCGGTTTAATCATAAATCACTTCCCAGCCGGTTTGGTGGTGTGGGGAAACTTGTTTATGGCACAAGTTGTCGAAAGTGTAGTTAATATGCAACAGTTTCACTTTTATTGCCAATTTATGGATTAACGACGCAGTGTGTTGAGGCTGGGAGGAGAAATTTGAAAGTTTTCATCTTAACTGTGGCGAGCGTCGGATCAATATGCCTCTCGAAGAACTTATGTATGTATGAAAGCTATAAATTATTTAAAGTGAATGTCAATTGTTTAAACTGATATAATGTGGGAAGCTCTAAATGTGAGCAATGTTCAGTAAGCTGGTTCAAATTCCTGAATAATGGCTAAATTCCAAAAAACGAAACTATTGGCACTACGCCCCCCGGGGCATGGCCTTCCTCTAACGTGGGATTTCTGCTCCAGCGCCTCTGACGAGACAGGAGAAACCGGGACCGACGTTTTACTTCACCATCCGATAGAAGCTCAGTGGATAAGGCGGGAATCGAACCCGCGTCTCATAGCATCATCGGGATCGGCAGCCGAAGCCGCTACCCCTGCGCCACGAGACCCACTAGGCTAAATTCCAAATATGAGCTGATTTTATACGAAAACATGATCATTAAATGCCAAGCTTCAATAGTTTAAAAAGTTTACATTAATTTCATATCATTTCACATATAATCCAACCAGATTATTTGAAACATGTTATCGTTACAACTTTGTCCTCATTTCCCACTAAAAACACCCTCTCACACGAATCGCTTCCAGAAGTGCTTCCTAATTTAATAACTTCATTTTATCAGCTCCCTATTGATTTATCACTCCAGTAAAAATTTATCACTTCACAAACTGTTTCTCAATACCTTCTTGTTAAATTAATACACCCGAGTCGAGAGCCTTTTGATCCCGAACCGCACACGCCCAGAACCCTCTACCGAACCCTCATCGAACAGGACGCCCCAACACACCGACGGTAGTCAACCCCTTTTGCTTCATAAATAAAGATGTTTTCATTTAATAACCTCCCTCCTTGGCAGTGTGACATGGCACAAAAACTGTCCCACTCGAAGCTTCTTAAGAACTGGGGGAGGTAGGGGATGTCAGGTCAACTGTATTCAAGAGGCGAAATGTCTTTTTGTGCCAATTCCTTCCTTTCGCTTAGGGTCTGCCGGTATCTCCTCCTCCTGGTCGGATTGAGGACAACATCCTTGGCCTTCCGCCGAACTCCTCCAATCAGCCGGCTACAAGCATTGAGAGGAATAATTTTAAAGGAAGACCGAAGCCCCTCACACAAGGTCTGGGCTGGACCCTTCATAACCCTATCTTAAGAGGAGGAAGATCCTTCGATTCTACAATCTGACAAGTATCAGGCGAAGGAGGGGAACCCCTCCGTCCGTGGCCAAAGCACACCTCAGCAGATTCTCGTTAGCAAGTTTTGTCCTCAAGAACATGGCTGATCCCACCCGAAGATGGGCCTCTTTGCTGTGTCAAGCCCTCAGTCGAGTGCCTTCTCGTAAGCCATGCTTGAAAGGCGACACACTTGTGTGCACTTACCCTACCTTCCCCGAGTCGGTCCGTACATCGTACGTCATTAACATTCAATGTGGGATAAATGACATAAGGATGTATCAACTTAACTGTTTGCGATCTTTTTTTTCTTTTCCGTAAGATGATGATTTCAAGGGATAGCAGAAGGAAATGCGACGAGTAGGTGACGAAGATAGGTTTTTGATTGGAAAGGGTAGATTTCCCCTAGTTTGTTGCATTTTGGTTATTTATTTGCAATTCTGAAAAACTATTATTAAATTGTTTTTTTTTTAAATAAAACTTGTGTACTAATGATGAAAATTTGAACTTTTCAGCACTCAAATGGATGCCTAAATAGTAGTTTATGCAACAAGCAGGATTGCCAGGTTTCTAGATAAATCTTGGAATGTATTTTTTTTCAATTGTCAGGAATTCTTCAATTTAGGTTATGTTTATAAAGCAAATTAAGCCATTTAAAACATTGACAAGCTCAATTTTTGTCAAGCTAAATTGTCACCATTTCTATTTGCCAGATTCTTTATCGGTACAATGTCAGATTTTTTAGCACCTGACCTGGCAACCATGGCAACAAGTTGCTAAATTTATTTCAGCGCAAGCCATTCATTCCAACACAAAACTCTGCCGAGTTTGGTAAATATTCGAATGCTATAAAAACAAGCACCGAGTTCCATACAACCATTAATGCACTTCTGGAAAATAAACATAGAAAAAGATTTTCTGAAAGAAAACAAGAGTCAGCTTCTAAGCTGACTTGCTTTTCCGACACAATAATCTGTGATAACAGAAATGATTTGTTTCGTCTTCTTTTCCATAACCGAAAATTTCTGAATACTGGGATTTTTTTTATTTTGTCAGGATTTTCCCGAATTTGAAAAACAAAATACATATTTTGGTCTGGAAATAAAGATAAAGTAATGAAAAAAGTTATGCAGTTGAATACTAAGTAATCGATAAAAATTTTAAGCAATCAAATTGTTATTGGGCATATAGCAGCATGAATTTTGCATTTTAGAGAAAATTGTTGAAATTTTAGTGCCCTCAGACTGTAGTATAGATTTTTTATTTGTGCAAACACCAAATTCAAATTTCATGTGTATAAAATTTTGCATTTCTTATGTAAAATCTTTTTTTGTTTTATTTATAAGAAACTTATTAAATTGCGATCACATTTTGTAAAAGAATTGATTACTTAAAATAAAAAAAAACACAAAAATATATTTTTAAGATCAAATTCAAGCATTTTAGCTATTTAGCTTCAGTACTTGATCGGTAACTGGGCTGCTTTTAACTGGGCACTCGATAACTAAGCTGTAACCCAGTTAAAAAGCAGACAAACGTCAAACAATCAAAACAAATCGAAATGACCGAGGGGTTAATGGATGCAAAAAAAAAAGTTCAACATATATATATATATTTTTTTTCAAGCTTCTATTTGATTTCAAGTCACAATTAAAGATATATGGCAAAAAAGCATGATAAATAAATTTGAATATCTTTTAGTTTTATCATGAAAATATTATGCATCGACGGTTGTCTCGTTATTTTTCGTTCAGTCCAGTTAGCGAGCAACATTCGGTGACTTGGCTACGTTCTCAGCCCAGGTACCGAACAAGTACTAGAAACTGCTGCCCCTATTCTGATTGTAGTCAATATTATCATCAATTAATTAAGAGACACAAATTCTAGAATTTTTTACTATAAAAATGTATTGATAAATGGTTTTTATGGTAATTAAAAAAAAATATCCCGAAAACCTTGAAAATCCTGAGAACATCTTTCCAGTTTCCCGGGAAATTCAAAATCCGGGAAAATTTTACGCCCTGGTTACGTCATATTTTTTCCAAAAACCCGTCGTTTGAAGCCGATTCTCATTACACTAACAATTATTTTAACCCTCTACAACCCAACCCCGCCTCTAGACGGGCTTCGATTTAAAAAATCGCCAAAAATCTATTTTTGAACCAATTTTTGATCTTCAAAAAGCATTGAAAAGAAGAACTTTTAAAATTTTGGAAAATTTTAGGGTTTGAAGATTAACTTGTTTTATGTGACTTTGCCAATGTTTTTAAAAATGTAATTTTTTAGGGGTCAACTTTGGCTGTGTTTTTTACTAACATTTCCTATATTTGAAGTAAAAAGAAGTATGCAGTAATTTTTCTAGTGCCCCAGACTATGCCTCTACGCATTTATTTACAATTTAAATGATAATGGTTCCATTTTATAGCAGAAAATGTGAAAAACATGCAAAAAATTGAAAAAGTGACTGTAAAAACATGAAAAAATTAGATAGGCGAAATGTAATGATAGGAGGTGGTAGAGTAGGCCAAATACTACCAAAAACAAACATAAACTAAACAAGATAAATGCAAATTAAAATACTAAAAATGAAACAAGAAAAACATAAAACAAGAGAAGTCAAGTTTTTCGTAGAACAAAAGTTACTCAAAATGACCTCCTGAACACGAAAAAAATAAAAATTCTCGAAAAAAAAATTTGGGCAGTAGAGGGTTAAAATTTTTTTTACAGAAACTTGCATGCTCATTTCTTATTAAACTATTGTCTACTTGATAAGAGATGAAAAAGCTTTTAAGAAGCTGTATTCGAGCGACAAAGTGCTGATAGGTCAACATTAGGCGAGGGAAATACATACTTTTCACCTAGCTAGATGATATAACAGTGCTGAAATAGTGCTAATCAGCACAAAAAAGTGTAACTATTTATTAAAGTAATTGTTGTCATCAAATTGACAATATTTTTTAAATGGTTGATGCGGTAACGCAAAACTTTAAAAAATCGCAAATAGTAAATTTAAGTTTATTTTAGATATTAAGTTTATTTTAGAAATAAAACTTTGAAATCGTTGAATTATCGTAAATTTCATTAAAAAAGTTAGGGAACATCATGAAATTTACCTAGGTCCAGAAAAAAAATATAATTTGTAAGCGGGAAAGCAATAAAAATAAGTTTCAGTCTGATTTTATGATTCAAACATTTAAAAAATCATGCATATTGTCAGACCCAAACCTTGATTCAATGGTGCCCTCAGAGATGTATTATATTGGCAACTACACGGAATGTTAGCTGATTTAACCGTGGTAAATGTAACTTGACCTTTTCAAAACACCATTCATTTTATTTACCTGCAGAGATTCTCACAAAACTGTGGAATTTGAGGTAATCTTGCGACTGCAGTTTACTTGACTGGAAAATCAGGTTTTTCATTTTGTAAATTAAAAAAAAATACAAAAAAGCAGATACAACTGAGATTTTTTATTAGAATCATTGCCGGCTTCGTCAAAGCAATTGAATGGTTGAATAACCATATAACTTTTTGTCTCGCAAAATGGATTTCTTACAAATTTCACAATAATAAATTGATTCAGGGCAAAAATAAAATATGCGTCAGCCAAATAGTTCGTACGGACATACCAGCTAAAATTTTCAGTAAACTGTTTCGAAGCAGAACCTCAGATAAATGCATAAAACAAAACAAATTCGATGTAAATAGAACCAAGAGAACTGCCCCACATACATGAGACTATTAATCACCTCTTCAATCAGAACTTGACCTTACCTTGCTTTAGCCTTTCCACATGTAAACAATGTGTCATCAGTTTCGTTTTTCGTTTACACGAGTTCCTATCATCAGAACGCAAGTACCTCATAAAGAGCAAGTCAATCTCCAATTGGAAATGCCATGTAGACGTGGCTTTGCACATTTGCCTTATTTGCTGCCTTCTGTTCTGGAAGTCGTTTGGTCAACTTTATTACTTTCATGGCGCTCTGTTATCACTTGTTCAGTTCTCGCGACGTTCTAGCTTAACTCAGACGTGTTGTGTATGTGGTCAACGCGATTCGACGCTTCCAGTTTAATTAATTTAATTGCATCTGTGTCAGGAAATTGGCCGGGATGCTGGGATTTAAAGTGTTGCTTGCGATGACAGCCTTCATCAGTTTGGCCTCCGGAGGTGAGAGTCTTGAGGGAATTCCCTGGTGCCTTTCCCTGGTGTGGCGAAACAAAGTGGCAATTAATTGATGGCGGATAATTTAGGCCGCAGTGCAACCGGGTGCATAATTCAGCAGCCGGAATTATATTATAATTAGCGCTAGTTGCAAATTGGCGCTGTTAACATGCCTGCTAACACGTGTGCAAATAGGAACATTAGCTAGTATAAATTATGATTAGTGCTTTGCCAGTGATATGTGTGTGTTTGCGCAGATTTTTGGTGTTTAGAAAACGAATTAGAGCTGGCGGTGGCCATTTGCTGTTGTTTACTGATTTTGAAAGTTATGCTTTGTTCAGAAGCAAATTTACAGACAAATTATTGCCACTTTAGTTTCTTACTCGGTGACCTAATTGATAAAACATTAAGATTGCAGGATTGTTCTACGAAGCAATTCATCCCACGAAAAAGCACCATTATTTCTAAGCCAGGATAGATCTTTGTACGTGCTACAAAAACCAAAGGGATCAAACTTCCGGTGGAACAACGGAGAAACCCTAATCGTTGGTTGTGCAAATGCCAAAAATAAAATTGCAAGTTGTATGTTTGTAGTCATTAAATAGTAAATTGCATAAAAATAACAGTATTCAAATAATTTCAGCCAACTCAAACCTGGCCAACGTAACCTGCGTCAACGGTGAACAGTTTCGTTTGAGTGGTAAAAAAGTGACCTACGGAAGCCTCAACTGTTCATCGAGCGTATCTGCCTCTATAAAAGCCCAGAATCGTCCGTGCGCGGCCGGAACTGGAAAGCTGTTTGATATTGGCTTCGAAGTGCTTGGAGTTCCGTTTGTGAAATATTTTCAGTCATGCTACAACGATGCCAAATCATCAGTTCTGTACACCGAGCATGAACTGCTAGGAGGATCGATCGATGGTAAGTAATTTTTTAACGTAATTAGAGAATCGTCACCGTCGTGCTTACTTGTCGTACGTGCATTTTGGGCCAAATTGAGTTAAGAACGCTATTTTGTGCAGCTCACAATGCCTCACCTTTTGACCTTCACAGATCCCCAAAGATTTCAATCCTGAGATATTCAACGAAATCCGAAAAAAAACTCTGTGCATTTTTGTCACTTTACATATGAAAGTAGTTTCAATCATGGCATGCTATCTTGTCACTCCCTGAAAATAGATGTAAGTGCGACAACTGGCCAAAGGGATTTCAGGTCAGAACGCGTTTGACGCACGTACAAGTTATACTACCGTAAACATTTGTAATTATAACTCGGGACTCCAGCAACCAACTTCAACCAAACTTCGGAACAATGCACAGAATGGTCAGCCAAACAAAACGTGTTTGTTATTGTTTACATTGCGTGCTTTTGTTTTTGTTTGTTTAATGTCAAACATTAAAACGCAAAATGGTGTGTGCGACAAAATAGCACGACGACGTCAGAATGATGACTAAAATTAAAACACGAAATTGCCGATTATAAATATTTCATCCAATCATATTAAATGCAGTTGCTCAAATCGACAACGACCGGCCGGCGTTCAAGGTGGGTGAGCTGAAAAGTAAGGTACGATTCTCGTCGGTGTACACCCAAACCTCTCAACGAAACAGGCTTGCGACGCTGCTGGGTTCCGAGGAAGCGGCTCAACGGTACATCTCGCCAGGATCATTCTTCGCCAAAGGACATCTTACGCCGGACGGCGATGCGGTTCTGGACACCTGGGCCGACGCCACCTATTTCTACATCAATGCCGCCCCGGAATGGCAGGTGAGTAGTTCAAGGGATTAATATGAGCAAGAAGGATAACTGACGCTTCCTTGCTCAACAGGTCATCAACGTGGGCAATTGGCTGCGGGTTGAAAATGCCGCCCGGAAGGTGGCAGCCCGGCTCAACGATACCGTTCGAGTGTTCACCGGAGTGTACGATGTGCTGCAGCTGCCGGATGCCAACGGCCGGCCAGTTTCAATCACTTTGGCGGAAAATTCCCAGCTGGAAGCCCCGAAATGGTTCTGGAAGATTGTGCACCACTCCGGGTCCGATTCAGCCATCGCCCTGGTAACGCTGAACAATCCGTTTGCGTCGGAGGGTGAGCACCTGTGCCCGGACGTGTGCGACCGGTTCGGGTGGGGCCACAAGGAGTTCCGGGAGCTGCCACGGGGGTTCACCTACTGCTGCTCGGTGCAGGACCTCCGCAAGGCAATCAAATTCATTCCGTCGAAAGCAGACGCTGCCAACATTCTTCGATTTAATTAAATTGTTTTCTCCGACTCTGGTGAATCGTTTTGAGGTGAAAAATTGGCATTTCGTGTCTGGAACTGAGTTCTACGCCAAACAAATGAACAAGTCCGGCAAACATTTTGATCAAAATACGCGAGAATAAAATTCAATGAATACAGTCATCCCACATATTCGGAACACCCACAAATTCGGAACACTTTTATGATAATTTTTCAATAGCATGCCAAAAGTAGCTTTTCTGTCGACTCTACTATTTTTAGAACCTTCATTTGGACATTATCTAGCTATTTCACTAGTAAAAGTAATACTTTTTGAACAAAAAACTTCATTTCAAGACTATTTTGTCCAGATCAGCAAAACACTGCCTCCAAATGGCCTGTTTCATAATTGTGGGATGTTATTGTGCCTTCCACAATTGTGGAACACCTGAATTTAACTGATATTTTCACAAAAAAGTTATCAAACCATGTATAATACATCACTAAGCTTGAGTTTCATTGGTTTCAGTGTGTGAAGTCATTATTTGGTAATAAATATGTACTCCTAGAGAGATCCAAAGTTTGTTTACATTCGTAAGAAAAAAGTGTTCCGAATTTGTGGATTTCAAGGGTCAAAGTAATTCTCCAAAAACTTCATATAAAAGTTAAAATTTGCAGATGTTCGATACAGCATTCGAAAGATCGCAAGAAAAGCTTTCAAATGAAGGTAAAAGCGAATCATTAAGTTCAATTATCGATTTGCTATGATTTTTTGAACATTGGCCGATCTGGAAACCGTTCCGAATATGTGGGATGACTGTATGCATGCAAACAACAAGAGTGTTCTTTGTTTGGAATGTTTCATCGGGAGTTGATTCCGCAAACGGTCAAGAGGTTCCATCACGAAAACGTTCCTTCCAAACATTGATACGACTATCAAAATCCATTTCCACCCAGGAAAAAAGTATGTTTGATTCAATTTCAACCACTCTCGAATTTTTCACCGTGAAGATTTCCACTCCGCGGGGTCTTTTCATTAAAAAAAGGGTCACTGTGGAGTTTCTTGCTCTGTTTGCGAATTGAAACAAGCCTCGTCCTCCAAAAGTCGACATACCTGGTCGATGGTGCACTGGAATGTGAATGAGTGCCTTCTTTTTTTTACGCTCCTCAGAGCGCACGTACTTCAACCAGCACTCGTTTTGCGAAATTCCACAAGTCAAATTAAAAATACACGGAAGATTTCAGCCTCCCCCCGGCACGGTGTGAGAAACAGCAGTGAATTGGATTTCTTGGTATCTTCATTTCGTTGGTCAAAATTTGTCAAAAATTGATATTTATTGAGTCTTGATTTTTAAAGCTTGATATTTTAGTAAGTTTTTTCTTAATTGTTCTTACTCTTGGTGACACTCTGATTTACAAGTAATATTTTTTTCCAAAATGGATTATGATGTAACACACAGCTGTAAAGAATTCCAAAACTCAAAAGAACTTATTGTACCTTGATTGTTCACCAATAAAACCGAATTGAATTGAATTGAATTATGCTCGATATTTTTGAAATCTTATCCCATAGTGCACGGCGGTGTGTCGATTGTGGAGAACATTTCTCATCGGCAAGTTTTTTTTCTGCAACTCATACTGAAGTGCTTATGGCAGTGTAGTACGGCAGGTACATTTCAACAGTGATGGCTGAGTGTTTTGAACTTTAATAATTATTATAAGTAATTCTGGGAAATCTCTTGTTTACGGATAAATGCTTGCCATTTTCTAGGTGTGTATCAAAGTTGAAAAAATTGGTAATTTTGTATTGTGAAATATTTGAAGGCTATTACAACTTTTATGATATTACATTACCTCAATTTAGACTGGCATAAAAAAAACCCATTCGGCTTCATCCATAAAGTATGTCACGCTCTAGGGGGGGAAGGGGGGGGTCTGAGAAAGTGTGACATTGCGTGTTATAAGTATAGGGAAAGCGTGACAAAGGGCGGGGAGGGGGTAAATTTTGGCTGATTTTAGCGTGACGTACTTTATGGATGAAGCCTTCCC